>NC_143046.1:30714166-31035833 GCF_057628025.1 Oncorhynchus mykiss
AGGGAGGGATGAGGGGATGATGATGAGAGTAGGTAGAAGGAGGAGGAGGTGGACAGGAAGTGACGACACAAAGAGATCCAACCGCTTTAAGTGCACTTTAATATAAATGCATTTGTTTGACAACCAAATACACTTTTCAGCAACACAAGAGAACACTGATCCACAATGTCCATTCTTCAATATATCATCATGTATACAGTCCATCTTAAACAATAGAAATGTCTCTGATATGTACAGACTGATGTATTTATACAAATGTACAAATGTGTACAATCCTTCAAAAAAATTGCATGTGCCTACATCCACAGACACAATGCATTATGCATTGAACATCAACAGTTTCTTCTTTGTCAATTCAACACATACAATATAATACTTACACATATGTTAAACGTAGCATTTAATAGCTAGAACGTAGGAATCAATCCTTTACTTGACCGTAGACAACTCTACGTTAGCATGTCGACACCATGGGAATAGTACCATTCTCAACCCGTGTCGCTTAGGAGGAACTGAATAGAAATAGTAACCCATCACACTATTTTCAGGTCATTTTTTAAAACAAAACTTCCATTTTTGTCTAACCCCTCTCAAAAAAGAAGAATCATATAGTCATTCACATAGCCTGTATTGTGCCCCACAACACCATAACTCAAGTAGAGCTACGATGTGACTGTCAGCCCATTGGTTCATGGACATAGAGAAAGAGTTCAGATAGAGTTCAGAGTTCAGCAGGACATGGCCATGCCAGGCACACAGGAGCCGCTATAAACTGCCAGCATTGCAAATATTGATGCTGCAAGAAAATCCAGCAGAGCTGCCCTTGAAGCCAAGCCCAAGAGAACGGTGACCTAAAGAGCCCACATTCAGAGTCTAATGTACAATGTGCTGGTCCTGTACACAACAGAACCACACACAGTTGTTGAGTAACTTCCAGACGATTTCCATTCGGCAACACCTTCTGGTAAAGGCCAGAAACCTCCGTCATGCGTTCTTGCGTGTGGACATTCCAAGACCTATGTCTTCACACATTTTGTATTGTTGTTTTTCTTTTGCACGCCATCACATTGATACACAAGTTCGTAATGGAGAAATAACATGAAGTCAAATGTTTTCAAATGTTCAGCCGCAAACTCAAAGCTCAAAGTATTCGGTTAGTTTGACTACAGTATTCATATGTTTGGCCTTTCAAGCTATGACAAGAGAGGAATACAATAAGGTCCGAGTAGAACTATGTGTCTCTCTGGAAACGGAATATTGAGGATGTGAGAGGGGGAATCTGGTCCCCTTTTGTCAGCTACTGTCAGTGGTTGTACCAGGTCAGTAGAGATTTTTGTAAACATAGACTTTCACCACATTTGTGATTTGGGTTTGCGTTGCTGCATTACAAGCAATAATGCTCTAAGTTATTTCTCTATTGAAATATCAAAGAAGGTATTCTCATTTTTTTTTGTTCGCAACAGGTTTTTCACTATGAGTGAATACAAATGCGGTCTGGAAGTTAAACGGCGCTTTACAAGGTCAGAGGTTTTGTTACGTCTCTGACTGATCCACTCTGAAGCTTATGTTACAGAAAAGCTGTGGCACCAAATGGACCCAAAACTCAGTCAGTCATGGGTACATTCAGTTGGTAAATGTTGCACCATTATGTCAACAATGTTGAAAGTAAATGTGAAATTTTTTGATTTAAAAAATAAAAAAAAATAGAAATACATGAATAAATAAATAAATGAACAAAAATATGAAGGCAATATTTGTTCTCAGTAGACATGTAGGAAATAAAGTCCTTTAGTAGTATACATTATGTATATATTTATACACTTAAATCATCTTTACTTTTCAGTAAAATAGCTCCACGAAATATGACAATATGCCATACTTAATGAAGTAAGTCACAGACTTATTTAGAACGGGGGAACACTTCCACTCCCATCTGAAAAACACAAGAGACAAAGAGGAAGGGCACATTAGTCTGGTATGTTCAGGGTTAACAAATCTTAATCCATTTATCAAACAGAGAAAGACAGTAGAACAAGTTAACTGAATGATTCTCACCTTTGTGGAAGCACTGTGGCGGCTGGTGACACTGGAGTTGATACAACTCAGGTTGCTGCCCCAAGCCGGGGGCGATCGAGGCACCTGCCCCAAACATGGGTTCCAGGGCGGCCAGCTCCTCCAGGAGGGACTGGGCGCAAGGCACGGCGGGCGTGTTGGGGGCGACGGGCGTGGAGGGGGCGGAGGCGGGGGAGGCAGTGAGTCGCAGGGGAGGGGATGCTGGGATGGAGGAACAGGAGGACAGAGGTGATGACGCCACCTCAATCTCCATAGGCTCCTCCCCCAGCCCCTCCCATTCTGCCATCGCCCCGGCCTCGCTGGCCAATGTCGCCCCGCACCTTGCCGTGGGGTAACAGTGCGCCGATTGGACGCTACAGAAGTGGCTGACCCCCTCAAAGTGGGAGGGTGAGTGCCAGCACACTGGGTTGGGGGGAGATGGCGGGGGGATGGAAGGGGAGAGGGGTTGAGGGGTGGAGAAGTCCTGGAGCAGGGCTTCTAAGATGCTCTCTTCAAACAGAGAGTCATCATCATCTTGGAATACGGGGAAGTCCAGGCCTCTCCACACTTTCACGGGGTAAAACTCTCCCAGCATGTGGATAGAGTCAACACCAGCAGTGGCTACGGATGGTGAGAGGGCCGGGGGGGGAGGGGAGGAGGAGGGGGACATGGAAGGAGGGGATAGTTTGGATAAGAGAGGATCCAGGTAGAATCCCTCTGCTAAGGAGCTGATGTGCTGAGCTAAGAGGGAGATCTCTGCTCTCTCCTTATCCCTCTCTCTGTCCAGGGAGAAGAAAGAGAGACCAGGCTGTTTACCGGGGGAGGCCTCTGGGGTGAGGAGGCCCTCGAGGGGGTAGTGAAAGGGCCCTAAAGGGACATCTACATACAGGGGTCCCCGAACCTCAGGCAAGGTCATCACTGTGCAGTCCCCATCCCGAGGGCTGTCAGGAGTGGGGGGTAGCTTCTCATAAATAGAGCCACTGCAGGGATCGGCAGGGAAGAACAGGTCAGTGGAGGGGCCAGTGAGGCACAGGGAGGAGGGGGGAACAGGGCTGGAGGCTGTGGTGGGTGGGGCAGAGGGGGAGAGGGAGGGGGCGATGGAGGTGGTGGCTGTAGCTGTGGTGGTGGAGGGAGGGGGTGTGGTGGTGCCTGTGGGGTCGAAGCTAAAGAGGGGCTCGCCGAACAGGAAGCTGCCCCCGCCCAGCTGGGGTGTGTAGGGGGGCGTACACACAAACTCTTTGGTCTGCTGCTCCTGGGAGGTGGGCACTGGGGGGAGTGGAAGGGGGAGGGCGGGCAGCGGGGGCTCGAGCTGGAAGGAGGGGGGCAGGAGAATGTTCTGAGTGAGGAAGTCCAGGTCTGCTACCGTGGCAACGGTAACTGGGGTGGGGGAGGAGGCAGCAGAGCGGGTTTGGACAGGGGCAGGCATCTGCTGCTGCTGGAAGAAGCTCTCCTCCTCAATAGAGGAAATACTAGAGCGAGGGTCGCCCTCCACCTGCATGGGCTCAGTGGTGGCGCCCCCTGTCTCGTCTGAGGAGCCCACACTGCTGGACACAGTCATGCTGAAGTCGAAGGACTGGGCTGAGAGGCCACTGCTGCCTGGGGTGAAGACTTGGTCTGGGCTGGACAGGCTCAGGCTGTCCTGGCGGGAGGTACTGGTACTCAGTACCAGGGTCAGCTGGGTCTGCTCTGTGCTCAGCTGCTGTCTCACTGACCACGCCTCCGCCTCACTGAGAGAGAAACAGAAAGAGAAAAAGATGGAAATGGTTAGTAAGATTCTCTTGTGCTCTTTGCAATCTCCTTTATATCTATTGAAAATGTGTTATGATAATCTGTCATAGGGTAGAGGTAGTACCTGATGATGTAGTTGTTGCTGCTGATGGGGCTGTCTCCTGCCTCCAGCTGCAGTACCATGTAGAGCCAGACCCAAGAGTGGTCTGCAGACTCCACCCGTACCACCATCTCAGATCTACCCTCTCCTCCCTCTCTCACTGTGGGGGAACAAAAAGAGAACATCGACATCAGACAGTGTTCTACAACTGATCACATCACAGAACTTTAATGGTGGGTTTGTAGTGAAGTTTGCTCCATGTAATGGTGGATGCAGTATAATTGAGTTCACATTTGTGTTGATGTGTGTTGGTGCGTCTGTGTGTGATTGTTGTGTGGTGAACTGAATTGGTACTTACACAGGCTGCAGTGCTGAGTGGAGGCGTGTGACAGGTCCTGTGGGTGGAGGAGGCTGTACCAGGAGCGAGACCTCAGGGCTGACACATCAAGGCCAAGGTAAACACTGACACTACAGGGAAGATGGAGAGAAGACATGGTAAGTCTATGTCTTCAACATACTTCTAACTATAAAGCGTACACGTCATGCCATCACTCAGACGATCTAAAGCAACAGGTGGCGTTGCCTGGTCAGTGGGTGTGACCTCACCTGTCCTGTGCATTCTGGAGCCTCATGTCTCGGCTGTGTTGAGACTGGAACGAGGCTAGGAAGAAGTTGTTCTCAGCCGCAGGAGGGATCAGAGCTGGAACTTGGTCCCCCCCAGGACCAGAGCGGGTGGGGACGGCCTCCAGAGGCGAACAGAAGCACATCCAGACGGGATTGGATGTCCAGTAGGAGCTAGGGGTGGTAGAAGAGGAGGGTGGGAAAGGGCAGCGTGCCCGGACCAGAACCAGCTTGTTCCCAGCACTCTGCCTGCGCACCGACTTGGAAGTGTTGAAACGACAACGGAATAGACGATCTGAGAGGAAGAAGAGGAAAGGAGAAATTGTGAATATCAGAAATGATCTGAGTGATATAAATGCGAGCCATTTGTAACACATTTCTGTACCATTGGAAATAGGAAGGCGCATCTTACCTGTGTCAGGTGATGTAGGAGGAGCTAGGTTGGTCCTCATGATGAAGTGGTCAGTAGGGTCAATGATATCATACACACTGTCACCCTGGGCAACCAGATCCACCTGAAACATCGAGAAAGAGTCGTTTTTATTTAGCATATTCATGAAATCCCTGAGGCAAAATCTAAATTACAGCTAATTTACTAGTTTGTAGACATGATACGGGCTCCCGTGAACTCACCATGGAGTGGCCGAGGTGCTCGGAGACGCTGTCTGACAGGTAGAGCAGCTTGCCTTCCCCAGTCAGCAGGAGCAGGAACCCGGGTAGCTCCTGCACCAGCTCTGACAGCTCGTGGAAAGACAGGAACCTCGCGCTTTCCTCGAGACTGCCAGCGGATCCCGATTCTAAAAACAAAAGATGATTTGAAATGTTTTTTAAATTATGTTTTTGTCTAGCTTATGGATGTCATCATACCACAAAGGTAACGTGTATGCTCCCTGCAGTAGCTATAGAACGGCCGCATTAGATTTCAGTGCCATGGACAGCGATAGAAGCGTTTCAGCACTAGATAGCGACACTCGGCTCTAAAATAGTTTTTCACGCCAGAACCTCAAACAAAGCACTATAATATTTCCTTATATATATTCCTAAACAACATAATTCACATGTAGACATGAAATTCATCAACTGTTTCTTTCGGCAAGAAATATGGCACCTGTTGCTTCAAGCGGAAAGCCAAAGGTAGCATGCAACTAGCTCAGACGGATGGAAGCAACAGTTTGTCAGTATATGTTTCATTCACAAGCATTTCTTAGTTATGAATCAACAGGCTATGGGTTATACACTGGGTGTATTTGAACTTGTTTGTTATAAGCTAAGTCGCGCTTACCTTGAGAGAAGAAGACCGATTTTCTGGTGTACATGCTGGCAAGGGACATGATATGTAGGTATGAGAGCCGTGCCTTTTCCGCATCGGATATGGGAAGCAAGTCCTTCAGGTTCCGAATCTCCGCGTTGATTTGGTCCCTTCGAGCCTTCGACGCGCCCTTCGTTGATCGATACATTGTAGCCTGTTATAGTGGTTGACTAAATTCCCTGGATTTGAAGGTGAAACTCAACTGAATATTGAGGTCTGAGTCTCTTTCTCCCAAGATGAGGTGTCAGAGAAAGGCTAGTAGTAATAACCTTGTCGTTTTACTATTGGAATTTCATCTCAGCTTGTTCCAGAGTAAGGCTTCAGACCTTCTCCTATCCGTTCTTTTTTCCTCTTCGGTTCCGCCACAGCGTCCAGTAAGGTTGCTGGCTAGCCGCTGGATGGCTTTCCACCGGTTCAGAGTGTGAGTGATTCGGCGGCTGTAGTAGCCGTCTCTCGCCCAGATATCCGGATCCCGTAAATCTGGTGGAGGGACTCTGCTCTCGAGTAAGTTATATAGGCTGGGATTCCGGTGACGAAGGGGGGCTCCCAACGCGCCAACACCGACGTTGTAGGAAGAGGGGGGCTAGAGAGAAGGGGGGCCGAGGGGGATTCAATGTTAGCAATGGTGAAATTCTCTCCCTCTGCCCGCTCCCCCTACTGCTCATACCCTCTCCTTTTGGTGACTCTTTTCTGACGTCAGCTCTTCCCTCTACCCAATGATGACGTTGGCTTGATATCGGGAGCTCCGGCGACGCAAAAAGCCCGATTTGGACAAAACTGAGGAATGGGCGGAGACAAACGTAAAACGTAGACGGAGTCACCGGACTCCGGTGTAAGGGAGGGGGGAGAGAGGAGGAGTGAAACTGAGAAGATTTGTTTTTATGTCTGACACCCTAAGAACGATTAATCCTCTCTGAAAATGTATCATTCCTAATATAGTGTAGGCTAGGTTATCAGTAGCCTAAATTATGCAAATGCATCTATGCCTCGCCAGACTAGCTCATAATATGTTTAATGTTATGATTATGAACGATGCGATGCCTTCTTTAAAACCGTCCACCGTCGACCTCTAGGGTAACGCATGCCAAGGTTATATATTAACAATATTCCAGCAAAAAGTTATTCTAGCATTGGTGGAAGTCTGCTTCAGGGAGAAACGCGGGACAGTGGGGCAGTGTTACATCACCAAATTCAGTTGCTTTTTATGAATGGAATCCACCATTCTGACTGAAATTCAGTTGTCAGGCAGCGCAGTGCCTCCGGGGCTAACGCGCAAAGGAAGAGGAGAGACAGCATAATCGCTCTGTATAGCCTATATGTTACATAAACTGCAACATCCTTCCTTATAAGGTAATTTGAACGGAATGTAGCTAAGGGTGATGCTGAGCTATGTCTAGTCTATGCATCGAAACCTGGCTGATTCTTCTGGTTGAAAACCTTAGGCATGGATTGCATCCAAACGGGGAATTATTTGGGAAAGTCTTGTAACCATTTTCACAGGTTAAAGTTGCATCTTATTTATAAGCACCCGTGTTAATATTTGCAAATTGTGTTTTTTTTCGCTTTGTCGAAAAACATAGATCCAAACAACATGATCATAGCCCAACCCTTTCTCTATGGGCTGTACAGATAACACCAGAGTTTGTTATTGCCCAAAATACATTATCTTCAATCAAACTATAATATAAAACGTTGCCTAAATTCTTTGAAGGCGTGGGGATGTAGGCTTTGCAGCAGTCATTCGTATCTACATCTACCACTGATGTGTAAAAACCTGTGAGAAGACAGTCGGATCCAGTGAATTGTGGAAGCTCAATTTGAGATGAAATGTGATGTTTTGTGAAATGATTTGAAAGGAACTGTATGAAAGTATGTTGCAACAATGTTGTCATGGGGTTCTTACTGCATGTTAAAGTTTAGGAAATAGTCCAAGTGATATTTGAAGCATACAAAGTTTTGTAGAATTGTATATATTTTATAGGATACTCAAAGTATATTGGCCTAAACACACACACACACACACACACACACACACACACACAAACACCACACCTGTTGCAAACAGAGCACGAGCACAGAGATGAAGCTCCTCGTTTCTATAAATAGCTCTCACCCGTAACTGACACATTCACTCAGTGGCGCACCCCCGCTTCTATCTCCAATTGTCCCTATTTTTAGACAGATGGGTTTTTTTAAGGCTCAAAATATATGTTGCATGTTCACAAACTTCGATTTCACGGACCTTCCCTTTCCCCGCAAACGCTTTATTTTAGAGCGGCCGCAATATATTTCAGCACCATGGACAGCTACATAGACGTTTCAGCTCTCGGTAGCGCTGCATCGCTCTCTAGGAGCGTTTATCACGCCTAAACATCAAACAAAACACCTGCATGTTCCTCTTTATGTATTCCTACACAATAATTGTCACATAGAGTGATGGCGTTCATCAAATGTTGCTTTCCGCATATGCAAAAAGGTACAGTAACAATGGATAACGTGTTGAGACAGAGCAGTATAAACAGCTTCCCACAATTGGATCGACTTAAAGAAGTTTGCCCTTTTCGCAAATGCATATGAACAGCTTCCCACATGGCATACTGTACATGAACGATGAAATGGATCTGCGTTAGCCTACATCATTGGTCTGTCTTCTATATTCATACTTTACTGACTGTTGACCTGTGTTCTTGTTTTGTGGATAAAATTACAGACAGTTTTTTAATGAAGAGAGCTACAACCACTATGTTCAGCACTGGGTAGAGTGAAAAGGGCCTTTTCTCCCATGTAAGTTGTCAGGGAGGTACACTGTAAAAATTGACTGTAGAAATGACATGAAACGAATGGCAAAAAAAGTTGCCAGTAAAATTACTGTAAAACAACAGTGATTTACTGTAAATTATAATTACAACATGTTGCTTTCTGTATTATTACAGTACCTGTACACCTTTCTAATTACAATATATTATTGTACTTCTATTTTACAATAATTACTTGCATCGGCGAAATGTACAGGATTTACTTGGCAACTCAAATTGCTGTTAAATTACTGTAATTAATCTGTTGTATGTGCTTTTACAGTAACATAAGACATTTACAGATAAAATATGCCAACAGTACTGTAAACTTCTAAAATATTTGCATTACCAAAACAAGTAAACCAAATGTTATTAAGCATGGTTTAATGTAAAGAAAAAAAAAGTGACAACACATTCTATAAGCTCCAATAGTACAACTTCGCCAATAAACTGTAGCCAAATGGGCTTCATCACAAACACTTAAATTACAAACCTTTCCCCCTAGCACCTATCAAAAAGTAGCATGTTAATAACTGTTCCAGCATAGAAAGTGACAGAATTACAGATAAGAAAGGCACTGCTATACTGCATATATCAAAAAAAAGAAAACCGCGATTTTTCAAAAAATGAGCCCGGATCTCAATCCCATTGAGCACGTCTGGGACCTGTTGGATCAGAGGGTGAGGGCCAGGGCCATTCCCCCTAGAAATGTCCGGGAACTTGCAGGTGTCTTGGTGGAAGACTGGGGTAACATCTCACAGCAAGAACTGGCAAATCTGGTGCAGTCCATGAGGAGGAGATGCACTGCAGTACTTAATGTAGCTGGTGGCCACACCAGATACTGACTGTTACTTTTGATTTTGACCCCCCTTTGTTCAGGGACACATTATTACATTTCTGTTAGTCACATGTCTGTGGAATTTGTTCAGTTTATGTCTCAGTTGTTGAGTCTTGTTATGTTCATACAAACATTTACACATCTTAAGTTTGCTGAAAATAAACGCAGTTGACAGTGAAAGGATGTTTATTTTTTATGAGTTTAGTTGCTCAACTAATACAATTCCAAACATTTCCTCTCAACTGTAAATTACTTGTAAATATTTTAACAAAATGTAATACTTTCAAATCTCCATGCATTTAGCAGCTTCCGCCATTGTATTGGTTGCCAAGGGTTGGAAACTTTCCGGTACATTTCTGGAATTCTTCCGGAAATTTTCCATGGTAAGTTAGGCCCTGGAATTTGGGTAATATTGCATAAATTCATCAAAAAGTTAGCTTTTAAAGTGAATCTTTTTTTGTGGGATAAAAATAAAGCAATTCTAGCTCTTGTGGTATATTTTGGTTAAACTATCCCCAAAACTATTCAATGGAATTGCAACCCTCTGCATGCACAGTGCATTCTTCCATCACATGTACAGATGATTCTCAAGATCTTGCACATTAATAAAATGCTATTGAGCCCACACTACTACATTGTCTGAGCCAAGGACTACATGCTTTCTGGTAATTTTGATTACAATACTGGGTGGGGTGAGTATATTTTATATGACATACAATATTTTTTGTTAACTAGTAAACAGTAGCCTACAGCAAAGTGTGTTCAAATAATTTCTAACTTGTTAACAATTTCTGCTAGTTAGTTTATGCTACCATGTGGGTTTTAGCTCGCTTGAACCTGCTCCCTGAGGAGTGTTAATTCACCTGTTTCCATACATGTTTAATTTTAAAACATTTATCTTACAAAGGAGTTGTTTAATCTAAATCCGTAACTATTTATCTGTACAGGGAATTGTATTAGTTGTTTTTTTACTAATTGTTTTCTAATCTTTACAGGAAAATGCCACAGGCACTATCTGATGTGTGGAGACATTTCACTGCAGCTAATGTAGAAGGAAAAGCTGTGTACATTAACAAATACTGTGCCAAATCATATGTGAAGAATGCAACAAAGATGCAGAATCATCTGGCCAAGTGTATAAAGTTCCCTCAGCGCTCACAACAAGCAACCTCTGACAAAAGTCCCTCTACTTCTATTCGAGGTAAAAACAAATGATGAATCAGACACCTTATCAATAGCACCAGCTCATGGTCTTCCTGGAATCAGAAGTTTTTTTGACTCAATGGAGGAACGTAGTCAGAGAAATACTAATGAATGTCTTGCTTGAGCTTTGTACACAACTGGTTCACCGCTGATGCTCACAGGCAATATGTATTAGAAGAGATTTCTGAATGTTCTTCGCCCAACATACACCCCTCAAACCGGACATGCTTTATCTACTCATTTGCTGGATGGAGAGTTCAACAGAGTTCAAGTCAAGGTCAAGCAAATCACAGAGAAAGCAGACTGTATTGCAATCATCTCTGATGGGTGGTCGAATGTTTGTGGGCAAGAAATAATTAACTACATTCTCCCCTTCAACCAGTATTCTACAAGAGCACAGACACAAGGGACAACAGACACACCGGTCTCTACATTGCAGATGAGCTGAAGGCAGTCATCAATGACCTTGGACCACAGAAGGTATTTGCACTGGTGACAGACAATGCTGCGAACATGAAGGCTGCTTGGTCTAAAGTGGAGGAGTCCTACCCTCACTTCACACCCATTGGCTGTGCTGTTCATGCATTGAATATGCTTCTCAAGGACATCATGGCACTGAAAACAATGGATACACTCTACAAGAGAGCCAATGAAATGGTTAGGTATGTGAATGGTCATCAAGTTATAACAGCAATTTACCTCACTAAGCAAAGTGAGAAGAATAAGAGCACCACATGGAAGCTGCCCAGCAACAGTCTCCTAGAGGGGATGGAGTCTGTCTCTTTCTGTCTCCATATGGTAAATATATCCAATGCAAAAAACATCTACATTTAAATGGTATTAATATCAATGTGCATATATTTCCGTTAATTCCCATATATTCCCATTAATTCCCATATACTCCTGTTAATTCCCACTGACATTTTCCACCTCTGGGTACTCCCCAAAATGTGCAATCCTAGTCTGATGTGCTCCTGTAGGTCTTTAAGAAATTGAAGGTCTGACTTTGCCTCTACTTGCTAGCTTGTCCAGGAGGGATGAAAGTGTCTGCCCAGGCAAATCTGGTAGCACTGACAATACTGCCTCTCTTATCTCCTCTCCCAGTGCTGTCACGGCTCTACAACAAAGGGAAACAATGATGAAGAATCATCAGTGATTTGCCCAATACCTTGTACTCTACTATGGGGTTATAATCAAGACGGTTTTCATGCTTAATGCAGATCAATTTTGAGTCCTTGGCTACTCCTGTTAGGCAGTGAATACCTAAATCAACTAGCTGCACAGCCTGCTGCCTCTCTAAAACAAAATAAACAGAAGAGTAGCAATGGACCAGGATCAACTTCATCTCACCCATTTGCAATCCATCCTCATCATTCCCCATCACAACATACATTTCCTTTCTGTACTTTGTGCCTTTGACAGTGATATAATTTAAAATAACTGTGTGGTCAGATTTGAAGTGAAATGCAGCGACTGAATGCTCAAATATTCTTGTTGTAATCACTGGCATGAAAGTCACTTCCCTTTTCTACCTGAATGAGAGGCAGAAATAAACTGCCAGCACTTAAATAGGCTTGGAACAGTTGGTGTCTCTCTGCTAGAGTCCCACATAGATTCTTAAAGTTGTGCCATTTCCGTGCACACTGCTTGAAGTAAGTATGCTTACTTTCGAACCTCAACGTCCAGAGACGAATAAGTGACTTGAACCTAATGACAAGCTCGGGTAATGGTGCTTTGGCTTGAGGGATTTGTCAGGAAAATTCTCAGTTCTGAAATTGATATGTTTATCAATAAGGACTTCAAGATATGCCACCTGGTCCGCAGTAATGGCCGATGCCCATATCTATGTCTTAGGAGCAAAATCAACTGCCATACACCACTATCTGGTTGATTTTTGATCCAATCTCCAACTAAGAGGGGGAGCACTCTCAACAGACACCACTTAGCTTCTCACTGCCAGGGCTTATCTCAGGAGGTCTGTCATTACCATCACTCCCAAGGTATTTAAATTGGCTGATGCATCTGCTCAATTCTAAATATGTCAAATGTTTCTCTTGATTGACCAAATGATTCATGAACAGTGCAAGGTCAAAAGAGACAATGCCCTTGAAGAGGTCATGACCAAGGCAAGGAAGCAGTCCTGCCTGGCAAACATGGAAGTACCTAAGCTCATAAATAGAGAATCAAATGTGACACCCCATCCACTGTCATTAGCTTCTATGTACAGTACATGTATGTACAGTAGCTTCTATGTACAGTACATGTATGTACAGTAGCTTCTATGTACAGTACATTGTTTTAGGACTGGGCAGTTCCAGTTGACAGTGGATTAGACTCAAATGTTGCTCTGTCAATGTCACAATATCGCCAAAAACATGTTCCCCTGGCTGAAATTTTCCACAGAGCCCCCAATACTGTAAGATCCCAGATTATCTCCCGGTATGGCACCTAAAGCACCTCTCAAAACACATCCATCTGCTAAAACAATACCACCATCCTCTAGCTCCTTAAGATCTCTTCACAATGGGTTAAGAACTCATTCCTGTCCAAAATGCTTAAAATCTTGCTCTCTGCACAGAAGGACTGGTTGCATGTGATCAATATTTGACCTGTTCTAAGGCAACATGTCACCTAGAGTAAGATAGAAAGCAAGCACCTTGTGTTTCTTTTTCCCTAAGGATTTGCAACCTCAGAGGCATCTCGATAAAGTATTAAGGCTAAAAATGAAAGCAGAGCAGTCAAACATTTCAAAGGCATAGCGAAACATGTAGCTCAAGTTAACAGCAATGTAGTTCCACAATTAGAAAAACGTTAGTAAACCCAATTTATAACAGCGTTGGTAGACCAGATCAGGTGGTCTTACTGAATTAATTAGTGGCTAAATGTTGTGAGTCTGTCTACTCTCTGCCCTGCACCAGGGTCATTCAGTTGGTAAGAATATAAAAACATACATCAAGTTAAAGATTAAGAAAAGTCTGAACAAAGTCCTCCCCCTTTTTCTTCTGGTTTTGCATGAATGATTTCGCTAGCTATACTGTCAGACAGCGGAAATGTATTTGCTTATTTTTTTCTTTAAGCAATGTTTTTTTTTTCTAGCCACTCTTCCGTAAGCCCAGCTGTATGGAGAGAACGGCTTAAAGTGGTCCTATAGACAGATAATCCAATCTCCGCTGTGGAGCTTTGCCACTCCTTCATGGTTATCTTTGGTCTCCTTGTTGCCTCTCTGATTAATGCCCTCCTTGCAGGTCCATGAGTTTTGGTGGGCGGCCCTCTCTTGGCAGGTTTGTTATGGTGCCATATTACTTCTATTTTTTTAATAATGGCTTTAATGGTGCTCCGAAGGATGTTCAAAGTTTCTGATATTTTTATTATAACCCAACCCTGATCTGTACTCCACAACTTTGTCCCTGACCTGTTTGGAGAGCTCCATGGTCTTCATGGTGCTGCTTGCTTGGTGGCGCCCCTTGCTTAGTGGTGTTGCAGATTCTGGGGCCTTTCAGAACAGGTGTATATATACTGATATCATGTGACACTTAAATAAAGTCCACCTGTGTGCAATCTAACTAATTATGTGACTTCTGAAGGTGATTGGTTGCACCAGATCGTTTTTAGGGGCTTCATAGCAAAGGGGGTGAATACATATGCACGCACCACTTTTCCGTTTTTTATTTACATTTAAATTTTTGAAACAAGTTATTTTTTTCATTTCACTTCACCAATTTGCACCTCAGATTGCAGCCTAAATAAATGCTTCACAGAGTTCAAATAACAGACACATTTCAAAATCAAGTTCAGAGGAGACTGTATGAATCAGGCCTTCATGGTCAAATTGCTGCAAAGAAACCACTACTAAAGGACAAGAAGAAGAGACTTGCTTGGGTCAAGAAATACGAGCCATGGACATTAGACCAGTGGTAATCTGTCCTTTGGTCTGATGAGTCCAAATTTGAGATTTTTGGTTCCAACCGCCATGTCTTTTTGAGACGCAGAGTAAGGGAACGGATGATCTCTGCATGTGTGGTTCCCACCGTGAAACATGGAGGAGGAGCTGTGATGGTGTGGGGGTGCTTTGCTGGTGACACTGTCAGTGATTTATTTAGAATTCAAGGCACACTTAACCAGCATGGCTGCCACAGCATTCTGCAGCGATACGCCATCCCATCTGGTTTGCGCTTAGTGGGACTATCATTTGTTCTTCACACCTCCAGGCTGTGTAATGAGATAGTTTGGGGTGAGTTGGACCACAGAGTGAAGGAAAAGCAGCCAACAAGTGCTCAGCATATGTGGGAACTTCTTCAAAACTGTTGGAAAAGCATTCCAGGTGAAGCTGGTTGAGAGAATGCCAAGAGTGTGCAAAGCTGTCATCAAGGCAAAGAAGAATATAAAAAAAAGAAGAATATAAAATATAAAATATATTTTGATTTGTTTTACACTTTTTTGGTTACTACATGATTCCATGTGTTATTTCAGAGTGCTGATGTCATCACTATTATTTTACAATGTAGAAAATAGTAAAAAATAAAGAAAAACCCTTGAAAGAGTATGTGTGTCCAAACTTTTGACTTGGTACTGTATGAGACGCAAATGTAAATTTAACAGCATGTTTTTTCACATCCCATAAAAGGGCAACTCATTTCTCTGCCCTCTTGCAAATGATCCTTCACATGAAAAAAAAAATCTGTCAAATAATAACATATGAACGGACAAATTTCTATTGGGCAAATCACCATTTTGTCTGCTGGTTGAAATTGAGCACTTTTCACATACCTTTGATATCCTTTGTGGTCTCTGTGTAAGTGAGATTTAAAGGCAGTAAATTGCCTGAACATTTGGGCACGTCACAATTAAAAGAGCAATTTAGTCCATTTCTATGAAGTTTCATGTGCTGTACTTATGATACTACTGTATTAGATTCATGCATACACGATTTGCACTGAAACATTTTAACTGTGTAAGGTTGATTCTGGATAATAATTTTTAAAAACGAAACAAATTAACAGTCTCAGTTCAAGCTGCATTAGCCTGTATTTATTTCTATAATCCAAATCCCAAAATTAGAAGTTAAATAAACAGTTCAAAAGAATAGCAAACTAACGTTTGTGGCTGAGAGTTGTTTACCTAAATTCACCTCAAATGACAGCTGTAATGCAGCTAGCTCGCCAACAAACAGACCGATTGATTACACATTCGAACCATCAAGCCATAACGGACATAACGAAAATACATCTAGGATCTATTCCATCTTGATTCTAACAATGTTCCAATATTTAGCTAAGGGAGGGAACACCTACCTATTATCTCACATACAAAAATATTTGGGGGAAACAGAACTTGGAATATGCTATTAATAATAATAGTTTTAGACTGAAGGCTCGCAGAGACACTTGACGTTTTCAAACCGATTAATGGGCTCCCGATGCAAAATGTTATTTGAAAATTCAACAAATTTAATGTAGCCTACTTGCCCAAATGGCCAAATATTTACCATAGACTATGTGATTCTGTTGGCTATTTTACATCGGGAGCCGAAACCTAGTGAGAAATGGTCTTGTCATTGTATGGCTGATTAATGTAAATATGATTTAACCCACTTGATGGCTGCTTCAGTCTACAGGTCTGTACAATAATTTACCAGAAAAGACCGAGCAATGTCATAATCCGATGGGCCTAGGACTAACCGTTATTGCTGTTCATCTTCATGCCTGTATGGCAACCCAAGATGCATTGCAGTCTACATCCTTATATTGTTAACGGATAAACCATGGCATTACTGTGCATTTTTACTGTAAAAACTACAGCATTTTGTTACAGTGTAGGCCTATTGCCAGATGTCTGGCATCCAGAGATGTTTAAGGAATCTATGCTCTGGTCTGATGCTTGTTGGTAGGCTACTGTGTGTTTTTACTCCAATATCAGATCATTTTCGGATCACGATTATTCAAAACACTTCATAGCTATTTCTATCCCATATTTCACCAAAAATAGTATGCATCTTTATTTTTTCTCCTGGCAGTTTCAGAAGCACATCGTGTCCTACACACTGTGTTGACGCAGCAGTGGCCTGGACAAATTGCCATCACTTCCTTTGTTGTGCTTGTCATGATAATGGCAGCTATTATGGGCAGGCATGTGAAATGGTAAGAGGGTCGCAGGGATGAGTAGCCTGTCTAATTGAGAGGACTTCAATGAATCCAATAAGACTGTCTCATGGCTCAATGACATTATACAACGGGTGGGTCTAATCGTGAATGCTGATTGGTTAAAACCGCATTCCAGCTGGTGTCTATTCCACAAGTTACCACCGGCTAAATCTATGATGTTAAAATGACTATTTACTCTGTTCCATCAAACTGCGCAATCCACTGTCTGATCAGCCCAGCCAAGCACTTTATAAACTTAATCTCCACTATAAAAATAATCAGTACCCACCTGTTTTGAGCTCCACATTTTGCGCAAACAAAATCTCTCTCTCAATTCAATTCAATTCAATTCAAGGGGCTTTATTGGCATGGGAAACATGTGTTAACATTGCCAAAGCAAGTGAGGTAGATAATATACAAAAGTGAAATAAACAATACAAATTAACAGTAAACATTACACATACAGAAATTTCAAAACAATAAAGACATCACAAATGTCATATTATACATATACAGTGTTGTAACAATGTACAAATGGTTAAAGAACACAAGGGAAAATAAATAAGCATAAATATGGGTTGTATTTACAATGGTGTTTGTTCTTCACTGGTTGCCCTTTTCTTGTGGCAACAGGTCACAAATCATGCTGCTGTGATGGCACACTGTGGAATTTCCCCCAGTAGATATGAGAGTTTATCAAAATTGGATTTGTTTTCGAATTCTTTGTGGATCTGTGTAATCTGAGGGAAATATGTATCTCTAATATGGTCATACATTGGACAGGAGGTTAGGAAGTGCAGCTCAGTTTCCACCTCATTTTGTGGGCAGTGTGCACATAGCCTGTCTTCTCTTGAGAGCCAGGTCTGTCTACGGCGGCCTTTCTCAATAGCAAGGCTATGCTCACTAAGTCTGTATATAGTCAAAGCTTTCCTTAAGTTTGGGTCAGTCACAGTGGACAGGTATTCTGACTCTCTGTTTAGGGCCAAATAGCATTCTAGTTTGCTCTGTTTTTTTGTTAATTCTTTTCAATGTGTCAAGTAATTATCTTTTTGTTTTCTAATGATTTGGTTGGGTCTAATTGTGCTGCTGTCCTGGGGCTCTGTGAGGTGTGTTTGTGTTTGTGAACAGAGCCCCAGGACCAGCTTGCTTAGGGGACTCTTCTCCAGGTTCATCTCTCTGTAGGTGATGGCTTTGTTATGGAAGGTTTGGGAATCGCTTCCTTTTAGGTGGTTGTAGAATTTAACAGCTCTTTTCTGGATTTTGATCATTAGTGGGTATCGGCCTAATTCTGCTCTGCATGCATTATTTGGTGTTCTACGTTGTACACAGAGGATATTTTTGCAGAATTCTGTGTGCAGAGTCTCAATTTGGTGTTTGTCCCATTTTGTGAAGTCTTGGTTGGTGAGCGGACCCCAGACCTCACAACCGTAAAGGGCAATGGGCTCTATGACTGAATCAAGTATTTTTAGCCAGATCCTAATTGGTATGTTGAAATTTATGTTCCTTTTGATGGCATAGAATGCCCTTCTTGCCTTGTCTCTCAGATCGTTCACAGCTTTGTGGAAGTTACCTGTGGCGCTGATGTTTAGGCCAAGGTATGTATAGTTTTTTGTGTGCTCTAGGGCAACAGTGTCTAGATGGAATTTGTATTTGTGGTCCTGGCGACTGGACCTTTTTTGGAACACCATTATTTTGGTCTTACTGAGATTTACTGTCGGACCCAGGTCTGACAGAATCTGTGCAGAAGATCTAGGTGCTGCTGTGGGCCCTCCTTGGTTGGTGACAGAAGCACCAGATCATCAGCAAACAGTAGACATTTGACTTAAGATTCTAGCAGGGTGAGGCCGGGTGCTGCAGACTTTTCTAGTGCCCGCGCCAATTCGTTGACATCCCTGTCTCACCCCACGACTCTGTGTGAAGAAATGTGTGTGTTTTTTGCCAATTTTAACCGCACATTTGTTGTTTGTGTACATGGATTTTATAATATTGTATGTTTTACCCCCAACACCACTTTCCATCAATTTGTATAGCAGACCCTCATGCCAAATTGAGTCGAAGGCTTTTTTGAAATCAACAAAGCGTGAGAAGACTTTGCCTTTGTTTTGGTTTGTTTGGTTGTCAATTAGGTGTGCAGGGTGAATACATGGTCTGCTGTACGGTAATTTGGTAAAAAGCCAATTTGACATTTGCTCAGTACATTGTTTTCATGGAGGAAATGTACGAGTCTGCTGTTAATGATAATGCAGAGGATTTTCCCAAGGTTACTGTTGACGCATATTCCACGGTAGTTATTGGGGTCAAATTTGTCTCCACTTTTGTGGATTGGGGTGATCAGTCCTTGGTTCCAAATATTGGGGAAGATGCCAGAGCTAAGGATGATGTTAAAGAGTTTTAGTATAGCCAATTGGAATTTGTTGTCTGTATACTTGATAATTTCATTAACATCAACACCACAGGCCTTTTTGGATTGGAGGGTTTTTATTTTGTCCTGTAACTCGTTCAAGGTAATTGGAGAATCCAGTGGGTTCTGGTAGTCTTTAATAGTTGATTCTAAGATTTGTATTTGATCATGTATATGTTTTTGCTCTTTATTCTTTGTTATAGAGCCAAAAAGATTGGAGAAGTGGTTTAACCATACATCTCCATTTTGGATAGATAATTCTTTGTGTTGTTGTTTGTTTAGTGTTTTCCAATTTTCCCAGAAGTGGTTAGAGTGTATGGTTTCATCAATTACATTGAGCTGATTTCTGGCGTGCTGTTCCTTCTTTTTCCGTAGTGTATTTCTGTATTGTTTTAGTGATTCACCATAGTGAAGGCGTAGACTCAGGTTTTCCGGGTCTCTATGTTTTTGGTTGGACAGGTTTCTCAATTTCTTTGTTAGATTTTTGCATTCTTCATCAAACCATTTGTCATTGTTGTTAATTTTCTTCGGTTTTCTATTTGAGATTTTTTAGATTTGATAGGGAAAATGAGAGGTCAAATATACTGTTAAGATTTTCTACTGCCAAGTTTACACCTTCACTATTGCAGTGAAACATTTTACCCAGGAAATTGTCTAGAAGGGATTGAATTTGTTGTTGCTTAATTGTTTTTTGGTAGGTTTCCAAACTGCATTCCTTCCATCTATAGCATTTCTTAATGTTACTCAGTTCCTTTGGCTTTGATGTCTCGTGATTGGGTATTGCTCTGTTCAAGTAGACTGTGATTTTGCTGTGGTCTGATAGGGGTGTCAATGGGCTGACTGTGAACGCTCTGAGAGACTCTGGGTTGAGGCCAGTGATAAAGTAGTCTACAGTACTACTGCCAAGAGATGAGCTATAGGTGTACCTACCATAGGAGTCCCCTCGAAGCCTACCATTGACTATGTACATACCCAGCGACAGACCTGCAAGAGTTGTGATTCGTTTTTGTTTGTTATGTTGTCATAGTTGTGCCTAGTGGGGCATATGTGGGAGGGAATGCTGTCACCTGCAGGCAGGTGTTTGTCCCCCTGTGTGCTGAGGGTGTCAGGTTCTTGTCCGGTTCTGGCATTTAGGTCGCCACAGATTAGTACATGTCCCTGGGCCTGGAAATGATTGATTTCCCCCTCCAGGATAAATAAGCTGTCTTCATTAAAGTATGGGGATTCTAGTGGGGGGATATAGGTAGCACACAGGAGAACATTTTTCTCTGTTAAGATAATTTCCTTTTGAATTTCTAGTCAAATGTAAAATGTTCCTGTTTTGATTAATTTAATGGAGTAAGTTAGGTCTGCTCTATACCAAATTAGCATACCCCCTGAGTCCCTTCCCTGTTTCACACCTGGTAGTTTGGTGGATGGGACTACCAGCTCTCTGTAACCTAGAGGGCAACCAGTGGGTCCGTCTCCTCTATACCAAGTTTCTTGCAGGATGACAATGTCTGTATTACCGATTTCTTTGGTTCCTGCTCTTTAGGCCAAAGGCAGATGACCTCAGGCCTTGGATATTCCAGGATGATATAGTGAACACTTTTTGTTCCATAAAGTGTCCAATGTTGTTGGTCGTGGTATGGCCTCAGGCCAGTAAGTGTGAGCAGAGCCTGCTGAGCATCTGGTACATGCCATTGGCTTGGGCGAGTGTGAGAGTGGGGGTTGGGCCTGTTTGCCCGCTCACTATCTCTCTCTCTCTCTCTCTCTCTCTCTCTATATATATATATATATATATATATATATATATATATATATATATATATATATATATATATATATACAGTGCCTTGCGAAAGTATTCGGCCCCCTTGAACTTTGCGACCTTTTGCCACATTTCAGGCTTCAAACATGAATATATATACACTGTATTTTTTTGTGAAGAATCAACAACAAGTGGTGCACAATCATGAAGTGGAACGACATTTATTGGATTTTTCAAACTTTTTTAACAAATCAAAAACTGAAAAATTGGGCGTGCAAAATTATTCAGCCCCTTTACTTTCAGTGCAGCAAACTCTCTCCAGAAGTTCAGTGAGGATCTCTGAATGATCCAATGTTGACCTAAATGACTAATGATGATAAATACAATCCACCTGTGTGTAATCAAGTCTCCGTATAAATGCACCTGCACTGTGATAGTCTCAGAGGTCCGTTAAAAGCGCAGAGAGCATCATGAAGAACAAGGAACACACCAGGCAGGTCCGAGATACTGTTGTGAAGAAGTTTAAAGCCGGATTTGGATACAAAAAGATTTCCCAAGCTTTAAACATCCCAAGGAGCACTGTGCAAGCGATAATATTGAAATGGAAGGAGTATCAGACCACTGCATATCTACCAAGACCTGGCCGTCCCTCTAAACTTTCAGCTCATACAAGGAGAAGACTGATCAGAGATGCAGCCAAGAGGCCCATGATCACTCTGGATGAACTGCAGAGATCTACAGCTGAGGTGGGAGACTCTGTCCATAGGACAACAATCAGTCGTATATTGCACAAATCTGGCCTTTATGGAAGAGTGGCAAGAAGAAAGCCATTTCTTAAAGATATCCATAAAAAGTGTTGTTTAAAGTTTGCCACAAGCCACCTGGGAGACACACCAAACATGTGGAAGAAGGTGCTCTGGTCAGATGAAACCAAAATTGAACTTTTTGGCAACAATGCAAAACGTTATGTTTGGCGTAAAAGCAACACAGCTGAACACACCATCCCCACTGTCAAACATGGTGGTGGCAGCATCATGGTTTGGGCCTGCTTTTCTTCAGCAGGGACAGGGAAGATGGTTAAAATTGATGGGAAGATGGATGGAGCCAAATACAGGACCATTCTGGAAGAAAACCTGATGGAGTCTGCAAAAGACCTGAGACTGGAACGGAGATTTGTCTTCCAACAAGACAATGATCCAAAACATAAAGCAAAATCTACAATGGAATGGTTCAAAAATAAACATATCCAGGTGTTAGAATGGCCAAGTCAAAGTCCAGACCTGAATCCAATCGAGAATCTGTGGAAAGAACTGAAAACTGCTGTTCACAAATGCTCTCCATCCAACCTCACTGAGCTCGAGCGTTTTTGCAAGGAGGAATGGGAAAAAATGTCAGTCTCTCGATGTGCAAAACTGATAGAGACATACCCCAAGCGACTTACAGCTGTAATCACAGCAAAAGGTGACGCTACAAAGTATTAACTTAAGCGGGCTGAATAATTTTGCACGCCCAAGTTTTCAGTTTTTGATTTGTTAAAAAAGTTTGAAATATCCAATAAATGTCGTTCCACTTCATGATTGTGTCCCACTTGTTGTTGATTCTTCACAAAAAAATACAGTTTTATATCTTTATGTTTGAAGCCTTAAATGTGGCAAAAGGTCGCAAAGTTCAAGGGGGCCGAATACTTTCGCAAGGCACTGTATATATATATATATATATATATGTGTGTGTGTTTTTATTTTTTTTGCAACTCTGCCTAGAAGGCCAGCATCCCGGAGTCGCCTCTTCACTGTTGACGTTGAGAATGTTGTTTTGCGGGTACTATTTAATGAAGCTGCTAGTTGAGGACTTGTGAAGCGTATGTCAACTTAGCTAGTAGTCATCATCATGAAACAAGTCGACAATCTACTGGCAAATCATTTTTAATCCTTGTCATATGAAAAATTATAGATAAAATGTATTGGTGCTCATTGGCCATTGGACATAAAGATTACACAACAAGTTGGAAATCGCAAATTCAATAATGAGTGGTTTGTAAGGAATCAGTGGCTAACTGCAAGCATTGCAAAGCAACCACTAATGTTAGCCTGCTATTCAATGGAGTGGCTGTGTGTGTTTTTTTCAGAGTTCCCACCATAAATCCAGAGAATGCCAGACTTTGATGACAAAATTTGCCCACAAAGGACCGCCACGCCACCTTTACAAGGTGAGTCCAAAAATGTCTTGTATGCTGCTGCATAAATGATGTAATATGCCAGGGAGATATGTATACTGTAGCTAAGAAAGTAATACTAAGTGTATGTTGAGTAGTAAGCTATTAGTAGCCCATGTGCCTCTGTAACAGTATAACTTTAGTCCATCCCCTCGCCCACACCCGGGCTCGAACCAGGGACCCACTGCACACATCAACAACTGACACACACGAAACACCATCGCTCCACAAAAGCCACTACTTCAAGGTCTCAAACCGAGTGACGTCACCGATTGAAACGCTATTAGCGCGCACCACCGCTAACTAGCTAGCCATTTCACATCGGTTACACCTCACCCTAATAATTTGTTCTATTTTCACCAACATGGTTTTGTAAACACATTGTTTGTGGTCGGTGTGTGCTTGTTTGCAAACTTTTTTTGTACAGCTTTGACTGTGCTACTGATAGTAGCACATTTGGCTAGCACGTGCAAATTCAGCACACACAACATTCGATAATATAATTGTGTTATTTGACGTGTCAAATTATAAGCTAATTTAATGAGTCAAATGGTATTATATGACGTAAAGACCCAATCGGCGTTCATTGTGCCTCACCCTAATAATGTGGTCTATTTTCACCTCTTAAATGCGCCTACTGTTCTACCTTGGTGGTGCACATGTAGGCTATATCCTGTTTTAGAGACATGTAATCATCAAATGTTGTAAGAGCTTTCATTGTCTGTTTTAATGCCCCCTTTATTTATCCTACGGTTCTGACTTGTTGTACAGGGAGTACACTGTAAGAACGGCCCATGTTCTGAATTCTGTCACTGTACATTTCAGAAGTGCTGAACAAATAGTTATATTGACAACGTATGTCATCGCTCGCTCATTAATTCTTAACCGAAATTACAGATTGCCTCTTATCTGCTTGCCTTCTCCTTCTGCCATAGTTTGTACATCTCAATTGTTAGTAGAAACCACATGTGTTTAAGCAAGTCAGCCATATCAGCTTTGTTTTTTTTAAATGGTAGTAAATGTGGCTGAATTAACTTTTTCGTTGCCAGACAAGGCTCCACTGAAAGCCAGGTGTTGCAGTGGTAAGGTGTTGGGACTGCTGTTGGGACTCTGCTGTTGGGACAGCTTTACATAGGCCCTAACAATTTGAGGGCACCGTTTGTCACCTTTACAGTGCAATTCATGTATTGTTTAGTGTTGTGCCTTTGATGGCATGCATCCCACTTCTTTTTTTTTTGCCCCACCATGATTTACATTCTAAAATCGCCACTGAAAAGCATCTAGACATAATCTCACATTTATTTTAGACTTTTAGACTAACTATCACGACTTAGGATAAGACCCAGACGCAGACAGTTCAAATAACAGATGTTTATTTATAAAACAGGGGCAGGCAAACGACTGGTCAAGGGCAGGCAGAGGTCGGTAGTCCAAGGCAGAGTCCGTAAGGTACAGAGTGGCAGGCAGGCTCAGAGTCAAGGCAGGCAGAGGTCAGTAATCCAGGGCAGTGTCAACAGGTACAGAACGGCAGGTTCAGGGTCAAGGCAGGCAGAATTATCCAAATCGGGATAACTAGAAAACAGGGGCTGAAAAAAACAGGAGTACAAAAAACACGCAGGTAGGCTTGATGAGACAAGACAAACTGGCAACAGACAAACAGAGAACACAGGTATAAATGCACAGGGGAAGATGGGTGACAATAATCAATAATCAATCAATAATCAAATTCGGATGTCCAGCTTTCCCATAGTAATGAAAGTGTCGGGAGTCTGGACGAGACAGACAGGCAGGCTGTGTTTCTCAGCCTGTCGAAATCATGAATCAGCTGACATCATTTTTACGGATATATACAAATAAAAGGTCAAACGAAACCAAGTGCAGCTAGTTTGCAGTCTTTCCAGCTTCAGTTTGTTAGCTGTGTTGTTCAGCTCCTCTGAACAACAACATCCTGACGAGTGAGCACATTTTCTATACCAGGTGAAATCGCACCTCATTAGCTCATTGTTATGGATGTATCCAAATAAATGTCTCTAGAAAACAGTTTAAACAAATGCAAATGCAGCTACTTTGCAGTTATTCTGGCTGCACTTTTTGACGTGACTGTAAGTTAGCCGTAGTTGGCTAGCTAGCAAGCAAGGGATAAGAACGTTGCCAAGCCAATATGGCAATGGAGCATTTAGAATGAACGACTGGGTTGTGTACATAGATACAGAAAAAAAAGACTGAACGACTTGGTCGCATCTCTGGCAACCGAACGGATAGAACGAACGACCGGCCGGCTTGGGTAGCAACCCTAGATTTGTGTCGAGACTATATCTTGTGGAAGGATGAAATAGTATGAACAAATTAATCAAAATAATGTCTTTAATGAAAATATGTCAATCATTATTTGAATATGTTGCTAACCCGAGTGGTGCAGTGGTCTAAGGCACTGCATCTCAGTGCTTAAGGTGTCACTACAGACACCCTGGTTCAATTCCAGGCTGTATCACAACCAGCCGTGATTGGGAGTCCCATAGAGCGGCGCACAATTGGCCCAGCGTCGTCCGGGTTTGGCCGGTGTAAGCCATCTTTGCAAATAAGAATTTGTACTTGCCTAGTTAAATAAAGGTTTTTAAAAATTTAATAAAAAACCCATTGTGTAAAAGTGATAACGCCATCGAAGCCAGTGTTTGGAGGATATATTGGCACGGTTTGCCGGCCCTCGACCTCCTCTCCGGCCTAACAACACCCATGCCAATATATCATCCAAACACCAGCTTCTCGGTTATTATCACTTAATTAACACACTATGACATGCATAATGCACACCTACATAACAAACACATAATGTGTAGATAAAGAACAAGTTGTAGCCTACGTGCTGGTTACATTAACTGCAGTCATACACTGAAATGTATCATGTCCATGAAGGGCCAAATGGTTCGGCATCACCCATGGCAACAGGTGTCTCTCAGCAGTTTCTACAGTGTAAGTATAACAGAGAGAATGGGTTGCTCATCAGATGGAAAGCAAACCATATGTAGGCTATTCTACTGTAATCTCTCTGGCCATCTGACTTAAGGGAACAGTTTGTAGCTCACCTTACTAAGTATTTCTTATCTAACCATGATACCTGGGAGAAATGTTCTTTCTTGGTAAGAGTTTCTGTTGTATAGCAATAGTTTTTAGGACATCTGTGATTGTTACTGGCACAGATAATTGTTACTGGAATAGATATATCTATAGAGATAGAGGTAGAGATAGATATTTATCATTTTTCCAAATTGAAATGATATGTGCATTAGGTCTCACCCTCTCCGGGAAAGGAGAGTATTCTGAGGAAAAAGACAAGAGGGTTGTAGAAAAAATAAATCTGGGGAAATAAATGTTCGCCTCTCTTGGCAGAAGTGAAGGATACTTGTCCTTTCCTTAAGACTCTCTTTCTTTACACTGGTGTTTATTTTTACACCCAGAGAACCAAGGTCTTTCTTTACACTGGTGTTTATTTTTACACCCAGAGAACCAAGGTCTTTCTTTACACTGGTGTTTATTTTTACACCCAGAGAACCAAGGTCTTTCTTTACACTGGTGTTTATTTTTACACCCAGAGAACCAAGGTCTTTCTTTACACTGGTGTTTATTTTTACACCCAGAGAACCAAGGTCTTTCTTTACACTGGTGTTTATTTTTACACCCAGAGAACCAAGGTCTTTCTTTACACTGGTGTTTATTTTTACACCCAGAGAACCAAGGTCTTTCTTTACACTGGTGTTTATTTTTACACCCAGAGAACCAAGGTCTTTCTTTACACTGGTGTTTATTTTTACACCCAGAGAACCAAGGTCTTTCTTTACACTGGTGTTTATTTTTACACCCAGAGAACCAAGGTCTTTCTTTACACTGGTGTTTATTTTTACACCCAGAGAACCAAGGTCTTTCTTTACACTGGTGTTTATTTTTTACACCCAGAGAACCAAGGTCTTTCTTTACACTGGTGTTTATTTTTACACCCAGAGAACCAAGGTCTTTCTTTACACTGGTGTTTATTTTTACACCCAAAGAACCAAGGTCTTTCTTTACTCTGGTGTTTATTTTTACACCCAGAGAACCAAGGTCTTTCTTTACACCAGTGTTTATTTGTACACCCAGAGAACCAAGGTCTTTCTTCACACTGGTGTTTATTTTTACACCCAGAGAACAAAAGGTCTTTCTTTACACCAGTGTTTATTTTTACACCCAAAGAACCAAGGTCTTTGCTCTGCTTCTTGAAAGAAAGGAGCTAATCTGTCGCCTAGCAACACCTCCCACTCCTGCGTCGAAGCGCGAACGAGAGAAGATGGGGTAGGAGGGAAGGAAGGAGGGTTGATGAAAAAGACTGAGGGACGTACAGAGAGGTAGAGGGCTATGAGGGCTATGATCAGGTATGATGGTATGACGAGGTATGATGAGTTTGAATAGTGACATAGGACAAGCTGAGTCCATCAGACAGAAGAAAACGAGATGACTGGACTGTCTGAGACATGCATGGCAGCGTAGACTGTGCGTGGTGCAGTTATTGACAATCGGTGTGAACCATAAGCGCTTACAGGAAAGTGCTATAGCTTCCAGTTTGTTTTGTTTGTGCATGCTTTCACATGCATAGCGTGCAGGTTAGGGGGTTTCACACAGCGTCTGGATGTTTGTCTGGTGTGAATGCAGCCAGATTCCACGACAGCCGTAACTAGTGGAAGTGAAGCGAACAAACGCCCACTCACTGCTTCCAATCCCCCGTCCTCCCTCTGCCCCCCTCTCTCCCTCCCTCCCTTCCTCTGATGATGCTTCCAGAGCCTGTAGTCTTGTACTTTTCTCTTTTTTCCAGTAGTCAGTTTATTTTTAGAACTTGGGTCTCAGAAGAGGGGGAGCAGTCGCCTAGTGCTGGGGGTGTCAAGCTCCCCCTCTCTAACCCCTGCCCTGGTGGTTTTTGGACTATCAGAACCCACAGGGCATCATGAGGACAATAGGTCTGATGGCATAGTTTGAATGAAAAGATAGAGAGATGTTTTCTAATCTTCCACCATCATAAAGTTCCTTTTAACTAAGACTTTCTAGATGCATTATATGATAAAAATGTGTTCAGAATGATTAGTGTCTTCTATGAAGGCCCTCAATATAATGGTTAGCATTGACATAAAGGAGTGATTGAATTGAACATTTGCAATCCACGTTATTTTATATGTAATATTGAATGTATGCGTACATAATATGCAAAAGCATCCCACTGTTACATACCACCACAGACATTTCCACCCTCTCCTTTTCTCTTACTCCTTTCTCAGTAAGTTGGTGCTGATGCTGGGTTGCTATGGTGATGTGGTGTAGATGTCTGACATCATCAGAGACCTCCTAGTAGCAGTTTTTTTAATTCACCCTCTGTCAGTCAGTCTTTCCTGCTCTCTTTCTCTCTCTCTTTTGGACCATATATTGGATAGATAGGAATGGATAGACATGCAATGAGCAGAGATGATTGTGTATCTGCTTATTGACAAGAGGGGACCAAAAATAGTGGAAGGACAAAGGCGAGACAAAGACATATAATCAACAATGAGAATCAGAGAAAATGGTGTTGGTGTTGGGTTTGATGATATGTTGAATAATTGTTCGAGCAAGAGCGAAGGGAGAAAGAGAGGTAATAAGGTACCCTTCATTTTGGCTTTAGAATGAAGCTACAGTACCATCTATACTTTCATTTCTTTGGGTTTTGTTGAGCCTCTCTCGAAGCTCATCTACTCTTCGGTTTGTTGGCCTTTGCAATTTGTCATCATTTTGGATAACAATGGTGAATTTTCTTGAGGTGCAGTGAATGCAGTAATAACCACATGACCATTTGTCCAGTTCATTCGCACAGTACTAGATCATTCTGTCTTTTCATTTCAACCCCACTCTCTCTCTCTCTGCTCTCTCTCTCTCTCTATGCTCTCTCTCTCTCTCTGCTCTCTCTCTGCTCTCTCTCTCTCCCTTTCCCTCTCTCTCTCTCTCTCTCTCTCTCTCTCGCTGATCTCTCTATCTGCTCTCTCTCTGCTCTCTGCTCTCTCTCTCCCTCTACCTTTCCCTCTCTCTCCCTCTACCTCTCTCTCTTCCTCTCTCTCTCTCTTTCTTTGCCCCCCCTCTCTCCATCCCCCTCTCCCTCCCACTCTCTCCCCCTCTCTCTCTTTCTTTGCTTCCCCCTCTCTCTCTCTATCTCTCTCTCTCCCACTCTCCCTCTCTCTCTCCCTCTCTCTTTCTTTGCTCTCCCCTCTCTCCCTCTCTCTCCCTCCCCCTCTCCCTATCTCCCTCTCTCTCTCTCTCTCCCTCTCCCGCTCTCTCTCTCTCTACCAATTACCTCCTCTTCACTCATAGCTAATGATGACTGACCCTTTAACTCACTCTATCCATCAGCACCCTTCTCTCTCTAACCTGCGTATCATTGCCATTATGTTTCATAACTGATAATGTGTGTTGGAAGTGATGAAACCTGAGAAATAATCACTTTAGAGGTGGATACTAAATTGGCCATTGATCATGATAAGGATGTTGGTGTTGTGTTGTTTTTTTCACAACAGCCAATATGGGATTTACAACACTGTCAAAAGGTATCGGAATTGTTGGGCAGAATTAAGGGCTTCCAGTTGGTGAGCGGGAAACTTGGATTTGTTTATTCTGGAGAGGTCCGCTTCTCATCCTTATCAATAACTACTGATATGTGTAGGCAAAGGGCAAATAACCAAAAAGTTGTATCCTCCTTTTAGTGGCATGGATTTGGGTCTCCAAATCCACCTACTCCATGGTGAAATATCCAGAGGACTATTTGGACATCCAAGCTGCAGATTTGTTCAGGTATCAACTGTCCATTTGTACTTGGTCAAAATACACTTCAGCTTCCTTTCAGTTGCACACCTTTCATAACAGTTTTTCCTTTTCTGTTCTGTCTTCCTGCATAGCAGAATTTTCTTTCAGCTCAAGCCCTTTTGCCTCAGTACGCCCACGCGTCCATAGCAACACGTTGTCGTATCTTAGTAACCACATTCACGCACTGAGCAAAGAAATGGAAGGTGGGGTAGATATGGAATGGGTTATTATTCAAAGTACCACTGTGAAGGTTGGAAGTATTTGTAACATTCAATGCCTGAGCGTATGAGGGAAAGGGAGAAAAGTCTACACATAAAACTACACATTCACTCACAAGTCCCTACTTACATAACTGTAGGGATCTCAAATTCCCTGGTGTATAGAATATTCAATGTGTAATTCTATGGTATTTCTCTCTATCTAGCTGGTTCCAATCCCCTACAGTGGATAGCTGTGCCGGTTTCTTAATGCATTACCTTCGCTGAGATATTCAACATGTAGTTCAGGATATAACACTGACCTCCTGTAATTAACATATCCAGCAATTAGACCACTAATTTGAGTAAGGTGATGAGGAGGTCAGTTAAAAATGAGGGAGATGACTTGTTGTTAGTGTCACTCGTAAGCCTATTAATCTCATGTCCTAGGTGGTATCTCGAGGTCAATTCAATTCTCTACAAACAAATAGTGCAATTACCTCTCACCAACTGGTCTTTCTTCAGGCGTGTTCCTCTATTTAACCTCACGGATCCGTTCATGGCTTCCTAGCTTAATGAGGTTCGGCTACAGGTGATGGTCTACTTTAAGAAGTTGATGACCATTCATCCGGATAAAAATTCACTTAGCATATTTTGAGTTGGTAACAATGACTTACCTGGTTGCTATTTTCCGATAAGTATTCGTGATTGTTGTTATCTATTTGTGTATCGCTATCATTTGGGTTGCTCTATATAGGAGCACTCTCTTTATATACAGGGCCATAGAGACCCCAAAATAGAATAACCATTTCCTGTCCCACCCGCCTACTCATTTACAATCCACTCATTCAGATCTGTCTATTTGTGTTGTCATATGTAACGACTATTTCTGATGACACTCGGATTCCACAGCACTCTCCTGATTTTATTAAGAGACTCATTTCAAAGGTAGGGCGGGAGTGGAGGGCAATGAAACCACCCTACCTAGACTGAGTTCCCTTCCTCCCTTATTGATAAAAATATCCACAAGCATAATGGTTAAAGAGAATAAGAGAGCGAAGAGCTTTTTTTAATCCAATACAGCTGAAATGCTTTGTTCAATTTGAGCTTTTGAGGGTTTGTTCACAGAAGATGGTATCTTATCAATTATGCATAGTTGCCATTTATGTCTTTACCCTGGTTACAGAGCAGGTTATGTGAGTTCTAGGAGAAGATGATAGTTTCTCTGAGTGTCCTATATTCTCCATTGGCTGTATTTCCTGGCCCGGTGATTGCATTACTGCCCCACTGACTCCCACCCCCACACCCGGCTCGGCCCACGGCGGAAGGTTTGCCCAGGAAAATGAGCTCATACCTGGGCGGAGGTGCCAAAGAGAGGCCCACTGTTCCGCTCCCTACTGTCACCCCAAACACTCCTCCCCATGTCTGCATACACACTCACACACTGGCACTCACACACAACGTCACACTTACACTCATACCCTTACTGCGCATGCACAAACAAAGCACCCTCACACATACACATGCTCTTGTGCATACACACACAAACCCACACACAACATATTACCATCCTCCCCCATGCCCACAGCGCGGGTACAGTACAGTCTGATCCCATTTCACTCAGGTTATTTCCTTGTCTCAGTGCCAACAGGAAATGCCATGGGAGTTGTACCACTCTGTTCCTCCCCCGTAACCCACATAGTCCTCACACATACACCTCTCCCCCCCTTCCTCCATACCCCACAACACCATCATGTTGTTAACTATGATCTGTACCACAAAGCCCTGAGCTAAGACAAGCGTACTGATGCCATCTGGTTGGTGTGTGTGTTAATGTACAGTGCCTTCAGAAAGTATTTAATGGTCATTTTTTTGTAAAAATTCCACACAAAATATTCTGTAACGTCAAAGTGGAAGATTTTTTTTTTTTTTTAAGAATTAACTACATCTCATTGATTGAATCTCTATATAATCCTCACATAATGTTTCACACGTAATGTATAATATGTAGCCTACGGCAAGTGATCCAATGTCTCATTATTATTATTATTTTTCTTATTGTATGTTTGTGTATATAATTATAATGATTTATTTATTTATTGTTACGCTCGTCTGTTACTGTCTCTTTGTCCTATCATTGTGTAATATCTTTTCACTTCTGTTTTGAATGTTCTTAATTGGAAAATGCAACAAAAAAAAAGATTTAAAAAAATAATAATTAACTCATGAAAAATAATACACAAATATATCTTGATTAGATACGTATTCATCCCCTGGGTCAATACACATTAGAAGCACCTTTGGCAGTGATTACAGCAGTGAGTCTATTTGTGTAAGTCTCTAAGAGCTTTGCACATCTGGATTGTACAATATTTGCTCATTATTCTTTTAAAAATTCTTCAAGCTTTGTCAAGTTGGTTGTTGATCATTGCTAGACAGCAGTTTTCATGTCTTGCCATAGATTTTCAAACAGATTTAAGTCAAAACTGTAACTAGGTCATTCAGGAACATTCAATGTCATCTTGGTATGAAACTCCAGTGTATATTTGGCCTTTTAGGGTTATTGTCCTGCTGAAGGGTGAATTTGTTTCCCAGCTTCTGTTGGAAAGCAGACTGAACAAGGTTTTCCTCTAGGATTTTGCCTGTGCTTAGCTATATTCCATTTATTTTTATCCTGAAAAACTCCCCAGTCCTTGCTGATGACAGACATACACATGACATGATGGTACCCAGTGATGTGTTGGATTTTCCCCCAAACATACTTTGTATTCAGGACAAAAAGTTAATTACTTTGCCACATTTTTTTACAGTATTACTTTAATTCCTTGTTGCGAACACGATGCATGTTTAGGAAAATGATGTATTCGCTAAAGTCTTCTTTCCTTTGCTCCATCCTCAGTTTTCTCTTATTACGACCATTAAACTCTGTAACTGTGCACCATTGGCCTTATGGTGAAATCCCTGAGGGGTTTCTTTCCTCTTAGGCAAATTAGTTAGGAAGGACACCTGTCTTTGTAGTGACTAGGTGTATTGATACACCATTCAAACCCTCATTAATAACTTCCCCATGCTCAAAGGGATATTCAGTGTCCAAAGTTTTATTTTTTTTTGCCAATCTGTGCCATTCTTTGTGAGATATTAGAAAACCTCGCTGGACTTTGTGGTTGAGTCTGTGCTTGAAACTCACTAGTCGACTGAGGGACCTTACAGATAATTGTATGTGTGGGGTACAGAGGTGGGGTGAAGTCATTCAAAAATCATGTTAACCACTATTATTGCACACAGAGTGAGTCCATGCAACTTATGATGTGATTCGTTAACCACGTTTCTACTCCATGCCATTACAAAGAGGTTGAATATTCTTTAACTCAACGTTTCTTTTCATTTTTCATTCATTTGTAAAAATGTCTAAAAACACAATTCCACTTTGACATTATGGGATATTATGTGTAGATCAGTGGCACAAACTCTCAACTGAATCGATTTTATATTTAGGCGGTCACACGACAAAATGTGGAAAAAGTCAAGGGGTGTGAATACTTCAGGCGCTGCATGTTACACACCAGCTGTGGTTATGATTTGTTGTACGTGTTAGTTTGTGTATCCATAGTGCCTCTGCATCGCTCAAGTCTATGAGTTCATTGATAGGGAGAGGGAAGGCAGGTTCAGTAGTCAGGAAGAGAAAAAACCCAGCAGATTCCATCACCTCGGGTTGATGCTATTCCTGTCTCAGCCTGGGAGAAAGATCTGTGTGTCACAATGCCACCTTGTGGCTGTACTGGCTACAGACTCCACTCTGGGCTGATTGCGTAAGACTGCGCGGCGTATGAGTCATCACCCTTGAGTGAGGATAGATTGAAGGTGTGTGTGTGTGCGTGTGCAGTGTGTGGTGTGCGTGCGTTGTAAGGAGGAGGCTGTCTGGGCGGAGCTAGCAGCAGCGGATGAGATACACAATGAAATTAGGGCTTTCCCCTGTTTTTTTTGTGGGACTGTAGAGGAATCACTACCCAAGGAATATGGCTTTAGTCATCCAGGGGAGAGGGAGAACACAGTGGCTGTGTTAGATCATTATGCCACTGGTTGTCTTATGCCTCACATATTAAGGCTAATGAGTCTTAAGTGCTGATATATCTAGCGATACCTTCTGCCCTCTCTCAGTGGTTGTCACACAAGAAGCCCAGGCATCTGTTCTGCAGCTGTGGAAAGACACAGAGCGCCACTGACACTGGAGCATACTGGACCTGGGGGGGGTGTTTCCATTCAGAAAGGTCGACTAGCTATGACCATACCACACTGGGAAATGAGGAAATACTGTTTGGAGGAAAAGGAGAAACAGGAGTTGAAGAAGTAGGAGAGAAATGGGACTATATTAAGGAAGAGGGTGACATGGCTAAACAATATGAACAAAAGGCAATGGTTAACACGTGATTAAAATGTATATCGTTTTATTTTGTATCAGCTTCCTGGGCCAAAATTACAACAAAATCATTAATGTGACAAAACTACAAATGATGAGTGAGTGAGTGAGAGCTTCAGCACTAATACTAGCTATGATTTAGGCGAGAGATGGATGCAGGAGAGACAGGGTGGAATGAGGAGGTTGGATCTGAGTGGTTATTGAGTCGTGTCCATGGACGATAAGGATTGAAAGGCTGAGGAATGAGAGTAGCATGAAAACACAGGCGTGAGAATGGGCCTGCTCAAAGCAAGAGAATGACAGAGACGGGATGAGAATGATGAAATAACGTGTTGTTCTTTATCTTCAATTGCAGGGTGTTTCTGAAACATGACAGGGGTTTGTACTAAAGGTTACTAGGGTAATTGTCCCTATTCGGCTCAAAGGACCGTGACAAATGAGCAGCGTGGAGCAGTCGAAAAATATACTTCAGGAGACTTCAGCTAAGAGGCAGGGAACAAAAATGGACGGTGTGTGGGCCGGGGGAAAATTCACTTCGTCGTATTGATGTTTGTCAGTCACACGTTATCCATAAAGTATTCATTTTTAGAAATGTCTCTTTACCTCACTCTATCTCAGCTTTCCCAGAGGGTTGTGATTTGAGTTGTGTGTTTCCTTTGCAGGTCATGAAATAGGAGAAGCTAACAAACGTCTGACATCATGTCACAGTATCTGACTGTTCTGTTTATGACCCCTTTCAATTCTAGATTGTTCTGTGTGTCCTATTTCTCCTCTCTTGTATCTCTACTGTGTGTCTCCCCCTCTCTGTCTCTGACTTTCTGTCCTCCCTCTAGAATGCATAAGGCCCTACGTAGATTGAAAGTCGCAGAGCCGAGCTGGTCTGGTAGCTCAGGAGGGGGTTGACTGACACCATCTCTAGGTCCAGTGTGTACTCCTGGGGCCCCGTCACGGCCCGGGCTAAAACCAGCATGGCGCTGATGTTGTTGATTTGCTGAGAGAGACACAGAGATGATGGTGAGGTTAGTCAGGGTCCGTCGTACAATCCTAGTCTAAAAGTCAAGCAAACGTGTCTTACTAAGTCCTGTTATGATGCAATGTCTCAAAACTCAATGCAATATAATATGTTTCTTGGCCTCCTCTGTCATCATACATTCACAAGTCTATCGTCATATATTGACAAGGTGGATGGGAGGGTGACCCAGGCTGGTGCTGTACAGGGGCTGTTACACTATGGCTGTGCTCACTCTGATGTAGAAGTCTCCGTCGTGGTCTCCAGAGCGGATACGGAAGGTGTTGTAGGCTCCGGGGTAGACGCTGGTGGCCTGTATCTGGAAGATGTCTGACGGGACGGAGCGCTCTGACGTGATGCTCATGTAGCGCTGGACGATAGAGAAGGGTAGGTCTCGACAGGCCGGCTTGGTCACAGGACAGACACAGCGACTAGGGGAAAAATCGCAGGTTTTAGTCCTCTGGGGAGATATATGAGTTGTGCCATAGTGGCAGTCATGTTGCATAAAGCATCATTTCCTGAAATTTGACCTCATAAACGAGATGACTTGATGTGGTACTTTTGATTCTGTTTCATTTTATATTAAAACATAATATTTGATATTCATCACTAAATATTAAATATAGATTACGTCCTGTGATATTATCATGCTTGTCTGCAACCTGGACCCATGGGTAGATGTAACATAGTAAACTAAAATGCGGGACGCTCAAATTAGGATATGTGACGTTTGGTATGTTATGTATTAATTTGTGGATGTCCATCATTCATTTCATATATGTTACGAATTACAATTAGTATGATATGTTATGAATTACAATTAGCTGTGGCTAACGTTAGACTAGGTGTTAGGTTTAGGGGTTAAGGTTATGGTGTAGCTAACATGCTAAGTAGTTGCAAAGTAGCTAAAAAGTAGTTAAGTAGTTGGAAAATGGATAATTAGCATAAAATGCTGAAGTAGTCCTTGATGAGATTCGAACACACAACCTTTGGGTTGCTTGACATTCGCGTCCTTTCGTTTTTGCCTTGGTATGTAACCATACCATACCAAACATAACATACTAATTTGAGTGTCCCATATTTTTGTTTACTATGTTATGTCTAGTCTATGAGACCAGCCTGCATGTGTAGATACAATATTAAAAAGAGTAGTTGATAACTCAACCACTAGAGGGGTATATTGCAATATGAAGGAGCATGGTGAACTATCCTCAAACCAAGATGGATTACATTCAACTGTATTTGAACAGTGGCCATTTCCCCAAGAGATTTTCTGAAGCAGTTTTCATACAGCCAAAAAATGCTGGGGGAAATGAACTACTGTCCACACCTGTTATCAATGTAAGACTGGTTTCAATCTTCTAACAGCATTCTAATTGGACTGGAACATGTTCAACTGAAAAGATCACAGAATTGGAAAGAAATATGGAAAAAGCAATTGGCGCAATCTTCAAAATAATGTGAGCTATGCTCCATACAGAAGTTGATGATATGTTGAGATTTGTGACCAGGGCATAGTTTGATAATGGGAAAATGGTGTGTGTGTGTGTACCCATGTTTTAATAAATGTTCACTCACTTGTCAGATACTTGGACGTAAGGGCTCTGGCAACGGTTGGTGTCCACACACTGACTGGCACCGTGGATATTCACACATGTCTGTCCTTCAGTACATTGGTGCTCTCCGGTCTCACACTCGTTTATATCTGGGGAGGAGAGGGATCGAATGAGGGCCGGAGAAAGAGAGAATTGAAATGAATCGAATCAATTAGAATACTTTATCGTCCACTAACAACGAGGACAACGAAATAACACACAGGCACAGTTAGCTGACAGTGAAGGATGGGGAAAGGTGTTCAGAAAAACATTAAGAAGGAGAACAGATGGAGAGGGTGCTTACCCTGGCATAGTCGAGTGCCCAGCAGCTGGTAGCCTTCTGGGCACTGACAGGAGAACTTCCCGGGCTCATTGACACACTGGAACTGACACAGGTAACTAGAGTAGCTGCACTCGTCTATGTCTGCAGAGCGATGGAGGGAGAGGGAGGGGAACAACGTTTACGATCATAGCACAGCTGTTTTAACCAAGAAACAGAAGGAAAGCTTTTAATAAATGCAAGAAAGAAAGAGTAGCTTTTCTTTTCAGATCAAAGCACTGCTACTTTAATGACAGTATAGAGACAGACAGACAGACAGACAGACGTATCCTCTCACCATTGCAGGCAAAGCCATCAGGCCCAAGCTCGTAGCCCTGGTCACAGCGACAGAGGAAGGTACCGTAGGTGTTATAACACCGCTGCTGACAGGGGGCGCCCATGTCACACTCATTCACATCTGGAAGGAGGAGGAGAGGGAGAAGTCTATCAGTATATCAGTCAATATATTTTCTAACATCAGTCTGGATAGCCTGGGACTCTCTGTATGTGGGTGTGTGTATATCTGACCACGCCTTACCAATACAGGAGCGGTTGTTGCCGGCCAGCTGGAAGCCTGGTTCACACTGACAGGAGAAGGAGCCGGGGACGTTGACACAGCGATGCTGACAGTACCTGTATCTGCACTCGTCAATGTCTGACAACCCAGATGGAAGGAGAGCATTCAGAAACAGTTCCAGAGAGAAGGTGGAGATTGAGTTGACCAACCAGGTCGTTATGGTGAAGGAGACTTTGACTCAAGTGGCTTTCCTGGTTAAATAGAGGTCAAATAACATGCTACAATGACTAAGGAGAAGTTGACCTATACGGTGTATGTGACAAAACATATTAACATATTAATTGTGAATAAACTAAATGACCTTTCTGGTTAAATAGAGGTCAAATAACATGCTACAATGGCTAAGCTTAACCAAAACCATGAGGTGAGACCGCAAACAGTGAGTTGGTGCGACTCAGGCTAGTGGTTAGGCTGGTTAATGGGCGTCCTATTGGTTGTCTCTCAGGCCAGTGGTTAGGCTGGTTAATGGGCGTCCTATTGGTTGTCTCTCAGGCCAGTGGTTAGGCTGGTTAATGGGCATCCTATTGGTTGTCTCTCAGGCCAGTGGTTAGGCTGGTTAATGGGCATCCTATTGGTTGTCTGTCAGGCCAGTGGTTAGGCTCGTTAGTGGGCGTCCTATTGGTTGTCTCTCAGGCCAGTGGTTAGGCTGGTTAGTGGGAGTCCTATTGGTTGTCTCTCAGGCCAATGGTTAGGCTAGTTAATGGGCGTCCTATTGGTTGTCTCTCAGGCCAGTGGTTAGGCTGGTTAATGGGCGTCCTATTGGTTGTCTCTCAGGCCAATGGTTAGGCTGGTTAATGGGCGTCCTATTGGTTGTCTCTCAGGCCAGTGGTTAGGCTCGTTAGTGGGAGTCCTATTGGTTGTCTCTCAGGCCAGTGGTTAGGCTCGTTAGTGGGAGTCCTATTGGTTGTCTCTCAGGCCAGTGGTTAGGCTGGTTAATGGGCGTCCTATTGGCTGTCTCTCAGGCCAGTGGTTAGGCTGGTTAATGGGCGTCCTATTGGCTGTCTCTCAGGCCAGTGGTTAGGCTGGTTAATGGGCGTCCTATTGGTTGTCTCTCAGGCCAGTGGTTAGGCTGGTTAATGGGCGTCCTATTGGTTGTCTCTCAGGCCAGTGGTTAGGCTGGTTAATGGGCGTCCTATTGGTTGTCTCTCAGGCCAGTGGTTATTCTGGTTAGTGGGCGTCCTATTGGTTGTCTCTCAGGCCAGTGGTTAGGCTGATTAGTGGGAGTTCTATTGGCTGTCTTACCGATGCACTCGGTGCCAACCTTACGGTAACCCTCAGGACACTGGCAGGTAAAGGCTCCCGGTGTGTTGATGCACTGCTGGCTGGGCTGGCAGTCGTGTTCATCTCTCTCACACTCATTCACATCTGTGTGTGAGATATGGTAAAACAACACAATGTATTTAGTCATATGGATGTTAATACGGTTGAGGCACCAACAGCTGCCCCATTTTGTTCAATCATTATTCCTGTCTCATGCATTCCCCATCAACAACCCCTATCACCCAGACTCCAAGAACAACAGGACAAGCAGCTCTCTCAACCAGTGGTGGAAAAAGTACTCAATTGTCATACTTGAGTAAAAGTAAAGATACCTTAATAGAAAAGGACTCAAGTAAAACTGAAAGTCACCCAGTAAAATACTACTTGAGTAAAAGTCTAAAAGTATTTGTTTTTAAATATACTTAAGTATCAAAAGTAAATGTATAAATCATTTCAAATTCCTTATATTAAGCAAACCAAACAGTACAATTTTCTTGAATGTTTTTTTTATTGATGGATAGCCAGGGGCACACTACAAGACATAATTTACAAACGAAGCATTTGTGTTTAGTGAGTCCGCCAGGGCAGAGGCAGTAGGGATGCCCAGGGATGTTCTCTTGATAAGTGTGTGAATTGGACCATTTTCCTGTCAAAATGTAACGAGTACTTTCGGGTGTCAGGGAAAATGTATGGAGTAAAAAGTACATTATTGTCTTTAGGAATGTAGTGAAGTAAACGTTCCCAAAAATATAAATAATAAAGTAAAGTACAGATACCCCCAAAAAGTACTTAAGTAGTACTTCAAAGTATTTTGACTAAAGTACTTCACACCACTCCTCTCAACACTCTCCGTCCTCTAAAACTAAGAGCAGCTGTCCTCATGTGAAATCTCCACATTCCAGTACCAGCTATCCACCCCCCACCGACAAATACTCACACACACCCACACAAACTCCACAAACTCCCCAAACACACGCTTGATACAACCACCTGTCCCACACTAGTCTGCACTCATTCAGACTACATGCTTATTGCCCAATCACAAACAAGGCACGCACACCTTATCCAGTCCCTTGCAGCCACCTGTCTACCCCCCCTCCCTCCCTACTCTCTCACCCACACAGCTGTCTCCCTGGGGCTCATAGCCCAGAGGACAGGGGTTGAAGGGCTCTCTGGCGGTGCTCTCCAGGTTGGTCCCAGGCTGGCTGGGGGGGTCTGGAGCTGGGATGACTGAGGCAGAGCGGGGGAGGCACAGGTAGCCCCCGTAGTGGTTGAAGCACTTCATCTCCCCCTTACAGGCCTCCGGAATGGTCTCACACTCGTTTATGTCTGTCGGGGGAGAAGGAAAAGGACTGAAAAGACAGGACTGGTTGCAAGTTGTAATGCTCTCACTCGTTGCTTACAACTGATGGAGGGAAGAGAGGAGATGGGGACATGAGGATAATCGAGAGCCATTACCTTTGCAGTGCTGAGTCTGAGGATCCCATTGATACCCATCTGTGCATTCCTACAGATGGCATGAGACAGAGAGCGAGAGAGTCATATGCACTGAACAATCCAAATGACCTTTCATTTGAAGCTATTAGGTACATTTTAAATAATGGCTGTGTCACATTAACAGGAGGGTACCTAGTCATAGGCACAGAGGGGGAAAAGACACAGCAGGACTCCAGAGTACAGCGGAGGTCAACAGGAAAGAGAGGAGCAGCTGCAGTACAAAAGGGGTCAAATTATCAGTCTGGTGTATGGTGGGCGGGGAAGACAAGATAGAAGGAGAGGAGGGAGGGAGAGAAAAAGAGTCCTGGAATACCCATCCTTACCGTGTAGGTGTCACTTTCTGTAGGTGGCTGTGAAATAGCACTGCGGAGGAACACAGACACACACAGGATCGCCGCACACACGCCCTGCATGCTCACGGACTGACTGGCAGATAGGACCGGATCACACACGTAAACACACACCCTGGCACAGCCAGCGGGTCACACAGGTAGCGGTGCCTCCGGTCAGGACGAGAGAAACTGCCGGGTTGTTGTGGTGCTCAGAGCAGCGCAGCGGTATCTGGGGGGAGAGGGAGGGAGGGAGGGAGGGAGGGGAGAGAGTTACTTAGGAGACTCATTAACCTGGGTTGAGAAGAGAGGGAGTTAATTAACAACCTAGGTTGGAACAGCTTTCAATTCATCCACTTAATTAGAAAAACATAACACTCTGGCTGTGTGTTGACATCTAACACTTTTCTGAAGCCAGGCTCAGAACAGAAGTCAACACACACAACTCCCTTATGACTCAGACGTCGGTCATTATTTGTTAATCGAACACGTTCCCCCCAAATCCCCGCCAGTATGACGGAGAGGAAGCCCGTCTCCCCCTCCTGGCGAAAGGTCAATATAACGACGCATTCCATCCATCAGCTGAAAATAATCAAGTCAACCGTGTGGAAATCCTTTCATGTTAGCTCTTCATAGACAGCCCTCCGTTTCCCCAGACAGGCCCACTGTAACTGCACACACAAACGCTCACACAACAAACCTACAGTATACCAAAGTGAGCCATTAAACACAGCGCCTACATCTCAGGGTATTGTCTATCAATTTCAAGACAATACTTTCCGTTTCCCCAGACGCCGCAAGCTCCGACACAGATTTCTGCTCTGGTCATCCATCTAAATCACCGTCGCTGTCTAGTACCGCAGAATCCATTATTGTCTGCCTCTGAGTCTGACATCGTTCATCATCATGGCTAGTGTGTTATTCTTCGAAGTACTGCATATGGTGTCGGAGAAGCATGCAGACAGGACCACGCTGCTTTTTCTGACCAACCATCCTCCATTTAATGTTCTTGGAGAGTGGAAGCACAACTGTTAAAGTAGACCCTGTACCTAGACAAATAAATCCTCTATTCCAGCTCCCTCAGACAAAAAAAACAAACCAAGAGAAAGCAATAAAACATCTCTGAGTAACCGTTGTTCGTGCAAAAACCGTCAGTTAGAATTTGCTCCAGGCAAAATAATATATGAGGAAAGTTATAATCATTGCTTTCCTTACACGCATGCACACACGCACGCACACACAATGGTGAGACTTTTGTATGCTGTAATACTCAACCACTTGTCGCGCCCTCATGCACGCACGCACGCACGCACACACACACACACACGCACGCACGCACACACACACACACACACACACACACACTAACCTCAGGGAGGCCAAGCAAGAAGCCACAGAGCAACGTGTGTACCCACACAAACATGCTAACTGTCTTACATCATAGTTCAAATGTAGCCTACCCTTCCTTCTCAAGCACCAAAACAAATGTTCAACTGAGTTCCCAGGACAACTATATACACAGTCAGTGCACCTGTCACAATTTCACAATCTTTCAAACACTCCCAAAAGTGAGGTTTTAGTGGACCTTGCATCATATCGTCTTCAATAGGTCTGCATCGTATGCATGAGTATACACACACTGTACCCCTGGACACACACTGTACCCCTGGACACACACTGTACCCCTGGACACACATTGTACCCCTGGACACACACTGTACCCCTGGACACACACTGTACCCCTGGACACACACTGTACTGCTGAACACACACTGTACCCCTGGACACACACTGTACCCCTGAACACACTGTACCTCTGGACACACACTGTACTGCTGGACACACACTGTACCCCTGGAAACACACTGTACCCCTGGACACACACTGTACCCCTGGACACACACTGTAACCCTGGACACACACTGTATCCTTGGACACACACTGTACCCTTGGACACACACTGTACCCTTGGACACACACTGTACCCTTGGACACACACTGTACCCTTGGACACACACTGTACCCTTGGACACACACTGTACCCTTGGACACACACTGTACCCCTGGACACACACTGTACCCCTGGACACACACTGTACCCCTGGACACACACTGTACCCTTGGACACACACTGTACCGCTGAACACACACTGTACCCTTGGACACACACTGTACCCCTGGACACACACTGTACCCCTGGACACACACTGTACCCCTGGACACACACTGTACCCCTGGACACACACTGTACCCCTGGACACACACTGTACCGCAGGACACACACTGTACCGCAGGACACACACTGTACCCCTGGACACACACTGTACTGCTGAACACACACTGTACTGCTGGACACACACTGTACCCCTGGACACACACTGTACTGCTGGACACACACTGTACCCCTGGACACACACTGTACCCCTGGACACACACTGTACCCCTGGACACACACTGTACTGCTGGACACACACTGTACCCCTGGACACACACTGTACCCCTGGACACACACTGTACCCCTGGACACACACTGTACCCCTGGACACACACTGTACCCCTGGACACACACTGTACCCCTGGACACACACTGTACCCCTGGACACACACTGTACTGCTGAACACTTATACAGCCACAATATGAGGACACGTCAAAATCCGCTTTGGTACTGTGGTTCTCTTATAGCGCGGGATAAATCTGACCTAAAACCACCAAAAAAACAAACTGTCCGCCAGTTGAGAGTCCAGTAACTCAGTCACCCAGACCTGTGAGCAGCAGGCAGACGTGGGTAGGTGCTGCGCTTCCGCCGCTGACCAGTGAGCACCAAGTGGTGGTTGGACCTCTGGAATGCCCGTGGCAAGGATGTGGGCTGCAGTTCCCAGTAGGGATACCCTGCCATCACGGTGTTTCTCAGAGTATCAGGTTTTGGGAAAGCCCCCACATGGTTCATGTAGGACAGCTGCTGCCAATCCTACAGCCTCTGGTCTCTGAGTGGGAGGATGGTCCATCACTCTGACAGTCCTCCACACGCCAACCACTGGTCTTTCCATTGTTTGTGATTCTGGTTACAACAGGTGTTGGTGAACAACGCTACACTTGACATTTACCAGTGTAGCATGGTCTACCATGTACAGCAGTACACATTGTTCACAGAAATACAGTAATTATATGGCCCTGTATTTACTTGGATTGAAGAGGAAATTCTGCAACTCTTGGAGGACAGATGATGTTGATACAGATGCTGTCTTTACTTGGTCCAGGTGCATTCCTTATATTACTGGCATCCAGTGGAGACTGCTGAGGGGAGGACTGCTCATAATAATGGCTGGAACGGAGCGAATGGAATGGCATCAAACACATGGGAAACCATATTCCGTTCCAACCATTACCACAAGCCCGTCCTCCCCAATTAAGGTGCCACCAACCTCCTGTGCTGGCATCAGTAGTCTGTTAACTCCTGCAACAGGGGGCACCCCTCTCCTTGAATCCACACTGTCAGCAGAATGACCAAGCAAAATAACAGCAGGGTCATAAAGAAATGACTTCATGGGGACTAGACAGAACACCCAGCGAGACCACACACACAGGTATACACACACAGAGCAACATACACAAACACACATAGACTATACACACGCATCTACACACGCACACACCGGTGGGAGACCCAACCAGAGACGGTCGGGTCTTGTGATGTGTATATCTAGCCGGCTTTGATCCGTTCTGCTCTGTTGTGCATGGAGCTGCTCTCTCTCTAGCACGGTGGCCCGGTGGGCTCATGCTGTGCTCGGTTCCCCTCGCTGCACTGAACCTGCCACCTTGCGGGCCAGAAACTCTTATATGTTATACCAGTAAACTCCTGTGGTGTGAGATTTCTCTCATATTGCCGGACAGTAGAACTACAGAAAAAACATCAAACATAACAGTTCCCAATGGGCACAGGGCTGTAGTCAGATGGAGAGGGAAGCTAGTGGGAGCCAGGCATGGAGAGCTGGCTGGGCCAAAGTGATACAGTGGGTATCATGTGTTTACCCCTCTTGGATTTTTTCACATTGGTCTCCACAAAAATACTCTGTAATGTCAAAGTGAAAGAAAAAGTCTACACAGGTTAGAAACACCTTTGGTTGTGATTACAGCTGTAAGTCTCCTTAGGTAAGTCTCTAAGAGCTTTGCACACCTGGATTGTGCAATAGTTTTTATTTCACATTTATTTAACCAGGTAGGCTAGTTGAGAACAAGTTCTCATTTGCAACTGCGACCTGGCCAAGATGAAGCATAGCAGTTCGATATATACAACAGCACAGAGTTACACATGAAATAAACAAAACATACAGTCAATAATACAGTAGGGGAAAAAAGGGGGGAAAAGTCTATATACAGTGAGTACAAATGAGGTAAGATAAGGGAGTAAGGAAATAAATAGGCCATGGTGGCGAAGTAATTATAATATGGCAATTAAACACTGGAATGGTAGATGTGCAGAAGATGAATGTGCAAGTAGAGATACTGGGGTGCAAAGGAGCAAGATAAATAAATACAGTATGGGGATGAGGTAGTTGGATGGGCTGTTTACAGATTGGCTATGTACCAGTGCAGTGATCTGTGAGCTGCTCTGACAGCTGGCGCTTAAAGCTAGTGAGGGAGATATGAGTCTCCAGCTTCAGTGATTTTTGCAGTTCGTTCCAGTCAATGGCAGCAGAGAACTGGAAGCAAAGGCGGCCAAAGGATGAATTGCCGTTGAGGGTGACCAGTGAGATATACCTGCTGGAGCGCGTGCTACGAGTGGGTGCTGCCCATTTGCACATTAATGTTTTCAAAATGTGTCAAGATGTTGGGGATCGTGGCTAGACAGCAATTTTCAAGTCTTGCCATAGATGTTCATGCAGATTTAAGTCAAAACTGTAAGTTGGCAACTCAGGAACATTCATTGTCTTCTTGGTAAGCAATTTTGCCTTGTGTTTTAGGTTATTGTCCTGCTGAATGGTGAATTAATCTTCCAGCGTCTGGTGGAAAGCAGACTGAAGCAGGTTTTCCTCTAGGATTTTCCTGTTTCTTTTCATCGTGAAAAACTACCCAGTCTTTGCCAACGTAAAGCATACCCATACCATGATGCAGCCACCACCAAGCTTGAAAATAAGGAGGCAGTTACTCAGTGATGTGTTGTGTTGGATTTACCCTAAACATAAGGCTTTGCATTTAGGCCAAAAAGTGTATTCCTTTGTCGTGTTTTTGTTGTTGTTGCAGTATTACTTTAGTGCCTTGTTCCATACAAGATGCATGTTTTGGAATGTTTAGTATATTTGTACTCTTCTTTTCACTCTGTCATTTAGGTCATTATTGTGGAGTCCCTACAATGCTGTTGATCCATCCTCAGTTTCCTCCCATCACAGCCATTGAACTCTGTAGCTGTTTTAAAATCCCCAATGGCCTCATGGTAACATCCCTGTACTGCAGCTCAGTTCAGGAGGACGACTGTATCTTTGAGGTGTCTGGGTGGTTTAATACATCATCCACAGCATAATTATTAACATGACCATGCTTTAAGAGATATTCAATGTCTGATTTGTTATTGTTACCCATCTACCAATCACTGCCCTTCTTAATGATGCTTTCGAAATGCTCCCTGGTCTTTGTACTTGAATCTGTGCTCGAAATTCAATACTTGACTGAGGGACCTTAAAGATGTTGTATGTATGGGGGCAGAGGCATGCTTAATCATTTAAAAATCATGTCAACCCCTATTATTGCACACAGAGTGAGTCCATGTAACTTATGTGATTTGTTACTCCAAATTTTACTGAATACTTTTTCAACAACTACATTTTAGTTATTCCTTTTTTTTATTTATTTTTTACATTTGTAGTTTTCTTTTCACTTTGACATTATGGAGTATTTTGTGAAGATGGAAAAAAAATCCCAACTAAATCCATTTCAATCCCACTTTGTCACACAACAAAATGTGGAAAAATCCAAGGGATGTGAATACTGATGATATGCTGTAGTAACTAGATGAGATGACGTGTGCCAAGGGGGAGTTTGGTATTTTAATAGTTGACCCTACTCGCCGTGCCTCTGTGCTCTCTCCTGAATCACTCTAGTCAGACCAGCCTTACTACTAATTTTGGCCTATGAACACAGAATTATTTCTGTCAAATGTTAGTAATTAAGAGTACATAAACACAGTGAGAAAATGGTGCCCTGCTCTGCACAGAAGTGGTCTGTAAAGGAATAAGAAGGCCGTGTCCTGCCCTGTGATGTAATGTGTGTGTGTATGGGAGGGAGGGTGTGTTAAGAGTGTTTAATGCCATTGGGTGGCACCTGTCTCTCTAGTTTGTGGTTGTCCCTTGGTGTGTCCATATGGTAACGTAGGCCTGTCTGCTCCTCCTCACACTAAAACAAGTCTTTCCAGCAAACAAATCCTGTACTTAGGGTTTCATCCAAGCTGACCATGTCTGGCAGGCATTTCATGAATCAAGTTCGCAGGAGATATTTGTAGACTTTGCGATTGTGACATTACATAGTTGTGAAATAGTAGTTGGATCTGTACAAGAGTTTTGCAATACATTTCCATTTACAACTACTCTCTTACACATGCTCTCTGTCCCTTCCTCTCCCTCTCTCCCTCTCTCCCTCTCTCTCTCTCCCTCGCACTCACGTACACACAGGGCCTTGCCACCTCAGCTCTTGTAAGGATCCAACTGTAGCCGTGGAGGTTGAGTGGAAAGCAATGGTGTGGCTGTGACGTGTCCTCCCCCTCCAGGAGCAGAGGGTAAGAGGCACGTTTTTCTTTGTGATGTAATACACTCACGCACTTGGTTAATCTCTCTCTCACAATCACAAAGGCTCTCATAGACACACCCGCTCCCTCTCTCTCTTTCAAACCCGTGCACACACAAAGTCATTGTGAAACATGGTGAACTCACAGGCAAGTCTTCTTCCTTTGTGTGAATTCGTCTTCTTCCTGTTATCTTCAGGTCCCTGGTTTGAGTCCGTGTAGTGCTGTTCTAGTCCCCTGGCGGTGGTGGTCCCTGATGTGGTGGGAGTGTGGAGAGCAGAAGTGGTCCCTCTATCTGTCCTGCTCCTGCCTCTATGGCCCTGAGAGAGTGAGTGGGCAGATCGACAGCTGGAGCAGCTGAATGCATGCAGGGGAGGGCGAGAAAGAGAGAGAAGGAAAGAGGCAGAGAGGAAAGAGGGACAGCCCATTCCTACCCCCCCTCTGGCCCCCTGCACTGCCATCCTCCACCCTCCCACTGACCCCCCCTCCCTGACCCCCCAGGATGCAAATTCCTGGTCTGCGGCCCAAATTCCAAATCCGTCCAAATCGCAGGCGGAACAACAACTTGCATAGATTCACACACACACTCCCCCTCCCCCCTGTGCCCCCACTCACAGGTCACACAACGCTCCTGGTTTCATTTAAAATCACCCCCCACAGCTCGCTCCCCCAATCTATCTATCCTTACTTCCCCCATCTTTTTCTCTTTCTGTACAGCCACTAAGTTTTCCCTCGCTCCGGTCCAATCTGACACAGGCAGATATTTATAGCTTGGGAGAGAAGTTGGTGGAATGTGGACAAAAATTAGAGCGAAGGAGAGAGGAGAGAGACACAAGCCTTCTTGGAAAAGTAGTTAGCTTTTCTAACTACCAGTAAATATTTAAACTGGAGGTCTTCCAGACAGACATGTTTATATGTAGAAGCATGAAAAGGCTGACCCTGAAGTAATCATCATCCATTTCTTCAAGAGGTTTTGTTATAACTATAGTACTACTAATACTTTTGCAACACATTTCCTTTGACAATTACATGAAAGCTGTGTACTCCGGGACAGCTCTACTACTGTATACAAACAGTGAAATATGTTCTTCCCTTTTACAATATTATTATCTTAGTGTCCATGTTAGTTATAATTTATAGATATTATGTTTTTGCTGAAGTGCAAATCCATAATTGACATGGATATGAGCAGTACCATTATACCTACTTAATCAAGGTTTCAAATCAAATCAAAATCAAATTTTATTCGTCACAGTGAAATGCTTACTTATGAACCCCTAACCAACAGTGCAGTTTCAAGAAATACAGATAATAAGAGATATTGATGTGTGTGGGGGGGGGGGGGTGTGACAGCTGCTCTTACCCAACCCCCAGTGGCCACACATAGACACACAGTTTACTACTGGCTTCTCATATTATAATCCACTCAGGTTTAATTTACTATGCAGATGTATTCCAAAATAGTCCGTCTTCACCCATATTCATCCATGCTGGGATGAGATTCTAGCCACTTTCTTGGCATGTTCAAGCTGTGAAATATCTAAGTGTTATATTGGACCAAACAGGTCTCAACCCCTACAGCTGCAGTCAGTTTTTAAAATCAGAGTAATTTGCATCTGACATTCTAACATAAACAAGCACTCACAGCATACGCACAAACACACACCCTCAATATCTGCAATACAATCAGGGCCAAGAGACTGTTGGTATAAAATGAGTTGATTTTATTTATACCTAACAAAAATATAAATGCCACAATTTCAATGATTTTACTGAGTATTAGTTCATAGAAGGAAATCAGTCAATTGAATTCAATTCATTAGGCCCCAATCTACGGGTTTCACATGACTGGGCAGGGGCACAGCCATGAGTGGGCATAGGCCCACCCACTTGGGAGCTAGGTCCACCCACTCGGGAGCCAGGCCAAGCCAATCAGAATGAGTTTTCCCCCACAAAAGGGCTTTATTAAAGACAGAAATAATCCTCAGCACACCCCCTACCCCTCCTCAGACGATGCCGCAGGTGAAGAAGCCGGATGTTGAGGTCCTGGGCTGGCGTGGTTACACGTGGTCTGCAGTTGTGAGGCCGGTTACAGGCGGCTTATGGTAGAGAAATGAACATCTAATTCTCTGGAAATAGCTCTGTTGGACATTCCTGCAGTCAGCATGCCAATTGCACACTCCCTCAAAACTTAACATCTGTGGCATTGTGTTGTGTGACAAACTGCACCTTTTATTGTCCCCAGCACAAGGTGCACCTGTGTAATGATCATACTGTTTAATCAGCTTCTTGATATGCCACACCTGTCAGGTGGATGAATTACAGGGATGTAAACAAATTTGTGCACAAAATTTGAGACAAACACTTTACATGTTGCGTTTATATTGTTGTTCAGTACACAACACAGATGATATGATATGCAAGATGACATTGCAGAGTAGGGTGTCAGAACAGACCGAGGAGTGAGAGTGAAAAGAGGGAGGAAGGAAAGTAAACAAAACAGCAGAAAGACAAAGAAAGGAGAAATGTGGGCACTAGGATTGGAGGAAAACATCTGACAGAGGGAGCGGAGGATTTATATGACGACTGCAGAGAGGAGAAAAAAAAAAAGACAACATGACTCGGATATAAAGAGGACAGGAAGTTGAGCGAGGCAACATCTCAGTCATGGTACATTTTGAGGATGCAGCTTTTGATCACTCCCATGTACCTGTCCCACACTACCTGGTGTCTGAGAGAGAGAGAGAGAGAGAGAGAGAGAAAGAGAGATATGTGGAACGTGTAAAACTCAAGACAAATTCTCATTATGAGAGCTGGCCAAGTTCCATAATATGGAGCGATCTTTGCTTATTCAGTTTAATGAGAGGCCTATTATAATATGGTTGTCTGATAAATATGTATTTGTTGAGTGTGTCGTGGTGCAGGGTTGTGTAAACTGTTAACCACATTCCAGAGTGGCTGTGCGAGAAACAAGGTAACTATAGTTTAAGACACATGGAGAGAGATGCAGTGACACCCACTGGTGACAACTGGGATATGAAATACATACATTATGCAAGCACACACTAAAAACAGTCAGGCCCTTAATGCATGCCAGGCAGCATAATAGACTACATGACCAAAAGTCTGTGGACACCTGCTCGTCGAACATCTCATTCCAAAATCATGGGCATTAATATGGAGTTGGTCCTCCCTTTTCTGCCACAACAGCCGCCACTTTTCTGGGAAGGCTTTCCACTAGATGTTGGAACATTGCTGCAGGGACTTGTCTCCATTCAGCCACAAGAGCATTCGTGAGGTCGGGCACTGACGTCAGCGTTCCAATTTATCCCAAAGGTGATCGATGGAGTTAAGGTCATGGGTTCTCTGCAGGCCAGTCAAGTTCTTCCACACCGATCTCGAACAACCTATTTCTGTATGGACCACACTTTGTGCACGGGGGCATTGTCATGCTGAAACAGGAAAGGGCCTGCCCAAAACTGTTGCCACAAAGTTGGAAGCACAAAGTCGTCTAGAATGTCATTTTATGCTGTAGTGTCTTCCCCCGGCACCTGAACCATGAAAAACAGCACCAGACCATTATTCCTCCTGCTCTAAACTTTACAGCACTATGCATTCGGGCCGGTAGCGTTCTCCTGGCAAATTCGTCTGTCGGACTGCCAGATGGTGAAGCGTGATTCATCACTCCAGAGAACACATTTTCACTGCTCCAGAGTCCAATGGCAGCGAGCTTTACACCACTCCAGCCGACGCTTGGCATTGCACATGGTGATCTTAGGCTTGTGTGCGGCTGCTCGGCCATGGAAATCAATTTAATTAAGCTCCAGATGAACAGTTATTGTGCTGACGTTGCTTCCAGAGGCAGTTTGGAACTACTCGCTTCAGCACTCGGTGGCCCCGTTCTGTGAGCTTGTGTGGCCTACCACTTCGCGGCTGAGCCGTTGTTGCTCCTAGACGTTTCCACTTCACAATAACAGCACTTACAGTTGACCGGGGAAGCTCTAGCAGGGCATACAACTGACAAACTGACTTGGTGGCATTCTATTACGGTGCCATGTTGAAAGTCACTGAGCTCTTCAGTAAAGCAATGTTTGTTTATGGAGATTGCATGGCTGTGTGCTCAAATTTTATACACCTGTCAGCAACAGGTGTGGCTGAAAAAGCCAGATCCACTCATTTGAAGGGATGTCCATGTTATAAATACATTGCATATACAAAGGTAATATGTTACTCACTTGAATGTGTCAAGAATGTGTGCAGAGTTAGTGTAGTGAGTGAGGTAGAGCCTCATGTCTCCTGCTGTCCATTTGTCTGACCGGCACGGCTCAATAAACTGTGTGAGTGAGAGTGAGAGTGTGAGAGAGAGTGAGAGAGAGAGATTACACCAGTCTCATGGGTAGCACAAAAGTCTATAGACCTTATTGGCCTGATAAGCCAGAGCCAGAGTTGAATATTCTGACTAAAAACATTCACTAATGTATATTACTAATGATTTACTTACATACCTTTTCCACCAGATCAATAAAGAAGTCTCTGACGTCTTTCGTGTTGGTTAATTTGGCAGCGATGTTGACAAGGCCTCTGGAGAGATTCTATGGATGAAGAGAGAGTAGAGGTTGTTTCAAATAATTATCAAATAATTTGAAAAGGTTTTTGATACAGCAGTTTAGAAATAATTCAACTCAAGTGAACTGTTTGAATAAGACAATTGGTGTGCACATTTGACCCCATATAACCATGGTTACCACACTTTCTATGGACTGATTTACAGATTTTTGTAGTAGGCGGGACTGGACATCACCTTCTATGAAACTGTGTGGTCTGTTGAAGCGTTAGCAGTCCTGTTGGTTAACACAAGCATGTGTCGTCACTCACCTTGAAGTTGGCTTCCATCTCATTAAATGCTTTGGTCTTCCCCCGGAGAGCCGTGCACACCAAACTGAGTGGGGCGGAGGGAATGAGAGAAACAGGAGCAAGGGCATGAGGGATACTACTGAATATTGTCATTCATAATATTGAAACGCATACAATATACACAAAAAAATACGGAGAGAAAGAAAAAAGTGAATTATTGACAGGAAACTATATCAGGCAATCAATAACTAATGGACCACGCTCATGCCTCTTGTGCTGGTCCAGCAGATCCTTGTCAGTAATTAAAATCTTCAGTTCCTTTAGATCTTGTAAGAACTCCTTCTCAAGATCCACGTCCATGTCTTCCACCATGTTATCTGAGAAGACAAACTACTTCAGACATCTGATATTGCCGTATTAGGTAACAGTGCTGTGACAGTAAAAAAAAAAGAAACATAACTCCAATTAATGCGGGCCTCATAAGGACTCGGGAATGATTGCAGTGCACAACTGCAGGTCAATTGATTAGGGACTCACCCAATGCTCCCACGGTCCAGTTGCTGATGAGCTGCCCTGCACAGAAGGCAAAGTCCTGGAATGTAAGATAATGCAGCTTCTTCTTCCCCGTCTCAAAGCGATTGTTGGCAAAGAAAACAATGGCAGCGTAATCCCTGAGAAGAGGAGATGCAGGGGAGTTTTTTTTTTTATTTTTTTAAAGAGGTCAAAGTGTACAAAATAAATGACAAGATTATATCAAATTGAATAGTAAATTCTACTTTTACCTGGCCAGCTTGTCAGAGAGAAGGAAGTGCTGACGAATGTTTTCCACCAGGGGTCCCTTCAGTTCCTCCACAACTTTGAATACACGCTTGAAGTTATCAAACTGGGAGAAAAGGGGATCATTCAGAAAAGGTTTAGTGTGCATGTGAAAAACAGTGGCATTTGGTCTTAGAACTACAGTGTCTCGAGCTCTGTAGCTCATATAATCTGTACAGGCAGGACGGTCTCACTAATGTTGAGCTGAGCTGTGTTAGCATATTCCCTTATTCTGTGAGTGGCGTACAGTACCAGTCAAAAGTTGACACCTACTCATTCAAGGGTTTTTCTTTATCATTAATATTTTCTACATTGTAGAATAATAGTGACAACATCAAAACTATGAAATAACCCCCCCCCCCCAAAAAAAAAGACAAAGAAAAAAAAAAAAGTGTTAAACAAACCTAAATAGATGTTATTTTTGAGTTTCTTCAAAGCAGCCACCCTTTGCCTTGATGACAGCTTTGCACACTTTTGGCATTCTCTCAACCAGCTTCATGAGGTAGTCACCTGGAATGCATTTCAAATAACAGGTGTGCCTTGTTAAAAGTTCATTTTTGGAATTGTTTTCCTTCTAAATGCATTTGAGCCAATCAGTCGTGTTGTGATAAGGTAGGGGTGGTATACAGAAGACAGCCCTATTTGGTTAAAGACCAAGTCAATATTAAGGCAAGAATAGCTCAAATAAGCAAAGACAAACGACAGTCCATCATTACATGAAGGTCAGTCAATTCGGAAAATGTAAAGAACTTTGAAAGTTTCTTCAAGTGCAGTTGCAAAAACAATCAAGCCTATGAGGAAACTGGCTCTCATGAGGACCGCCATAGGAAAGGAAGACCCAGAGATACCTCCACTGCAGAGGATAAGTTCATTAGAGTTACCAGCCTCAGAAATTGCAGCCCAAATAAATGCTTCAGAGTGCAAAGAAACCCCTACTAAAGGAAACCAATAATAAGAAGAGACTTGGACCTCCCCAGTGGTCTAAGGCTAGCTATGCCACTAGAGATTCTGGGTTAAGAGTCCAGGGTCTGTCGCAGCAGGCCGCAACCAGAAGACCCACGGGGCGGCGCACAATTGGCCCAGTGTCGTACGGGTTAGGGGAGGGTTTGGCAGGGATGTCCTTGTCCCATCGCGCACTAGTGACTCCTGTGGCGGGGCGGGCACAGTGCACGCTGACCCTGTCGCCAGGTGTATGGTATTTCCTCTGACACATTGGTGCGGCTGGCTTCCGGGTTAAGTGGGCATTGTGTCAAGAAGCAGTGCGGCTTGGTTGGGTTGTTTCGGAGGACGCACGGCTCTCGACCTTCGTCCATAGGGAAGTTGCAGCAATTAAACAAGACTGTAACGACCAATTGGACATCACGAAATTGGAGAGAGAAAAAAACAACAACAAAAAAAGAAGAACAGACTTGTTTGGGTCAAGAAACACAAGCAATGGACATTAGACCTGTGTAAATCTGTCCTTTGGTCTGATGAGTCCAAATTTGAGATTTTTGGTTTCAACTGCCTTGTGAGACGCAGAGTAGGTTAACGGGTGATCTCTGCATGTGTAGTTCCCACTGTGAAGCATGGAGGAGGAGGTCTGATGGTGTGGGTGTGCTTTGCTGGTGAAACTTCTGTGATTTATTTAGAATTCAAGGCACACTTAACCAGCATGGCTACCACAGCATTCTGCAGCAATACACCATCCCATCTGGTTTGTGCTTAGTAGGACTATCATTTGTTTTTCAACAAGACAATGACCCAACACACCTCCAGGTTGTGTAAGGGATATTGACCAAGAAGGAGAGTGATGGAGTGCTGCATCAGATGACCTGGCCTCCACAATCACCAGAATTTAGATGGTTTAGGATGAGTTGGACCGCAGAGTGAAGGAAAAGCAGCCAACAAATGCTCAGCATATGTGGGAACTCCTTCAAGACTGTTGGAAAAGCATTTCAGTTGAAGTTGGTTGAGAGAATGCCAAGAGTGTGCAAAGCTGTCATCAAGGCAAAAGGTGGGTACTTTGAAGAATCTCAAATATATTTTGATTTGTTTAACACTGTTTTTGGTTACTACATTATTCCATATGTGCTATTTCAGTAGCACATATAGTTCTGATGTCTTCACTATTATTCCACAATGTAGAAAATAGTAAATATAAAGAAAACCCTTGAATGAGTAGGTGTGTCCAAACTTTTGACTGGGACTGTATATGGCTAAACAAGAAGTAATTGATGTACAGTGTATTTTGTATACAGCAGTACTGTGTGTCTAAGACAATTTCACCCTTGGGACATGTTACAGTTCCGTGATGTAGTCATTGTTAATGGAGATGTCTCGCTGAGGTTTCTGCTACCTGCCGCCTGCAGCTCTTCAGTGTGACACCAGTCTTTGCACTGACATCATCCAGGTCCTTCTTGGTCCCCTTCGAGAGTTTCTTCCCAAGGACCTCTCGTACAAACACGCCATCGAACGTATAGTACCTTTACAGAAAGAGAGAGGCGAGAGGGCGGAGAGGGGCGAGAGGGAGGAGAGGGAGACAGATTAGGTGACGTTTAAGGCAGAGAAAGATAAGACGTTAAAAAGTGTTTCAAGGCCTCCCGGGTGGCGCAGTGGTTAAGGGCGCTGTACTGCAGCGCCAGCTGTGCCATCAGAGTCCCTGGGTTCGCGCCCAGGCTCTATCGTAACCGGCCGCGACCGGGAGGTCCGTGGGGCGACGCACAATTGGCCTAGCGTCGCTCGGGTTAGAGCGGTAGGTAGGGGTGGTCGGTAGGGGTAGGCTTGGTCGGTAGGGGTGTCCTTGTCTCATCGCGCACCAGCGACTCCTGTGGCGGGCTGGGTGCAGTGTGCGCTAACCAAGGTGTCCAGGTGCACGGTGTTTCCTCCGGCGCATTGGTGCGGCTGGCTTCCGGGTTGGATGCGTGCTGTGTTAAGAAGCAGTGCGGCTTGGTTGGGTTGTGTATCTATCGGAGGACGCATGACTTTCAACCTTCGTCTCCCCGTACGGGAGTTGTAGCGATGAGACAAGATAGTAGCTACTACAACAATTGGATACCACGAAATTGGGGAGAAAAAGGGGTAAAAAAAAAAAAAATGTAAAAAAAAAAAAAAAACAAGTGTTTCAGGATGGAGCACCTCTCTATGAGCATGGCTTGGCGATGAGGTGGGATCTGGAACAGCAGCTGATTGGCCAGTTTGGCGGGGCTGTGCAGGAGGCGCTCACACATCTGGAAGGTTCTGTACTGGTCCATGGTGTCACTGCGCAAAACCTCAGCACTGGCCTCACACTCCTCCAATACCCCTCCCTCCATACGAACCTTCACTGCATCATTCACTGAGGATGGGGCAGAAAGGAAACAGAATTCAAGGTTTATGTTAGAGATATCGATTAAGTATTTTTTTTTATGGATGGTCCTGTCATGTGTGTGTGTGAGTTGGTGAATGTTGTGGCCAATACCTGTGTAACCATCCAGCCAGAACTGATAGACTTCCTCATCCATAATGGTGGTGTTACCCACAAACACATCGAGTTCCACTGACATCTAAGTGGAAACAAGACAAATATGGTTTTAAAGCGTCAACGTTTTCATTTCACTTGTCACAATACCTGTGGAATATTATTCACCACTTAGAGTGCATTCAGGAAAGTATATATACTCTTAGACTGTTTCCACATTTGGTTACATTACAGCCTTTTCCTATCTAAACACAATATCCCATAATGACAAAGGGAAGAATATAAACTTATTTTGTACATAATGTTGCTGCTACCATCTCTTATGACCGAAGAGAGCTTCTGGACATAAGAACAGCGATTACTCACCTCGAATTGGACAAATCATTTTTATTTCATGAGTCGGATGGGAAGGATATACTCCAAACACCCGAACAGGCCCTCATCATTCGCTGGAGAAAGAAACTGAGATTTTGCGGAAAGAGATCGGTGTGCCTTGTGAGGATCAGGCGAAGAGTGGCTAATCTGCCTTTGCCATCAGTACTGTTAGCTAACGTTCAATCCCTGGAAAATAAATGGGATGAACTGAAAGCACGTATATCCTACCAACGGGACATTAAAAACTGTACTATCTTATGTTTCACCAAATCGTAGCTTAACGACGACATTAATAACATACAGCTGGTGGGTTATACACTCCATCGGCAGGATAGAACAGCAGCCTCTGGTAAGACACAAGGCGGGGGCCTATGCATATTTGTAAACAACAGCTTGTGCACGATATCTAAGGAAGTCTTGAAGTTTTGCTCGCATGAGGTAGAGTATCTCATGATAAGTTGTAGACCACACTATTAACCTAGAGAGTTGTCATCTGTATTTTTAGTAGCTGTCTACAAACCACCACAGACCGATACTGGCACTAAAACCACACTCAATGAGCTGTATACCGCCATAAGCAAACAGGAAAACGCTCATCCAGAGGCGGCACTCCTAGTGGCCGAGGACTTTGATGCAGGGAAACTAAAATCAGTTTTACCAAATTTCTCTCAGTTTGTTAAATATGTAACCGGGGGGGGGGGGGGGGACCTTTAAACCTAACCATAATTCTATCCTCCTGATAGCTGTTTACAAGCAAAAATTAAAACAGAAAGCACCAGTGACTGGCTCTGTAAAGTGGTCAGATGACGTAGATGCTAAACTACAGAACTGTTTTGCTAGCACAGACTGGAATATGTTCCGGGATTCTTCCGGTGGCATTGAGGAGTACGCCACATTAGTCACTGGCTTCATCAATAAGTGCATCGATGACATCGTCCCCACAGTGACTGTACGTACATACCCCAACCAGAAGCCATGGATTACAGGCAACATTCGCACTGAGCTAAAGGGTAGAGCTGCCGCTTTCAAGGAGTGGGACTAGCCTGTAAGCTTATAAGATATCTCGCTATGCCCACCGACAAACCATCAAACAGGCAAAGCATCAATACAGGACTAAGATCAAATTGTACTACACCGGCTCCGACGCTCGTCGGATGTGGCAGGGCTTGCAAACTATTGCAGACTACAAAGGGAATCACAGCCGGGAGCTGCCCAGTGACACAACCCTACCAGATGAGCTAAATCACTTCTATGCTCGCTTGGAGGCAAATAACACTGAAACATGCATGAGAGTATCAGTTTTTCCAGACAACTGTGTGATTACGCTCTCCGCAGCCAATGTGAGTAATACCTTTAAACAGTTCAACATTCACAAGGCCACAGGGTCAGACGGATTGCCAGGACGTGTACTCTGAGCATACGCTGACCAACTGGCAAGTGTCTTCGCTGACATCTTTAACCTCTCCCCGTCTGAGTCTGTAATGCCAACATGTTTCAAGCAGCCCACCATAGTCCCTGTGCCCAAGAACACTAAGGTAACCTGCCCAAATGACTACCGACCCATAGCACTCACGTCTGTAGCCATGAAATGCTTTGAAAGGCTGGTCATGGCTCACATCAATACCATTATCCCAGAAAACCTAGACCCACTCCAATTTCCATACCGCCCCAACCGATCCACAGATGATGCAATCTCTATTGCAACCACAATGCCCCTTTCACACCTGGACAAAAGGAACACCTATGTGAGAATGCTCGTCATTGACTACAGCTCAGTGTTCAACACCATAGTGCCCTCAAAGCTCATCACTAAGCTAAGGACCCTGGGACTAAACACCTCCCTCTGCAACTGGATCCTGGACTTCCTGATGGGCCGCCCCCAGGTGGTAAGGGTAGGTAACAACACATTCGTCACACTGATCCTCAACACAGGGGCCCCTCAGGGGTGCTTGCTCAGTCCCCTCCTGTGCTCCCTGTTCACTCATGACTGCATGGCCTGGCACGACTCCAACACCATCATTAAGTTTGCAGATGACAACAGTGATTTCAACAGTGATGATCACCGACAACAATGATACAGCCTATAGGGAGGAGGTCAGAGACCTGACAGTGTGGTGCAAGGACAACAACCTCTCCCTCAACGCGATCAAGACAAAGGAGATGATTATGGACTACAGGAAAAAGAGGACCGAGCATGCCCCCATTCTCATCAACGGGTCTGTAGTGGAGCAGGTTGAGAGCTTTAAGTTCCTTGGCGTCCACATCACCAACAAACATGGTCCAAGCACACCAAGACAGTCGTAAAGAGGGCACGACAAAACCTATTCCCCCTCAGGAGACTGAAAAGATTTGGCATGGGTCTTCAGGTCTTCAAAAGGTTTAACAGCTGCACCATCGAGAACATCCTGACACGTTGCATCACTGCCTGGTATGGCAACTGCTCGGCTTCCAACCGCAAGGCACTACAGAGGGTAGTGCGTACGGCCCAGTACTACACCAGGGCCAAACTTCCTGCCATCCAGGACCTCTATACCAGGTGGTGTCAGAGGAAGGCCCTAAAACTTGTCAAAGACTCCAGCCACCCGTCATAAACTGTTATCTCTGCTACCGCACGGCAAGCAGTACCGGAGCTCCAAGTCTAGGTCCAAAAGGCTTCTAAACCGCTTCTACCCCCAAGCCATAAGACTCCTGAACATCTAATCAAATGGCTACCCAGACTATGCCCCCCGCCCCCCCACGCTGCTGCTACTACTCTGTTATTATGTATGCATAGTCACTTAAATAACTCTACCTACATGTAGATATTACCTCAATTACCCGCACATTGACTCTGTACCAGTACCTCCTGTATATAGCCCTGCTATTGTTATTTACTGTTGCTCTTTAATTATTTGTTATTCTTATCTTTTTTTACAGTATTTTCTTAAAACTTCATTGTTGGTTTAGGGCTTGTAAGTTAGCATTTCACTGTAAGGTGAATCTGTTGTATTCAGCGCATGTGACAAATATAATTTGATTTGATTAATTTTAATTTACCACAGGTGGACTACAATCAAGTTGTAGAAATATCTCAAGGATGATCAATGGAAACAGGATGCACCTGAGCTCAATTTCGAGTCTCATAGCAAAAGGTCTGAATACTTATGTTTTTCATTTTTAATAATTTAGCAAAAAAATCCTAAAAACCTGTTTTCGCTTTATCTTTATGGGTTAGTGTGTAGATTTATGAAAAATATATACACTGCTCAAAAAAATAAAGGGAACACTTAAACAACACAATGTAACTCCAAGTCAATCACACTTCTGTGAAATCAAACTGTCCACTTAGGAAGCAACACTGACTGACAATAAATGTCACATGCTGTTGTGAAAATGGAATAGATAACAGGTGGAAATTATAGGCAATTAGCAAGACACCCCCAATAAAGAAGTGGTTCTGCAGGTGGTGACCACAGACCACTTCTCAGTTCCTATGCTTCCTGGCTGATGTTTTGGTCACTTTTGAATGCTGGCGGTGCTTTTACTCTAGTGGTAGCATGAGACGGAGTCTACAACCCACACAAGTGGCTCAGGTAGTGCAGCTCATCCAGGATGGCACATCAATGCGAGCTGTGGCAAGAAGGTTTGCTGTGTCTGTCAGCGTAGTGTCCAGAGCATGGAGGCGCTACCAGGAGACAGGCCAGTACATCAGGAGACGTGGAGGAGGCCGTAGGAGGGCAACAACCCAGCAGCAGAACCACTACCTCCGCATTTGTGCAAGGAGGAGCAGGAGGAGCACTGCCAGAGCCCTGCAAAATGACCTCCAGCAGGCCACAAATGTGCATGTGTCTGCTCAAACGGTCAGAAACAGACTTCATGAGGGTGGTATGAGGGCCCGACGTCCACAGGTGGGGGTTGTGCTTACAGCCCAACACCGTGCAGGACGTTTGGCATTTGCCAGAGAACACCAAGATTGGCAAATTCACCACTGGCGCCCTGTGCTCTTCACAGAAAAGCAGGTTCACACTGAGCACGTGACAGACGTGACAGAGTCTGGAGACGCCGTGGAGAACGTTCTGCTGCCTGCAACATCCTCCAGCATGACCGGTTTGGCGGTGGGTCAGTCATGGTGTGGGGTGGCATTTCTTTGGGGGGCTGCACAGCCCTCCATGTGCTCGCCAGAGGTAGCCTGACTGCCATTAGGTACCGAGATGAGATCCTCAGACCCCTTGTGAGACCATATGCTGGTGCGGTTGGCCCTGAGTTCCTCCTAATGCAAAAGACAATGCTAGACCTCATGTGGCTGGAGTGTGTCAGCAGTTCCTGCAAGAGGAAGGCATTGATGCTATGGACTGGCCCGCCCATTCCCCAGACCTGAATCCAATTGAGCACATCTGGGACATCATGTCTCGCTCCATCCACCAACACCACGTTGCACCAGACTGTCCAGGAGTTGGCGGATGCTTTAGTCCAGGTCTGGGAGGAGATCACTCAGGAGACCATCTGCCACCTCATCAGGAGCATGCCCAGGCGTTGTAGGGAGGTCATACAGGCACGTGGAGGCCACACACACTACTGAGCCTCATTTTGACTAGTTTTTAAGGACATTACATCAAGGTCGGATCAGCCTGTAGTGTGGTTTTCCACTTTAATTTTGAGTGTGACTCCAAATCCAGACCTCCATGGGTTGATAAATTTGATTTCCAATGATAATTTTTGTGTGATTTTGTTGTCAGCACATTCAACTATGTAAAGAAAAAAAGTATTTAATAAGAATATTTCATTCATTCAGATCTAGGATGTGTTATTTTAGTGTTCCCTTTATTTTTTTGAGCAGTGTATATATTTAATCAATTTTAGAATAAGGCTTTAAAGTAACAAAATGTGTGGGGGGGGGGGGGGAGAAATCAAGGGGTCTGAATACTTTCCGAATGCACTGTACATAGCGTCTCTGCAACTGAACCAACATCTGGGTTTACAGGAGACGTTGAATATGGAGATTCTCCTTTGGCCCAAGAAGCAGCCATTCAACTTGCCATTAACAAGCTTTTCAAGCTTAATAAATGTCAAAATACAGACAACTATCGTCATTACTGCCATTCCGGTCGGTATGTACTCTCAAAAAACATCTAAATAGAAAAAGTTACATGCAACTGAAAAAATGCCTTGTCTGGAAATAATCTAAATATTGTTTTTGAGCAAGTGTGCACCTCTCAGCTGATCCAGCAGTAGGAAAGGTCATTGATTTGATCACCTACAACAGTATGAACGTCATATCAATCTGTTGTTTCACCCGCGCTACATGGATGCAATAATATTTAATGTAAGTAGATTAAGTAACAATATAGGGTACGTTTTTACAGTGATTGTATATTTCTAGATAGGCTTTATTTAGTGTATTTTAATTCCAATAATATTGCAACAGGTGCAGAATAGGTGGATTTGACACAATTGCACTTACTCAAAAAAAATAGATTTGTTCCAGACATGGCATGTTGTCGGTTGCATGTAACTTTTTATTTAGACCTTTTTGGGAGTACATACAGGCCGGAACGGCACAATTGACGACAGTTTCTCAGCAAAACTCCATTCTTTGGTAAGTACTGAACGTATTTTGATATTATTAAGCTTGAAAAGCTGGTTAATGGCAAGTTGAATGGCTGCTTCTTGAATTTAAAGGAAAATTGCCATATTCAACGACTCCTGTAAGCCTAGATTTTGTCTGGAAACCCAACATTGATTTGCATTAAATTCGATGTCAGGTAGAAATGAGCATTTGAATCAGGAAAGTTCTCTCTCACAACCTCTACAAGCCAGAATGTTGAATAAAATTACATTTTAACGTTCTTTGGCATTTGTCCGTACCGGGTCGGGCCCCCCTTTGCCTCCAGTACAGCCCGAATTATTTGGAGCATGGATTCTACAAGGTATGGCATTCAAACAATGCTCAATTGGTATCAAGGGACTTAACATGTGCCAGGAAAACATTCCCCATACCACCACGGTTGACACCAGGAAGGATGGAGCCATGGACTCACACTGCTTACGCCAAATCCTGACTGCCACCAGCATGATGCAACAGGAACCAGGATTCATCATGACCACTATAGCCGCTTCTTCTGTTTTTTTTAGCTGATAGGAGTGGAAACCGGTGTGGCCATCTGCTGCAATAGCCCATCCGTGACAAGGACCAACGAGTTGTGCATTCCGAGATGTCGTTCTGCGCCGTTATTAGCTTGCACGATTCTTGCCATTCTCCTTCGACCTCTCTCATCAACAATCCGTTTCACCCACAGGACTGTTGCACCATTCTCAGTAAACCATAGACACTGTCAGGCAAACAGCCCAGGAGGCCGGTCTGCCTGCTTTATATAGTGCTCCTGAGTGGCGCAGCGGTCTAAGGCACTGGTTCGATCCCGGGCTGTATCACAACTGGCTGTGATTGGGAGTCCCATAGGGCAGCGCACAATTGGCCCTGATTTTCCTAGTTAATTAAAAGGTTCAATATATATGGTGCCAGCCATGGCCAGGTGACTCACTTGTCTGTGGGATATATTTTCATGAAGGGGGTGATGTACCCAATAAACTGGCCAATGAGTGTATATCCATGGGGAAAGTATAATCACATAAACTTTTCAAAATCCTGCTAGTGCCTTCAGATTTCTATCACCTGAAGCATGTGCACAAGATACAAATACATGCAGGTGACTCGTGCATACTTACTGAGCTCGTGTTTACATGGTTCTGCACATGCTTCAGGTGATAGAAATCTGAATGGAATAAATTACCAGCGCTTTGAAAAGTTTGTAATTATACATTCCTAAACGCTAAAAAGACCAACCGTATGGACAACCGGTAAAGTACTTTTAAATATTTTTTATTCAACATTCTGGTTTGTAGAGGTTGTGAGGGGAAACTTTCCTGATTAAAATGCTAATTTCTCCCCGAAGTAGAATTCAACGTCAGGTTTCCTGCACTGTACTAAAAAGTCAATGTTTTACTAACGTTAGTTACTTGTAATTACATTAACTGTATACATTATCTGACTAAACAAGATGATACTTACCTTTTTAAATTAAGGTTCCAATATTCTAGACTGTTATAATATAGCAACGCGTTTTAAGTAGGATGAGTAATAATCCCGGCTGTCCAGAACTGGTATACTACCGTTAGCTAACGTTGCTAGCTAGATAATTCATTATTTTCTAAAAATATAACGGATAATAAGCTCCTATAAACTATGGATACATTGTCATCCGTTGCTAATGCTGTAACGAAGCCTTTTTTTCGAAAAAATAAACGGAAGAAAATACCTGTGAACAACACTTTATTGTGCCTTTACAGGAAGTATCTTTATATAGCCAGATAAGTATGTTTGGTATAGCCCATAGAGAATGATAGAAGCGTCTAGTGGCCCATTTCGTATGGGCAGCGCCATTGAGGGCTTCCACCATTTTAATTTATTCAGCTGGGCGGGTCTTCCAACTTCATTGGCTGGGTCATCAGAAGGGACCGGCCAATCGTGAAGAAGAAAATGAACTACTTCAAAATGGAGATTGCCTCAATGGATCTGCTCATGCTGTCACAAATGCTATAATGGCACACATACTAAGATGAGTCCTCTATCTATCTCTATGAGTATAGTCAAAGATGGTTGGCTGTTTACCATAACATGTTTTTATCAGTTCCGGTCAATTTAACGGGGTGGGTCTACCATAGACACAAATGAGCTCGCTAGCTTGTAGTCCTAAAAAAACGGAAATTAGTTACCTCTGGTTCCTTCAGCCATTCCAGTGGGGAAAATAGGGTTTTGGGATAATTGCCGAAAATAAGGTCTGAGGTTAACACAGGCTAAGGATATCTAATAGCCTACGTTTTATTATATAAGATAATATCAGTCAGTGAACATGACCTTTATACAATATACAATATTTTTTTTACATAAACGCTTCAAAATCCACAAAAAGTGACGTTAGCTGATGAAGATTATCTCATAGAACAAAACGTATAAGATCTCCTAAACCTGTGTTTACCACATACTTTATTTTCGGCGTTTATCCAAAAACGCCATTCATTTCCCAGAGTTAGTGCCTACAAAAGGACGCCATTACTATGTCTCTCTAAAGCAGCTGGGTCTGTTCTACTTAGTTCATTGGCTTTCATTCAATCAACAAACAAACAAAAACAGTGAGTAGAGTGTCTCGCTTCCTCTTTCATATCTGGTATAGCGGCCATATTTAACCTTTTTAGCAGCACACTTTGAACTACTTATTTCCAACAACAAAACATGTGGAATACTACAATCTATGAAAAATATGATGTAACCTACATGAGAACATGTTGCACAAGTTTATATAGTCAAATTATATGTTGATATACAAAACATACGCAATTATATTATGTAAAACAGAATATCAGAACGGTTATTTTACCATAATAAACACAAATAAAATGTTAAAAAGTAGATAGCTACTATGATGAATTATGGTGTGTGTGTGTTTTTGCGCATGCTTTCCCTGTAGAGATTTATCTGAATAAATCCCACCAAATCCCTCTCCTCGCCCCTCCCATCCTCCTGTTGCTGTATCTGTCTGTGCCCTTCAAAATTACAAAAGAGAAAAAGTACACAGTCAACTGTCTTTTTGTTTTACACCTCACTGCAAACCAACCAACCAACCAACCCTCTCCCAGTTCCAGCCCTTCTGTTAGCTAACCTCACCCTGATTCCATCCCCTGCTTCCCCCAGTCCCTGTATAACACCCTATATTGTTATGGCCTCACTGAAACAATAGAGCTGGAATGAAGGGCGGAAGGATGTGGCCAAATACCTCATGCTTAAACCTTTTGTCACACTTTCCATCTGTGTATTTGAAATTGTGTAGACTACACTGTAACTCTGATTCACTTATTGTTCTGTGTCAAAGTGTGACTCTGATGCGTGTGTGTCATATTCTGTTGTGTGTGCGTGCGTGTGTGTGCGCGTTTGTGGGCCTATGGTTGGAGGGGGTGGAGAGTGGGGTCCTGTGGGGAGGTATTTAACAAATATATATGGAATACAAATATACAATGGTATGTGATATGATTGCTATATATTCCGAATAAATTATTGTAGTTCTGCCCGTAGATTTGAACACAAATGTGATACAGCCTAAACAAAATTAATAGTATTAACACATGCATTCAAATTGTGTGTGATGTAATTTATTTCGACGGGATACAATACGTAGTATAAGCTATTCCATCGAAAGAAATGACATCACACAAAATAAAATGAAATAAAAGTAGTGTAAGCTATTATTTTACCGTAAAGGAAGACCAAACGGAAAGAGAGAGGGGAGGGATTCAGAAGAGGGGCATTCCTACGGCCGCCTCCTTCACAACCACCATCCGACAACCATACTTGAATGCTCAAGAATGTAATCGCTTTTTTAATCATTTTGTAGGATAATATCAAGAAACTGTGTTTTTAAAACATCAGTGAATATTTTGACCTTCACTGTTAAACCGAGCATCTCTTCTACAAACGTGGTCTGTATCGATTTCGTCCTACATTTTTATTGTGTTTGTTCATTTCTTTTTTTAAAGACTACATGGATGATTACTACTAATTTCTATAGCTTTTTATGTGAAGGGAGAGGATAGAAGAAAATCCCATTATTTTTAAATGGGCGTCATTTTCTGAAATTCACTGAGTGGAAAGAAAAACCGAGTCTGAGAGGAGACATCCGCTTTATAATGACAGTGGAAGAAGGCCGACATTGTAATCCTCCACACACCAATGCAATAGGATGAGCAGGAATCTGGATGTATTTCTCTTTTTTGAAACTTCAGAGCCTTGTTTGTTTTCATCGGTGAATTTCAAATGACTGCCTCTTTCGGGGTTATAATCAAAAGGAATGTTATGCCATGAACAAATTCTCCAAACAGAGGGAATACAACATTTACTCGGACTGAACGAAAGCATATGCTCTTCAGCACGTCACTTCTGATAATAAGATATGAAGATCTGAGTACAATAACGTTATCGTACTTTATCCAAGGTTTTCCGATATAGGATGACGAGTCAACTGCACAATAAAAACGAAATAACGGATTGCAAAATCACGAAAACCCCTCACCCTGCTGAAGGTAACCAAGGAAAAGCAAAGGGAAAACTGGACATTAATGCAAACTCTTTTTTACAAAGCCTATAATCGCAGATTATCATCTGAGATATGAGAGAGATGGATTGACATTTTATATTGAAAATATATACATTCTTTGCTTTGTTTTATTATATCAACAGCGAATTTGTTCAGGGAATTTTATAGCTCATAGAAAAACGTTGATGTGTAGCATGCACTTTTCCCCATTATCCATAGGTAAAACCAATAATTACTGTTGGCCTATATTTTGCTTCCATGGTTGGATAGAGTCAGTTGATAGTCATACAATTCAGGGCTGCCTATAAAAAGCTTACTGTAGCCTCCATGCACATTGCAGAGCATCCCAGGAATTGTAGACTAAAGTTAATTTGCCTCTACTGCCTGTAATTGGGAAAGGCTATTTCTCAGGTTATTGAATTACAGATCAGTCCAAAAAATATGGGGAGTGACAGTGAGCTCTACAACAGAGACTTGTCAAAGATGTCTGACGAGGATTTACTCTCCTGCTCTAAAGAAGAGCTGGTGAGTCGACTGCGTAAAGAGGAGTCAGAGAAGATCTCTGCTCTTATCCAGCGTGGACGGCTGATAAAAGAAGTTAACAAACAATTACAGGGCCACCTGCTTGAGATCAGGGAGCTGAAAACCGTCAACCAGCGTCTCCAGGAAGAAAACACAGAATTGCGTGACTTGTGCTGTTTCCTTGATGATGACCGACTAAAGGTGAAGAAGCTGGCCCGGGAATGGCAGCTGTTCGGTCACCACGCAGCCAAAGTGATGCGTGAGGATCTGGGCGGCTACTTGAAAAAACTGGCCGACCTAGAGTGCATGCAGGATGGATTGGTAAAGGAGAATTTGGACCTCAAAGAACTCTGTCTGGTCCTGGAGGAGGAATGTGTCAGCAGGAATGACTCCAGTCCCGGTGGTTCCACTGAGCTCAACCTGCCGTGTATGGTGTCCCGAGACCTGGGAGATGGAAGTTCAAGCACTGGGAGTGTCGGTAGTCCGGACCAGCTCCACCTGGTGTGCTCACCTGATGACTGATGATGGGACAGAGCCGGATACTTTCACTGAGTAGTGAAAGAGCACGATATAGATAAATATGGGTTGAGGAAATATGTTTAGTTGTTTACAGCATTCATTGGTAGAACACAAACTTGATTGGGATACTTTTTAGAAGATGGCCTATAACACACAGTAACACAGCATCATCTCCAGAATAGCAGTCAATTCTGTTCCTTCTGCACATGCTGCTGTCCTAAAGAAGAGTTGGAAAAGGATCCTCAAGAGAAAAGAAAAATGCTTTTTCCTGGAAAGAGGGATGACAGGCCCACATAAACATTTGAGACTAAAGGTCAAGCTTTATCGAATGATCATTTCACAATTTTATGCTTTTTTAAAACAATATTTTGGGAGGTTTTCCTCTGTTCTGTGATTGAGACTATATGTGGTTAATAGTAGCAGGTGTTGGAAGGAGGTTAGGTTAGGATGTTATCTCATGCACTGTACTGATAGTGGACTACTTCGTACTGCATTGCACTGGACAAAGCTATTATATGAGTCCTTGTAGACACACATCTCGATCCAGATTTGAGCCATACTAGTCTACTGTACATGACATCCAAAAGCACTGAAATATTTGAAGGATGAGTGATGATTTTTGTGAAAGACCTTTAAATAACATTTAAATAATGTAGATTATGCATTCAGTCCCTCAGGTCAGGATTGGAGTGCTGTGTGTATGAAATCACAAACTAACAATGAAATAGTATATTATGAACACTGTCTTGGCTGCCCATTGGTTTTACACTGAAAGACATAGCTAGTGTGCCACAGTAATTTAGGCTGTACAATGCACTAAAACTTGTGAGGCACCGCTGGTTTGTGTCCTGCACCTATGATGGTGTACTTAGACCTTCTTCAGAACTGAACGGCCCAGGCTGTTCTCAACCAGCCACTTTTGTGTCAAACTGGAAGCTCGAGACTGGATTTGACATGATGCTGGGAACTAGACAGGACACTTTTACTTTGTTCTTTACTACATTATTATTGTTATGATTACTATCATTAGTACTACTGCTTCACATTTTCTATCTAAATTGCCAATAGTCAGGATCCTAATATAATGTTTTGTGGTAATTCTGTAGATATATTCTCTCATTGTCATTAACTTGACATATCAGTATTACACCATTAACAAATACATATTTCTGTTTTAAGCATATAGACCATGCTCATGGATTGGATAAGATTTGCTTTGTTGTTGGCTGTGATTGGTGGGCTGCTTGTAGTGCATTGAAGAGCTTTAAATACACTGGCTGAGACACTCAATCATGTTGTGACCTTTCTTTGTGTGTGTGTGACTTTGCATAAAGACATTCATTTTACATGGTGCAACATGAGTGATTGATTGATCTCTCTACCTGTTTGTTATGACCTGTTTGTCCCAGACTGCAGGCGATTGATGTTCCTGTCCATGTCATACAGCCTGGCATTGTGGAAATGTATCAGTTTTATTTTTGGACCTCTGTTTGCGCAGTGGACGGTAATGCTTTAACAGAGAGCTCATTTTACAGAGAGGAGCACACATAGGCTCTCTCTCCTAAATCTCCTTTTTATTATAACTGCTATCATATGCTCTCTGGGCCTCCTGTGAGTGAGTGAGTCACTTCATTTGCGAGAAGTACAGTAACATCAGAACTCTGTGTTCAGGAATCAGGGTCATGGCCAATAGATCCCCATTTACCAGACTCTCATTTTGATCTACGTTTTGTCCTCTGCCAGGCCAAAAAATTCTAAACATGACCTCCCATTCAATCAAAAACCCAGATGTCCCGCTGTGACCTCCTTTTCTTCTTGCTTATCTTTCTTATTCAGCCCATCTGAAACGTTAATGTGTTATTTGTATCTGTTTGTATTGAAGTCAGTTATACAATTATTTCCAGAGAGGAAGCAGAGAGGTAATGGCCAGCTTTCCCCTCCCTTTCCTCCCCAGCCTCCATTACCTCCTTACATAATGTTGCTATGCAGCAACATCAAGCAGGAAACGGGACGTATTCAAAATGGACTAACTAACTAATGGGTGTAACACTAAGGATGCATTTAGTCTTCTTTTTACCCCTTTCATACTGATATTTTAAAATGTAGAATTTGATTGAACTTTTTGACATATTGATGCAAATATCATCACATGAACATAATCAAACATACTTAACGTCACCAGATACACATAATGTTGTCTTTAAAAAAATGTATTTATTGTACCGATGTCTATGAACACATTTAAGTGAAGGCACTGCCCACTGCACTGACCCACACATCAGTCAAAAGAGACACATTATAAAAAAATATACTACACTCAATAAATACATGTCTATATATTCTATATTTACTCTCATGGTCCTGCCTTAGTTGTCTTTCAAATTTTCCCCAAATAATGCAGTTTTTCATAAATTAAATAAATTATATTGTACTAAACGTACAATATGAGAAGTAGATGAATGCATCTTTTATATAAAAGATAGCTAGCTCACATGAAAGTTTACCTGGCATGCACATACATTTACCCTTAAACAAACCCACAGTGTTTATTACCATGCACTACCATGATGTGGTTCCTACATTACAAACTGGGTGGTTCAAGCCCTGTATGCTGAAAACCATGGTATATCAGACCATATACCACAGGTATGACAAACATTTATTTTTACTGCTCTAATTAAATTGGTAACCAGTTTATAATAGCAATAAGGCACCTCAGGTATTTGTGGTATATTACCAATATGCCACAGCCCTTAGCCGTGGTATATTGGCCATATACCTCACCCCCTTAAATATATCACCATTATTGCCAAAGTACACCGAGTTAATACATTTTTGTTTGCACATTTGCACAGTTCTACATCTTGTGTTTTGAACATAACAAATATAGGTTGTCAGAAGTTATATGCATCGATGAAAACAAAAAAAGTGTAACAATACAACCCTTTAAATAGGAGTCATTCGCATCACCATAATGCTTTTTGTGAGAATCAGTATTTTAGCTTTTGTGTGCATTTAGTGTGTAGGGGCTATTTGGAAAGTGTAGGCACAGAGGAAATTAAGTAGACCAGCTGCATTTAGCGTATAATTACTGTCGTTATTAAAGTCACCTATGTCATAATTTTCTTCATCTTCATAACCGTCAGTGTTGTCACTCAGTCTTTCCCACCGAGGAAGCCAGTTAAATTACAGTGTGATGATGGTAGGGGAGTTTAGGGAGTGATCTGATTGGTCCCCACTGCTGCTGCTACGGCGATGGGCAATACTACAGGGCTGGGGGTTTCGAGACTGCTGGGCCACACCATGTTGAGAGGAAGATAACAGAGTCGGTAGAGCCTGGGATGAAATAGTGGAACTGGAGTCTAGAGAGCCAGAGGGATAACTGAAGACCAGACTAGCCGTGAAAGGAGTAAGAGATGGAGTAGAAATAAGAATTGGGGTGTGAAGTGACTCAGATTCCATGGGGACAGCAGAGGCAGAGGAGGTCACAGGACGGACAGGGATAGTAATTTTTGGTTTGGGCTTCTCTATCCTTGATTGGCTCTTTGCTGAGCTCCCTGGTAGGTCAGGAAGCTCAGGCTCAATTTTGATACCTCCCAATGAGGGAAGCTCTGAGCTCTGGTCAGAATCTGAGTCAGAGTCTTGGATTTTGCAAATGGGGCGGTGGGCCTCGAGAACCAACTCTAGCTTTTCTTTCTCCTTCTCTAGTTCGGCAATCTCTTTCTGCAGACAGGACTTTTTACCTTCCAACTCATCTGTCTCCTAAGAGAGGGGAAATGAAAGATAAACGGTTAGGGTTGTATTGTCAATCTATTATTTTTCAATTGGTCGAGAAATCCAGTAGTTGATGATTTATAAACTTTAATGATATATAGGTTCATTGCCCCCCTGAAATAAAATTCAACTTACGATTTGCAGCGTGTCTGTCAGCTCCCGTCGACGGTTACGACACTTGGCAGCTGCCTGTTTGTTTCGCTCCCTCCTTATTCTGCGTCTCTCCAACTCCTCTGGGGACAACTAAAGCGAGAGAAAGACATTTGATGAGGCAGAGTTATGACTGAAAAAAAGTTATAATACGTTTTACAACTCAATTGAATAAAGGGGACTGGACTGAATAGCTGTAAAATGTGTTGTGGTGAAATACTACCACCTTGTGTATGAACTGAGCCACTATATTCAAACTTTCAAGATGGCCCTTAATTTCGTAACATCAGAGGCTTTTGTCATTTTGTTACACCCTTTCTCCAATTTCATTTAACATTGTTCATCCAATTTATCCCGCCTTGTATTGTGATGAGTCACTCAGACCCCAATTGTGACTCAGGTATGAGTCATATGACTTGCCCCAGTGAATCATGATAGCCCATTTCCTGTCTCATCAAATTTCAGCTCACTCAACCACACATTCTGAAAGTGTAACAAAGCCAACAGGTATGAAAATAATCTACTCTCAAGGAAAACAAAACCTACTAGTAGTTTAACTTCTTGATGTCTTGCCATCTTACATTTTGTGAACCTGCTCGTGTCAGATATATTTTGGCTCAAACAGGTTGATAAAAGCTCTCATCCTTTCTGGCACTTAGCCAACGTCACACTAACATCAAACGAGTGGCGTATCTTAAACAACGATGAAACAGGTCATTGTACATAGCTGTTCCAAAGTACATAGTTGTCAACCAAAACAAAATGCTTGGTCAACCTCTGCATCATCTGGAATTTCCACATCGTCGCAGAAATCTATCCCGTTCAAAAGATAGCTCTCAGGAATATTTGTTTCTGTAATTTTGTTTTCAACCTATCAGACAAGACGAGTGTGTGGTGAAGTCTCACTGCCATGTCAGACGTATAAAACAGTCACACACACTACAGGATATTACACATGACCGACGCACTGACTCAACCGTCTGTCTCCACACCTCTGTGAAGTCTCTAGTTGCCCTATTCCCTGGCCCTCTCAGTCCCACCGGAGCACTCTAATTCTAAGCCTTGCAGTCGTATCTTTATACAGTGTATCCCTATTAATAAGACAACAACTACATGGAAAAGGGACTACTAAAGACTGTTCCTCTTCAAAGACAACCACTTCTTCAAAATCTAAATGTAGGCCTATGTAGTGTTAAGTGACCTTACGTTTCATGTGCATTTTGGTCAGATATCCACCCACATTCTGGCACAATGCCTATCTACATTTTGATTTATGCTGAAAGTCAATTATATAGTATTACACCCTGCTGGCTAAAGACCACACATATTCTTTCTTACATGTTCATCGTTCCTGCGTCTGGTTGTGCTCCCGGATCTTGCCACTGCCCTTATGACCCCTGGTCTGTAGAGGTGTGGTTGGGAAGGTGAAGGGTTGAAGGGCCTCATTCCTGCTGCAGGTGAGTAAAGAGGACGTGGAGGCCGCGAGGGGCCAGCTGGACCAATGAAGGAGGGCTGGACCAACCACTGGAGGTCTTGGTTGGAAGTGATGGCATTGAGACTGGGGACAAACTGGCTGCCACCTGCCACAGTGAACTTCTTAAGGGAAAGCGAGAGAGAGACAGCGAGAGAAAGAAAGAGAGGAGGAGGTTCGAGTAAGGACATGATGGGTAAACTAACAAACAGAAAGTGATTTACAGCAATGTAATTATTTTGAACCAGATATGTGTCATGGGCAATGGACATGCCTAGTTAAAATTAAACAAAAAAACATGCTATCCATGCTTTTGACATGGACATAGGTGTGCATCCGGATGTAAAGGCAACAATCTTGACAAAGACGGTGAGCATTGAAAATATAATTTTAAATCCATAATGTGTTCATCAGACAATGGTAATCAAACTGCACCATGGCTATAATACAATTATGAGCCTACTACATTTGTATGTAAATATTATGCCATTAATAACCTATTATTACTACATTCTGCAATTAATATGATTAAGCAATATCATAATTATTGAGGGGAGAAACTTTACACAAATTATGATTTATTACTTTTACTAATGTTTATTAACATAGACCAATATGTGTGCCTACCTGATCTTGTTGAGTAGTTGAGGTGCTGGTGCCCTGGGATACAGCACTCGATCCGGTATTGGTGGACGCAGAGTCGCTGCCTCCTCGGCCCAAGTTCCCAAAGTTTCGGTACATCCTTGATTGTAAACTACTATCCCGATTCACGATGAGTGCAAAGTAATCCTGAGGAGTTTTATGAAGAGCAAGCGATTAAATGTTCAGGGAAAGTGTCAGGTTCACTCATTCAAACGTGGGGCAAACCCTCCTTATTGCGGGATGTTGGTAGGATCCAAAAAGAAAGGGGAATAAGAAAACTGCGAATTCAAATCTTGTTTTCCTATGTATGACTAAATTCTCCCAAATTAATTTGAATTACTTCTTACGTATTGATCATTCCAGTTGAACTGAACAGTAAAGAGTGCTCGTGGAATTATAACACCCAAACCGATTCTATAGTTATTTAACGCCCCTCCCAATTTACTGGAAGTGGTGGTGTCTTGGTTTTTGACTTGTAACTGACCACATGCGGATGACGTATATAACCATATATGGTGAGTTTCCTCCAGAGAGTGTTCCCGGGATTCCTCCATTGACAGGAGCGGAAAGCACGCTCTCTTTGAATTCTACAAGTTTATGCCCCATGCTCGCATTCACATGAATTTTTTACCATACAACTTTTTATAGAATCTATCCAATCGTGTTTTATGAAAATTAATCGTGTCACAGAAACATAGCCTTCTGTCTATAAGAATGCAGTATTGTCATTCATTATGGTGTTCGTTGTATCCTATTATTTATTTAATAATAATATAATTGTAAGAAATGTGGCTATTTTAAAAGCTAAGTACGCTATTTAAATAATTAGTCTGTGTGTTAACAATTAGTGAAATAACAGAACGTATTGAGGTTTGGCGCTTAGTTTGGGTACAGTTTCTTCTCTAGGCCACATCAATCAAAGGAACTTTGACTGTAGGACGTGAGTCAGCCGAATGACACTATGTTGATGAATTATTTCACCATTTCAACTTTGCCAGTAGCCGGCGGTTTTTATGTAGTCTACCATCAAAAGCTTCAATAAAAATGCTAAAATCCTAAATGTACCCCGGTTCCTACAGTAGTGGCTGAGATGCCGCTAAACAGCTGCAGTCCCTGCTCTCCCTTATGGATCTATTGGGCTTGAGTTCCCGACATGGTTGACTCATCTGTTGTGAATAAACGAATAGGCACCTTATACTAGGTTGTCTCTTAGGATATAGAGTCAAATGTGATTTCATTGTGTTCAAAATAAGGCTAAAACTATTAGTAACATTAATTATGATAAATTTATACGTATTGAAGATACAGTGAATCACGACTGTTGTATCAGCATCTTTATCATTTGAAGCATTTTGCTCGTAGTGTTGTTTTATCACTCACCACCACCATCATAATGAGATTATAGACATGAGTGAAGTTGAAAGATGTTCCCTTCAGCATGGCATTTGTGATTTATGCGTCACAGTGACCGAATTACTACTGCCACCTGCTTCTTTAAAAGTGTACTTTGCCTGTATTTTTTCTCTATTTCAATGGGGAGACATGTGCTCCTCTTTCTCTGTGGTGTAACCATAAGGATGTGACACCTTATCACGTGGTTGAGTGTTGAAGGAGAGTATAGGGGGAGGTAAAGATGACTTCGTGCCTCTGGAATGCCGTTGATGACACACCCTTTCTGTCTCTCTATGACATGCCGCAACATGCTGGCAGGCCAGGCTGTATCTATTTTTTTCACACCAATTGGCTCAGAGAGGCATCATTAATGCATCACAGGCGTAGACTACGTGTACATGCAGGTACAGTACGCATAGTACAACCATGCACACCCACCACTTACACACCCATTCTCATAATCCTTATATTTATTATATTACATTATCTAGGTGAAATCTATGCTCCCTTATTAATGTCACCTGTTAAATCCACTTCAATCTGGTTAAAGAAGGCTTTTTAAGCCTTAAGACAATTTATTTTATTTATCCGTTATTTTACCAGGTAAATTGACTGAGAACACGTTCTCATTTGCAGCAACGACCTGGGGAATAGTTACAAGGGAGAGGAGGGGGATGAATGAGCCAATTGTAAACTGGGGATTATTAGGTGACGTGATGGTTTTTGAGGGCCAGATTGGGAATTTAGCCAGGACACCGGGGTTAACACCCCTGCTCTTACGATAAGTGCCATGGGATCTTTAATGACCTCAGAGAGTCAGGACACCCGTTTAACATCCCATCCGAAAGACGGCACCCTACACAGGGCAGTGTCCCCAATCACTGCCCTGGGGTATTGGGATATTGTTTTAGACCAGAGGAAAAGGTGCCTCCTACTGGCCCTCCAACACCACTTCCAGCAGCATCTGGTCTCCTATCCAGGAACTGCCCAGGACCAACCCTGCTTAGTTTCAGAAGCAAGCCAGCAGTGGTATGCAGGGTGGTATGCTGCTGGCACATGGATTGTGTATGTGCGCCATTCAAAGGGTGAACAGGCAAGACAAAATATTTAAGTGCCTTTGAATGGGGTATGGTAGTCGGTGTCAGGGACAGTGATTTGTTTCAAGAACTGCAATGTTGCTGGGTTTTTCATGCTCAACAGTTTCCAGTGTGTATCAAGAATGGCCCACCACCCAAAGGACATCCAGCCAACTTGACACAACTGTGGGAAGCATTACAGTCAACATGGGCCAGCTTCGGGGGTACACATATTTTGCAGATCTTGTTGCAGGTGCAGCGAAATTATTGTGTTTGTAGCTCCAACAGTGAAGTAATACCTAACAATATAAAACCATACACACAAATTCAAAAAATAAAAATAAAGGAATTAAGAAATATCAGAAAGAGCAAAGTCAGAGTTCGGAATATAAATATATAACAGGAGGCAGCTGAGAGGAGGACGGCTCATAGTATTGTCTGGAACTGAGCGAATGGAATGGCATTAAACACATGGAAACCACGTGTTTGATATATTTGGTACCATTCCTCTAATTATGATACTGCAATTACCACGAGCATGTCCTCCCCAATTAAGGTGTCACCAACCTCCTTTGACATATATAAATATATGTATATGATGGTGTGTATGGACAGTATATGAATAGAAAAGCTGTGTACAACAATAGCTATATAGGATGAGTCTTGACTAGAACATGAAGTGGGTAAAACAGTATTTCAACTTTATTAAAATGGCCCACGTTTATTGACCATGTACATAGGGCAGCAGTCTCTAAGGTGCAGGGTAGAGTACCAGGTGGTAGCAGGCTAGTAACAGTGACGAAGTTCAAGGCAGGGTACTGGGCGGAGGCTGGCTAGTGGTGGTGACAATTTAACGTTTTGATGGCCTCGAGATATAAGTTGTTTTTCAGTCTCTATGTCCCAGCTTTGATGCACCTGTACTGTCTCTGCCTTCTGGTAGCAGTGTGAACAGGCCATGGCTCCGATGGAGGCTTAAGAATTTTGTCTTGGCCTCTGAGGTTGAAGAAGACTGTTGCGCCTTCTTCACCACAGTGTTGGTATGGTGAGACTATTTCAGGTCCTCAGTGAAGTCAGTCTTCGTGAATCATGAAATGTTCATTACATATTCATCAGTTCCTTCAACCTAGGCTGAAGATGGATTCATTACACTGAATCTGTTGATAAACGTTTTGTCTGTTGCAAAATCTGCTGCTAAAACGTTTTGCAACAGAAACTGTTTACTCCAAAGATAAATCTTTGCTGTTTTTAAACAAGTTATAACTTTCTCTTTTGTCACTTTTTACATTTACAAGTTTACATTTAGTCACCATGAGTCACTGTTTCAGAAGCCATCATGGGCTACCTTCTATAAAACTATTGCTAGCCATAACTCGATGCCAATCCATCTCTTTATCCAAAGAACAGCAAGGATTTCCGTTTGAAGTAAACGGTTTCTGTTGCAAAACGTTTTTCAACAGATTTTGCAAAAGACAGAATGTTTTGCAACAGAATCGGCGTAATGAATACACCCCATGCATAGGTTGAAAGAGCTGATGAATATGTAGTTTCCTACTGTGCTCTCTTTGGTTTAATGAATAGCGAAGACTGATATCCCCGAAAACCAATCCGTGCACAGGCTGAATCTTTATTTTGGACCAATAGAAGTATTTTGCTTATCCACGCTGCCACGCAGGCACAGAAGACGACCATTAATAGCTAAGGTAAAGTAAAAGAGGCGGGTTCTAGGAAGCACCATAGGACACGTAGGTAGATGTAACGTTTTGCTTTTTAAATAGTGAATATTGTATTCCATGAGTATGTCATAGTTATTGATATGTATTTTTTATAAACACTCTTGTACATTGAAATATGTTATTCTGCTTTAATTAACTGTCAATTGTGTTCACACAAATGGTGGCAAAACCTAACCAGCTTTTCAGTTAGCATTCGGTAGCTAGCCCCAGACGAGCAGCCAAGAGTAACGTTGACGACGAAAAAACTGCTAATTAACGTTAGCTGGCTACGTACTACTAGCCAACATTGAAACATAGCTGGCTAACTAACTTCTGGATGCGAAGATCCTGCGACGTATAAAATTGCGTTGCAACACGTTATCAAACCCAAACATTGTGTTTCTATTTTTAAACAGGTGTTTACAATGGACCTTCCACATCATGGCTACCGAGCAAGTGGTAAGTAGCTAGCTACATGTTATACAGCTAACTAATAATGTAGCTTGCTAGAGTTAGGTAACGCTTCCAACACACCGACCTGGTTTTGGTACACCGGATGTACCATAATTTCCAATGGAACGCGGGGATTGCTTTGCAGTGCGTTGCATACGTTAGATTTTTCGAACGTATGCGTCAAACTATATGCTTAGACTGCTTGACAGAAATGGTAGTAGAAGGTGAATGTTGAACTGTGTTGCATACATATCCAGATGATGCTGTATACTAGTTTGCGCAATAACTCTTAGAATACACCAAAAGTGTAATCGAAAGTATGAGTCAAGCTTTAAACTTTGACGGCTTGACATAAATTGTAGCAGAAAGGGAATGTTGAACTTTTGTTGCGCACATAACCAGATGATGTTGTTTAGTATTTTGTACATCAACACTGTTGGTGTGATCAAGGCATTGAGCTTTTGTTGGACACGTATCCAGATTAGGACTCCCGAGTGGCACAGTGGTCTAAGACACTGCATCTCATTGCTAGAGGCGTCACTACAGACCCAGGTTCGATCCAGGGCTGTATCACAACCAGCTGTAATCTGGAGTCCCATAGGGCAGCGCGCAATTGACCCAGAGTCGTCTGGGTGAGGGGAGGGTTTGGCCGGTGTAGGCCATCATTGTAAAATAAGAATTTGTTCTTAACTGACTAAATTAAGGTTAAATAAATATAATGCTGCATACTATTTTGCGCAATGAAGCTATCGATGTGATCAAAGCCTGAGGCTAACATTGCATCCCGCATGGCATGACTATTGTTTGTAGTTACAGGTTTGATACTCATATTGTCACTCATAATTGCCTACCGGCCAAGCCCTCCCTAACCCAGGCGACGTTAGGCCAATTGTGTGTCGCCCCACGGACCTCCCGGTCGCGGCCGGTTATGACAGAGCTGGGCGCGAACCCAGAGTCTCTGATGGCACAGCTGGGGCTGCAGGCATCACTACAGACCGGCTGCGCCCTTAACCACTGCGCCACCCGGGAGGCCACTACTTCCCTTTTTAATGGGGTTAGGGGTTCCCACATGGCCATATTTCCATACAGCGCTAGTTTACAGAAAACACAGGAGACCGTCGACTCCTTGTGCTAAATAGTTAACTGCGTCGCCAAACACTTTTGTGAAGACGGATGCCACAAAGTGTTGTCCCTGAACAATGATGTCGGCTGCAACTGTGTTAAGTGTACAGTAAGTGTATAATTTGTGAAATTATTTTGATGCTTTATGTTTCTAGAACCGTACCTCAATTGAGAATCGATTCATGTTTAGATGGAGTATTTGGCTGTTTTGGCCAAATCTTACACACTACCCTACTCTTCCCCCACTTCTGTATCTTACACACTACCCTATCCTCATTCCCATTTGTCCCTCTGTAGCAAAGCCAAGAGCCCGTGCAGCTCCCCCCGCCGGGGACCCTCTCCTCTTTGACGATACCAGTTCGGCAGCACCACCAATGAACAGTCAGGGTTTCTACACCCCTGGGTACAACATGGGAGGGGCTCCAGCTGGAGGGCCAGGAGGTGCTGGGGTTAACAACCTGTTTGCTGACCCAATGGCCAGTGCAGCCATGATATATGGCTCTTCCCTGGCCAACCAGGGAAAGGATATTGTCAACAAGGAGGTGAGAGAATCACACTACAGACTGGTCTCATTCTCATTAGGGTGATGGCCACGTTCCAGCAAATGAACAGTTAAATAGACTAGAGTTGCTGCTGGTGTGCTGCATTCACCTGTGGGTCCTTTCCGATCCACAGCTGAGGTTTTATTAATGGACTTCAGCCAGATAGGATGGTTAGGGTAAAGCTGTGCATGAGGTAGCCACATGAGCTATAGAGCTGGTCTGCGTCTATTACTTGATTCAGTTTGTGCCTGAGGGAGCCTACTGTTCACCTCTTCCATAATTACTTCCTTAGAAGCCTGGATGAGACTTAGACCATTTCCTAGACTACAGTCAAACCCTTGTCTAGCTTGGCTCCTGAGTGGCGCAGCGGTCTAAGGCACTGCATCTCAGTGCTAGAGGCATCACTACAGACCCTGGTTCGATTCCAGGCTGTATCACAACCGGCTGTGATTGGGAGTCCCATAGGGCCCACAATTGGCCCAACGTCATCCGGTTTAGGGTTTGGCCGGGGTTGTTCCGTCATTGTAAATAAGAATAACTGACTTGCCTAGTTAAATAATAAATAAATAGCTGTATAACATTTACCCACTTAACGAGTTATTTGCCGACCCGTGCTTATTTGGTGACGCTTTTCCAATATCTGAGCCTTTATCCGTAATTGGTAGACGTATCTGATTAGGAAATCGTTGTTTGCGTTGCTTAGCAGTGCCCAATAAATAATTAAATCTAATTGTTGGATGCTACCACCCCCTCCAAATCGCTTTGCGCGGACAACTGTCTGTTTCACACCTGTTTGCACTAGCTAATCAGCCTCACGGGCGAATTAGAATGGCGCATGTATGGGCAAACATTGACATCCATGTTTTGATTTGGAAGTGGCTGGTGCGTCTACCAATTGGATTTAAATCTTTCTACGCAAACAACGATTTCCCAATCAGAACCGTCTGCTGATCAAGGCTCCGATGTCGGAAAAGTATAGCCTCAAACAAGCATAGGCACTGGTCGGCAAATAATGAGACTGTGCCAACCAACTTTGATTCCACTTATCATGACAGTTAGAGAAATTAACCTGTGCAATCTCTCTTCAGATCAGCAGGTACGTGTCTGTGAACAAGCTGAAGTATTTCTTTGCCGTCGACAGCAAATATGTAATGAAGAAACTTCTGCTCCTCATGTTCCCATACACACACCAGGTAATCAAGTCATTTTATTACACCAAACGCACCATGTCACGTTCTTGCACATGATGTTCTACAGAGTATGATCCTCAACAGCACTGTAGCACACACTGGTGTGTCAAGGTCATGGAGACAGTCTTGGCATTCCTCCTTCGTCTCATGTTCTTGTACATATCAGATAGTTGGGCCTCCAAACAAGATAATCACTCTTTAATCACCCTGCTAGCAGTGTGTGTTGGTGTGTGTGTTGGTGTGTGTGTTGATGTGTGTGTTGTGGTCACAGAAGATGAGAATTTTCTCTAATGTTGCAGGCGTAAAAAGGACCGATGATGAAGCACAATTGCAATCTTTATATTAACAAGCATGATATGTTTGCACAAATTACCCTTCTCAGATTAGGAGACATTGTTAGACATTCTGTGCCCTGCTAAATGTTAGATCCAGTAAGAACTATATGTCTGTGCTTCTCTGTGATGTTGTGTAAATACATTTCACATTTTGTCGTAATGTCAATAGGACTGGGAAGTTCGTTACCACAGAGACACTCCTCTCACACCCAGGCATGACGTGAATGCACCCGACCTTTACATACCTTGTAAGTATGTTTTATTGATAGGGTATATCAGTAAGATGTTTAATATTGAAGTGACGGACTATGAATTGATTTGATTTATTACTGTATTATTTTTCAGCAATGGCTTTCATCACCTACATTTTGCTTGCTGGGATGGCCCTTGGCATTCAGAACAGGTTACATCAACTACTATTTCTTTACAAGTGTTCAAACATAGCCAAGCAAATGTATGATTTCTGGAGTGTTAGATACAATGTATTAATTTAATGACACTATTTGTCTCATTTTGTTTATGAATCAACCAACTAATGTTCTCCCCCCCTCATCATTATTTTCTCTTCTTCAATGGCAGGTTCAGTCCAGAGGTCCTTGGTCTGTGTGCCAGCACTGCTTTGGTGTGGGTCGTTATAGAGGTCTTGGTCATGTTGTTGAGTCTCTACCTTCTCACGGTTCACTCTGACCTATCCACGTTTGACCTCATTGCCTACAGTGGATACAAATATGTGGGGTAAGGGCACCATTAGATATATAGCTAGGTTTCCATCCAATTGGTGATTGATTTTCATGTGAATATTCCAAAATCTGCATGAAGAAAATATGTGAATTTTCCCACCAGTGGTGTGTTTACACCAAACAAACTTGTTGCGAATTAAAATCAGTGCGCGATGACGTAGTGCGCACAAAATGTACTTTTTCGCTCACGCTTTCATGTACCGAATAAAAATGTAAAGTTCAATGTGTTTCCATCACATTTTTCAACTCTACTGATGGTTTTGTCTCACATGGTTCCGTTAAATAGAAAACGTTGTCTACTCTGGTCTTACGTGCTCTCTAGCCAACAGCTGGCAGATACATAGCGGGTAGGTTAGTCTATATTATGAAATTATTATGGATAAGAGCAAGATATTTGTTATGGGGGGGTCAAACAGCAGTCAAGCATTGATCATCATGTCAACAGAATAAGACCCTCAATATTGTATTGGAAATGAACATCAAGATCACTGTACACTTTCACCACCCTGTGAAGTTCATCATAAGTGGTTTAATCTGTTGCCTAAAACGGCATGATTTCCTGAGTCATAGTGGGAGGACCACCCACCATATCATCGTATGAATCCAAGTTTATGTGACGGTTATATCAATATTTGCGTATAAAGGTGTTTCCACCGCCATTTCTCACATAATTAATTTTACAGACGCAAAAAGATCCCACCATGTCGAATTAACATTCTTTCTGCATTTATAAAATTCTACCAAAACTTCCTGTTTCTATCACAGCTGTCGTGATTTTTATTTTTTATAAATACGGTATCACTTCACTCGGATTGAAACGTGGTTTATGTTATCTACACTCGATAAGAGATACTTTTCTTTTCTTTTTTTTACCTCAAGTTGTTACATTTTGCAGCCGTTACTGTGATACCCCTGAGTTTAAGGATGCTTCTTTGTTTTAGGATGATTTTCACAGTGCTGGGTGGTCTGCTGTTTGGCAGTGATGGTTACTTCGTGGCTCTCGCCTGGTCATCGTGTGCTCTTATGTTTTTCATTGTAAGTACTTTAGAACTCTGTGGAAATGTGTGTTAAGAATTATTCTGAATTTTTCATACCTAATTATGCATTATAGTAAACATGTTGACATAGTTTAATACGTTTTTGTGTCTTTAAACTTCATGTCCAAGAGTTAACAGCATTTTGATCATATCACCAGGTCCGTTCTCTCAAAATGAAGATTCTGTCGTCTCTCTCCCATGACTCCATGGGGGCTGGGGCGAGTGCCAAACCAAGACTCCGCCTGTACATCACCGTGGCCACCGCCGCCTTTCAGCCAATCATTATCTACTGGCTCACCTCACATCTGGTCAGGTGACCTGATATGGGGTCTGATGCGGAGGTCCTTTGGTATCGAACTTTAAAAATAAAAATAAAATTAAAAAAAAAAACGTAAAAAACACTGATGCTTTCTACAAATTTGGTTCTTCTGAGTGTCACTGTTACCTGCCTTTCAGCTCATCTGCCAGAGAAAAGGGGATACTAGATATCGAGCTGTATCTTGTGTTCAGCTTGTGGGTTAGTTTTAAATGAACATTTATTTTTGACTCCTCTACAGTGTGAGACTTTTGTATGCAAGATGCATCGCTTGTCAAAATGGAAGGCTTTTATGTTTTCTCACCATGAGTGTTTTACTGAGTCCTTTTTGGCCCTCTTATTTATAGAGAAAGAAGGGTTTTGTATTCATGAAATTGGAATATGATTATGAGAAACATTTCACACCACACTCCAGTTTTCCTCTAAAGTTTCCTGTGTATATTGTCCATTTGGGCTTACCAGAAATGTTGCAGTATGGTTAAATGTAAAATGATGGAGCTACTCTGAGGATGTGCTACCAGTGCACTCTTATCTTCCCCATTTGTCCTTCCCTGTTAAACCCTCCTTTATTATGTATCTAAACTTTATAGAGCATGAACAACAATCAGTGTTATGTTTTTTGTAGAAAAATAAACATATTTAGCTTTGAATTTTAACCATGCCTCTGTCTTTTTAACTGAATGTAAAGTTTCAATGGAAAAATGTTGCTCAGTTTGATAATCTTTGACCTTGAATTTGGAATGCTGTGACAGTCATATCTGGAAAGTGGTTTGTCCTCTCCATTTGTTGGGAAAATAAATACTGAACTGTATCTTTAAGGCGGGAACGCGCAGGTGACGCGCAACCTGCAAAGCGTCCTTTTGGTTTCCAAGGGAACACTGGAACGGATAGAAGGCAGACGGGCAGGAATTCGATTCTTCGTATGGATATCAGACAATATTTTTAACTTTTGAATAATATATTTTGCATAATTCGAGACTTACCGATATACCCTGAACTAATACGTTGCTTTATTGGTAAGCAATGCATTGTTTTTTTATACTCTGTTTTAAGTGTTTATGTCAGCACCTGAGGGGGAGTTTAACAAAAGACTGCTTGACTGATTGTGCTAAATGTAACTTTATATTCTACCGCCATTTTCCGAAGAATGAGCACATTGAGCAGCATTGTTGAGCACCATGTGGCTTCATGAGCAGTCTGCTTTATTTACCCTTTAGAAATAAAAGTAGTTTTCTATTCAAGACGATTTTATGTATCCACCTGTGCAATGCCTTTTTGCTGGTGTAGCTGTTTGAATCTGCTAGTATAGCTAGCGAAATCATTCATGCAAAACCAGAAGAAAAAGGGGGAGGACTTTGTTCAGACTTTTCTTAATCTTTAACTTGATGTATGTTTTTATATTCTTACCAACTGAATGACCCTGGTGCAGGGCAGAGAGTAGACAGACTCACAACATTTAGCCACTAATTAATTCAGTAAGACCACCTGATCTGGTCTACCAACGCTGTTATAAATTGGGTTTACTAACGTTTTTCTAATTGTGGAACTACATTGCTGTTAACTTGAGCTACATGTTTCGCTATGCCTTTGAAATGTTTGACTGCTCTGCTTTGCCCAACAGATCATCTATTGAATGAGTGTTTAAGAAGTCTGCTGGGAGAGAGATGGAGAGTGACACTCACACACTGCCACCCCTTCCTACATCTCTTCTTTATCCCACCACTCTCTACCAGTCCCCGCCTTTCTCCTCTCTTCTGCAGACTTCTTCCACTGTCCATGTTTCACTCCCTCTGTCTCCTCTGTCGATTCCACCATGCCCTACTTGGCTTTCCCCCACAGCCCCAGTTTCCATTCACCTCAAGACTGAATCTCTCTCCCCTCTTTTAGACTCCCTGTCCCCCCCTCAGTTCCTTGACGGACAAAACTTACACTGCCTCAACTCTCCAACCACATCTGACCAAGATGACTTGACCTGCCTCAACTGGTTACATCAAAGAGGCAATTTGCTTCCCCTGCAGCCCTTGCCCAAAACAACACCACTGCCCCAGCTGGAGCCCCAGGATCCCATACCTACCCAAAACCACCTTTCCTCCCCATCCAAGCCCCCTTACTCCTTCAGCAGTCTAATCTTCATGGCGATAGAATACTCGCCAGACAAGAGGCTCCCAGTGAAGGGTATCTATGACTGGATATTGAACAGCTTCCCCTACTACAGAGCAGCACCTGGGGGGTGGAGAAACTCTGTTCGGCACAACCTGTCCCTGAGTAAGAGCTTCTGTCGGATTCACAGGGACAAGAACCAGGTGAGATGTGTTCACTCGTCTTCAATGTGCCAATTGCATTAAGTTTCGCTTTTTGTTTGAAATAATGGTGTTTTGTGATATCGAAGATTGCGTATGATGTGTTTTTTCAGTCTGTGGGGAAGGGTTCACTGTGGTGCGTGTGTCCAGAATATCGATCCGCTCTTCTGGAGGTGCTTAGGAAGACCCAGTATTACCATAGCACTAACAGCAACTTACTAAACAACCCTGCATTGTGAGTATGAACAAACAGTTAACTGCAGTTTAGTTCACAGTGCCAAATCTCACAAATCCTTCTGTGACTACCACATATTTTTGCCCAAATTCTTGTTGTTTAACGCATGTGGGTTAATGATTTGTCTTACAATAGCAGGCTTATCACAGCCCAGTCAAAACCTTACCAGTAGTCCAACTAACTGTATTTGTCTTCCCTCTCTGTCCTGTGCAGGTTGGAGGGAGCTGATTATGGAGAATCTATGGTGTGTGACACTGTGGCGATCTCAGGTTAGCCCTCTATCACTAAGCATGTCAGCCTCCTAGATCTTGATACCCACACTAAAGTTTGTGGGCAAACTATAAAGCCCCAGACAGTATTGTAGTGCTTCTCACAAATGTATTTCTGAAGATGTCGGTTCCCTCGTAATGTTTAGTCATAGTTTAATTGAGGAACAACTGATCTATCTTTTACACCTTAATTCACCTGCTGAATTTTTTTTCTACCTCTTTACTCTGCATGTTGCATGGTTGGTGGGTTTGTGTGCTGTTGTCTTGGCAACAACCTTCTATTACCTTGACAACCTATAGCCACAGCTACACGATGGCTCCGCCATTTGTCACTCTCTCTTTTAGTGCAGTAACTCCCTACATTCCACTCAGAGAGGGATCGTTTACATGGTATGCACTGTAATGCATGGCTTTTCTATCTCTTTTAAAGCTTTTACATAAATTGCTCTACTCTACTGTATAGGACACTATTATAAAACATTTGCACATTGCACATCAACAATGTATGATGATACCTATAATGTATGTTGACATGCCACATTTTTCAATGTACAGTACAAAAACAAATGATGGTCTCTTGTCACAGATTCCCTTTCTCAAACCCTTCCCCTCTCCTCCCCCTCTCCCCCAGCCTTGACCTCAGACAACCCACCTCTCTCCTCAAATCCACCTTGCCCTCTGACCCCTGACCATGAGGAGCTTGTCAATATGGAGGCAGTGGAATATGAGGAAGAGGTTGGTGAGGAGATGGAGAAAGACCCCCTGTCAGACAGCGGCTACATAGAGTTCCATTACTACCAGTATCATCAGTACCAGTATCTGGTCCTGCCCGGGGACACTGAACTAGATCTGGAGACTGTAGAGATCCTGCAGCTGGATGCTGAGGCCCAAGAGGCTGCTGGGTCACTTCTGGACCTGGCAGGGGGTGGACATTAGACTGATCTACAGATAATGACATGCAGTGGGGTCTAAACAAAATGACCGGCCTACACTGTGATGCAAGGAGATTATGTGCAACCTGAGTGATAGAAATTGACAATTTGCTGCTGTGTGTTGACACTGCCTGAGATTTGATTTGCTGTCATGAAGTGATATAGCTACTATGATTGCAAATCCAAGCCACCCAACCTGATGCACTGAAACACATTAAGCCACTCACCACATTAATTGACATAAACCAAATCTTGGCATATGCTTTTGGTACAAATGAGGGAGAAAAAAGATTGATGCTGTACCGATATGATGATACGAAGAATCAAGACCTCTGTATTTTGATGGAATACTTCCGATGAATGATAACATGAGAAATCTACTGCCAGTTAATCCACTCTCAGATTCAGGGAACAAAGAAAGTTATGTTTAGTCCTCCCGAATCTTTGTCTGTTCATGATTAACATATTTTTTTTATGTTTTAGATTTTATAATCTCTTTACCAGGGGCAGCATTTATTAAACACGTGTTCTTGCGGAGAATATATTTTATAGGCTGTCTGATTTGTTTGTTTAGAAAGAAACCTTAGACTTCTCAATCCATCTATTTTTCACTTCTCAATTTAACAATAAAGCACAAAACTCTTTTAAAATATAGGACTGGTCATTTTTTATGTGTCCCAAACCATTTTATCATGTAAACCTTTTTCAAATACTCAGACAATGACAGGATTCAATGGGCAGACGCCATCTAGTGGTGGGAATTGACAGGCTATAACAAAGTATTAACATTTGTATTTGGGTACCCATCTAGGGATTATGTCAAAACACAAAATGTACTTGATAAAATCAATAATCCAGGTCATCTGTAGATTATGGCGGTGTATTAAGTAATTTTTTAGGATCCCCATTAGCTCCAAAGACTGACTATACTACAATAACAATTCACATTGTAGACAAATGTTTTGCCCTATGTAAAAAAAAATATATATATATATTTACACTACCGGTCAAAAGTTTTAGAACACCTACTCATTCAAGGGTTTTTCTTTATTTTTACTATTTTCTACATTGTAGACTAATAGTGAAGACAACAAAACTATGAAATAACACATATGGAATCATGTAGTAACCAATTTTTTTTAAACAAATCTAAATCTATTTTATATTTGAGATTCTTCGATCAGCTATCCTTTGCATTGATGATAGCTTTGCACACTTGGCATTCTCTCAACCAGCTCCACCTGGAATGTTTTTCCAACAGTCTTGAAGGAGTTCCCACATATGCTGAGCACTTGTTGGCTGCTTTTCCTTCACCCTGCGGTCCAACTCATTCCAAACCATCTCAATTTGTTTGAGGTCGGGGGATTGTGGAGGCCAGGTCATCTGATGCAGCACTCTATCACTCTCCTTGGTTAAATAACCCTTACACTGCCTGGAGGTGTGTTGGGTCATTTCCCTAATGAAAAACAAATGATAGTCCCACTCAACAGAAATCAGATGGGATGTCGTATTGCTGCAGAATGCTGTGGTAGCCATGCCATCATAAATAAATCACAGACAGTGTCACCAGCAAAGCACCCCCACACCATAATACCTCCTCCTCCATGCTTTACGGTAGGAAATACACATGTGGAGATCATCCTTTTACCCACACCGCATTTCACAAAGACACAGAGGTTGGAACCAAAAATCTCCAATTTGGACTCCAGACAAAAGGACAAATTTCCACCAGTCAAATGTCCATTGCTCCTGTTCCTTGGCCCAAGCAAGCCTTCTTATTGGAGTCCTTCAGTAGTGGTTTCTTTGCAGCAATTCGACCATGAAGGCCTGATTCACACAGTCTCCTATGAACAATTGATGTTGAGATGTGTCTGTTACTTGAACTCTGTGAAGCATTTATTTGGGCTGAAAATTTCTGAGGCTGGTAACTCTGGGTCTTCCATTCCTGTGGCGGTCCTCATGAGAGCTAGTTTCATCATAGCGCTTGATGTTTTTTTGGACTGTACTTGAAGAAACTTTCAAAGTTCTTGACATTTTCTGTATTGACTGACCTTCATGTCTTAAAGTAATGATGGACTGTCGTTTCTCTTTGCTTATTTGAGCTTTTCTTGTCATAATATGGACTTGGTCTTTTACCAAACAGGGCTATCTTCTGTATACCACATCTTCCTTGTCACAACACAACTGATTGGCTCAAACGCATTAAGAAGGAAAGAAATCCCACAAATGAACTTTTAACAAGGCACACCTGTTAATTGAAATGCATTCCAGGTGACTACCTCATGAAGCTGGTTGAGAGAATGCCAAGAGTGTGCAAAGCTGTCATCAAGGCAAAGGGTGGCTATTTGAAGAGTCTCAAATATAAAACATTTTTTTATTTGTTTTGCACTTTTTTGGGTTACTACATGATTCCATATGTGTGATTTAATGTCTTAACTATTATTCTACAATGTAGAAAATAGAAAATATAAAGAAAAACCCTGGAATGAATAGGTGTTCTAAAAACTTTTGACCGGTAGTGTATATTTTGATTTGTCTGCCAGTAAGTTTAGAGAGCAAATGTACAAAATGAAATTATAATGTGCTAAACCCATTCATGTCCGTTATGGACATAAATTGGTTTAGCACATACTGTAGATTCCGCATTAGTAGCACTCCATTAAAATCTACCTTAGCCATCAGCACAAGGGTAAGCATGACCGCCTGAAGGATCTTTGTAAATGTAGTTCTATTACTTCATGGCATTGACAAAACCACAAGCCCTACAGGTCAATTCGACTGCGGACGCGGAAGTGAATGAATTCGTAGTTTGAAAAAGTTTTCATGACAGCAGTATTGTTAATTTTCTGACTCATTGCTTGTGCCTGTGAATTCCTCATTCGGGATACCAAAGGTAAAACAGCGCTTTATCTAATAATTTACGACTATTTGGTGAACAGTAAACCGTCGTTTAAAATGGTTAGAAATTAATTTCTGTAAGCTTAGAAAGCTTGGCTAGCTAACAAGCGTACTGTAACGTTAGCTAGTTAAGTTCAGCGTGCGGTATTACATTTCTTTATACTAACAGCTATCTGAAATATTGTAGTGTGCCCTGTGTACTAGATAGAAAACATATTGCTATTATAATTATAACTAATGCTCCAACTTGCTATGGTATGATAGGGCTACACGGTTGTCTGTAAAAATAGTGAATTCTGTTGCTGGGCCTTTTATTTCTAGGTAACGTTAACTAGTTACACAGTTGAAAACCTGTTTTCAGTCATGCATTCCTTATGTTACTTAGTCTGTGACTCTGCCTGTCTGACTGTCATGGTAGAGAAAATCATGGCATGTCACTTAATTTGCTTTTTGGCACCACATCTTCAGAGCACCTGTCATTGCTGTTGGCTATGTTGCCTGTAACATTTTTAAATGGTGTTTTGAGGACAGTAATTTTATTCTGATTTGAACATGCCTAGCAAGGTGTACGATTGATATAGTCTCTAGCTAGAGTAGGTTTAATGTTAGGTGATATTGGCCTGGTTGACTTTTCCCCCTTTAGGTAATTTTAACTTTTTATTTCACCTTTATTTAACCAGGTAGGCTAGTTGAGAACAAGTTCTCATTTACAACTGCGACCTGGCCAAGATGAAGCAAAGAGGTTCAACACATACAGCAACACAGAGTTACACATGGAATAAAACATACAGTAGGAAAAAAAGTCTATATACAGTGTAGAGGTCGACCGATTATGATTTTTCAACACAGATTATTGGAGGACCAAGAAAAGCCGATACCGATTAATCGGTATAATTGTTTTTGTTGTTGTAATAATGACAATTAAAACAATACTGAATGAACACTTATTTTAACTTAATATAATACATCAATCAAATACATTTAGCCTCAAATAAATAATGAAACATGTTCAATTTGGTTTACATAATGCAAAAACAAAGTGTTGGAGACAAAAGTAAAAGTGCAATACGTGCCATGTAAGAAAGCTAACGTTTAAGTTCCTTGCTCAGAACATGAGAACATATAAGCTGGTGGTTCCTTTTAACTTGAGTCTTCAATATTCCCAGGTAAGAAGTTTTTATAGGAATTATTATAAGACTATTTCTCTCTATACCATTTGTATTTCATATACCTTTGACTATTGGATGTTCTTATAGGCACTTTAGTATTGCCAGTGTAACAGTATAGCTTCCGTCCCTCTCCTCGCCCCTAACTGGGCTCGAACCAGGAACACATCGACAACAGCCACCCACGAAGCAGCGTTACCCATGCAGAGCAAGGGGAATAACTACTCCAAGTCTCAGAGCGAGTGACGTTTGAAACGCCAATAGTGCGCCCCCCTCTAACTAGCTAGCCATTTCACATCGGTTACACCAGCCTAATCTCGGGAAGTGATGGGCTTGAAGTCATAAACAGCACAATGCTTGAAGCACAGCAAAGAGCTGCTGGCAAAACCCACAAAAGTGCTGTTTGAGTGAATGCTTACGAGCCTGCTGGTGCCTACCATCGCTCGCTCAGTCAGATACTTGTATGCTCAGTCAGATTATATGCAACACAGGACACGCTAGATAATACCTAGTAATATCATCAACCATGTGTTGTTTTTTTTTACCTTTATTTAACTAGGCAAGTCAGTTAAGAACAAATTCTTATTTTCAATGACGGCCTAGGAAAAGTGGGTTAACTGCCTGTTCAGGGGCAGAACGACAGATTTGTACCTTGTCAGCTCGGGGATTTGAACTTGCAACCTTTCGGTTACTAGTCCAATGCTCTAACCACTAGGCTACCCTAGTTAACTAGTGATTATGATTGATTGTTTTTTATATTATATATGCGTAGCCGAGTGATCTTAGGGGTCCGGTTAGTAGTGAGACTGGCTGGAGACACGGCTGGCTGGAGACACTAGCAAGCTAGCAGAAGGGCCTAAGAGGGATGTTGTGACGGAGGAAGTCTGTTATAGCCTCCTCATGCGGAGCTGCCTCGTCAGTTGTGATGGATTAGTAGGGTTCCGTGTGGTAAAGGGGTCAAGTCTAATTGACAAAATAGGTTTTGTGGCCCAATAAATTCAGCTAACAGTCCGATATGCTCTAGACAGCTGGCGGGCCACGGCTAGCAGATCGACATTCAGGGGGCGTCGCAACGGAGGGGCCAGTTGAATAACCCCCTCGGGCAGATTAAGTCTGTAGTCCAGTCGTGGCGGATCGGCGGGCTTCGTACCGGCAGGAAAAGGTGTCCAGGTATAGGTATTGTAGCCCAAGAGTGGCTGATGGACCTCTTCAGCTAGCCGGGAGATGGGCCTACCATGGGCTAGCTCCAGGCTAGTTGGTGCTTGCTTCGGGACAGAGACATTAGCCAGGAGTAGACACTTGGATTGCAGCTTGCTAGCCTCGATGATCCATGTGAAAAGGTTCAGAGCTTGCGGTGGGAATCTGGGGATATGGAGAGAAAATAGGTCCGGTATGCTCTGGTTTGAATCGCGTTGTGCAAACTGGCGCGAGTTTTCCGAGCTAAAGTTTAGCTGATGACCGCTAGCAGTGGTTAGCTGACTACTAGCTAGTAGTTGGGGATTCCGATTCAGAAGTAAAGAAAAATACTTTAGAAAACAGCAGATCCACACCACATTGGGTGAGGCAAGTTGCAGGAGATTATTTTGAAGTTGAGGTTTAGAAAAATATTTTTTTTAAGATATGCAAAGGAAAAAATATATAAAATAAATATACATGGGGACACGACAAAGACGTCTGACTGCTACGCCATCTTAGTTATACAATAATGGTTCCCATCTTGCCGTGGGCATGGGCGACTACTAGCAATGCAACAAAGAGCCTCATTGAGAGGGTTAAAGGAATCTGCAGGGATGTGGAGCATGCACTAGTCGGCAGCTGGGTTGATGCATCACACATTACCTTAGACACAGTCCTGCACAGAGCCCAACATTGTCTAATCATGAAAGCTTATCTGTGTATAAACTATGAATAATTTCTCACTGGGCACTGGGTTCTCCTCAGAAAAAACAAAACATTTCAACGTTACTGTGCTTTTTATAGGCCTCAGTTTGAGCTTGAATTGTTTATACAGGGATTATGTAATGGGTAGCCTGACGACACACTCAATTTTTCAGATGCTCTGTCGTTTGCTACATACTTTAGTCTGAGACTGCCGTCATTGAAGTCGTTTATGGTGAGGGGTGTTGTGGGAAAGTCATCAGTGATTGGATCGTCTCTAACCAGAGAATCAAATGACAAGCCCATCGGTTTCTGGACCCATCAGACAGCCCCGAAAATGTGTTTGCGTTCTGTGAAGGGTCTGTGATGTACTCGGATCAAGAATTGGCAGATTCGAATATGCTGAGCCGAGGGGCATCGGTCTATGGTCCGTGACGGGAATGGGCAAAAGCGATGAGGGAGGAGCAGCAATCTCCACCGCTCGGTCATGTTGTCAACAAGGCAGCATGGTCCAGAAACATACATCTCTTTTCCATAAAATATGTTTGAATTTTCAATCGCTTTCGCATGTGAAACACAGAATCCTACTTCTTACTCCACGTGCTTAATTACGTCACTTTCGTTTTGAGCCGACTTCGCTGTGGGCTTTGAACAGGGCACCTGGCTCACGCCCGGGAGGTAGCCCAGTTCCAAAACTAATGCAATTAACTTCAACCTGGTGCAAAACACACCTACCTGGGCGCCCGGACCAGTTTAATCGAATCCCTTCACTCATTCCTGGGAAGAAACAAATGTCTAGTAGAGGTCGACTGATTATGATTTTTTTTCAACGCCGATACCGATTATTGGAGGACCAAAAAAAGCCGATACCGATTAATCGGCCGATTTTTAAATTATAATTTTTTTAAATTTTTGAATGGATTTGTAATAATGACAATTACAACAATACTGAAATAACACTTATTTTAACTTAATATAATACATCAATAAAATCAATTTAGCCTCAAGTAGATAATGAAACATGTTTAATTTGGTTTAAATAATGCAAAAACAGTGTTGAAGAAGAACGTAAAAGTGCAATATATGCTATGTAAGAAAGCTAACGTTTCAGTTCCTTGCTCAGAACATGAAAACATATGAAAGCTGGTGGTTCCTTTTAACATGAGTCTTCAATATTCCCAGGTAAGAAGTTTTAGGTTGTAGTTATTATAGGACTATTTCCCTCTACACCATTTGTATTTCATTAACCTTTGACTATTGGATGTTCTTATAGGCACTTTAATATTGCCAGTGTAACAGTATAACCTCCGTCCCTCTCCTCGCTCGAACCAGCAACACAACGACAACAGCCACCCCATTGAAGCAGCGTTACCCATTCAGAGCAAGGGGAACATCCACTCCAAGGCTCAGAGCGAGTGAAGTTGGAAACGCTATTAGCGCACGCTATTAGAGCGCGCTAAGTAGCCAGTCATTTCACTTCGGTTACACCAGCCTCATCTCGGGAGTTGATAGGTTTGAAGTCATAAACAGCGCAATGCTTGACGCACAACAAAGAGCTGCTGGCAAAACGCGCGAAAGTGCTGTTTGAATGAATGTTTACGCGCCTGCTTCTGCCTACCACCGCTCATTCAGATACTTAGATAGTTGTATGCTTGTATGCTCAGTCAGATTATATGCAACACAGGACACGCTAGATAATATCTAGTAATATCATCAACCATGTGTAGGTAACTAGTGATTATGATTGATTGATTGTTTTTTTATAAGATAAGTTTAATGCTAGCTAGCAACTTACCTTGGCTTACTGCATTTGCATAACGAGAGAGGCAGGTCGTTATTGCGTTTGTCTAATTAACTGTAAGGTTGCAAGATTGGATCCCCTGAGCTGACAGGTGAAAATCTGTCTTTCTGCCCCTGAACGAGGCAGTTAACCCACCGTTCCTAGGCCGTCATTGAAAATAAGAATGTGTTCTTAACTGACTTGCCTAGTTAAATAAAGATTAAATAAAGGTGTAAAAAAAAAAAAAAAAAGGCAAATCTGCGTCCCAAAATACCGATTTCCGATTGTTATGAACTTGAAATCGGCCCTAATTAATCAGCCATTCCGATTAATCGGTCGACCTCTAGTCTGTAGGCGTAGCGTTTAGTCGGAGCAAGGAGTATGGATAGCCAGGCAATGTAATGGGAAGGAAGTCGCCAAAGTTGTAACACCGATTAGTTATACAGTATTATCAGTTTTGATAATAGCTTGATGTGAGGCAGGCCTAAATCTAACCTACTCTAACATGAAACATTTCACGCCTCAGATTTGCACCATTATTAATGTCAAAATCTTGTGTGTCGGCCTCCCGGGTGTCGCAGTGGTCTAGGGCACTGCATCGCAGTGCTAGCTGTGCCACCAGAGACTCTGTGTTTGAGCCCAGGCTCTGTCGCAGCCGGCCGTGACCGGGAGGTCCATGGGGCGATGCACAATTGGCTTAGCGTCGTCCGGGTTAGGGAGGGTTTGTCCGGTAGGGATATCCTTGTCTCATCGCGGGCCAGGCGGAGTGCACGCTAACCAGGTCGCCAGGTGCACAGTGTTTCCTCCGACACATTGGTGTGGCTGGCTTCTGGGTTGGATGCCCGCTGTGTTAAGAAGCAGTGCAGCTTGGTTGGGTTGTGTTTCGGAGGACATGGCTTTCGACCTTCGTCTCTCCCAAGCCTGTACGGGACTTGTAGCGATGAGACAAGATAGTAACTGCTAACAATTGGATACCACGAAAAGGGGGTCAAATTTTAAAAAAAGAATAATTTAAAAAATTAAAAACATCTTGTGTGTCTCTTCACCCACAGGGAACGATGGGGAGTGAGCCAGGCCCAGTCCAGATTGTGACAGTTTGCAAGGAGGATCACTCCTTTGCCTTGGACACAGAGGCTCTGGGACGGGTTCTGCTGGCACCGGAGGTCCGGGACAAACATGTGGTGGTGCTCTCAGTGGCTGGGGCCTTCCGGAAAGGCAAGAGCTTCATTCTGGACTTCATGCTCCGCTACATGTACAGGAAGGTCAGTGTTTCTGAAATTAGAACCCATGGTCCTAAGCTTCGTTCAAAGTTCAATATTTCATTGGTTTTATATCACATCCAGGTAACTGTATGTATGTGAGATGTGTGTTATACCTGTGCTCCTTGTACCCTCCATGCCTGTTAGACTGTCTGTTACTATCTGATGGCTCTATATTCCTGCAGACATACAGTTAATGCCAAAATAAAGGAAACACTGGAGCAAATGAGGAATACAAAGTATATTGAAAGCAGGTGCTTCCACACAGGTGTGAGTTAATTAAGCATTTAATCTCCCATCATGCTTAGGGTAATGTCTAAAAAGGCTTTGCAGGCCATTATTTTGGCTACAGTGCCTTGCGAAAGTATTCGGCCCCCTTGAACTTTGCGACCTTTTGCCACATTTCAGGCTTCAAACATAAAGATATAAAACTGTATTTTTTTGTGAAGAATCAACAAATCAAACAAATCAAAAACTGAAAAATTGGGCGTGCAAAATTATTCAGCCCCTTTACTTTCAGTGCAGCAAACTCTCTCCAGAAGTTCAGTGAGGATCTCTGAATGATCCAATGTTGACCTAAATGACTAATGATGATAAATACAATCCACCTGTGTGTAATCAAGTCTCCGTATAAATGCACCTGCACTGTGATAGTCTCAGAGGTCCGTTAAAAGCGCAGAGAGCATCATGAAGAACAAGGAACACACCAGGCAGGTCCGAGATACTGTTGTGAAGAAGTTTAAAGCCGGATTTGGATACAAAAATATTTTCCAAGCTTTAAACATCCCAAGGAGCACTGTGCAAGCGATAATATTGAAATGGAAGGAGTATCAGACCACTGCAAATCTACCAAGACCTGGCCGTCCCTCTAAACTTTCAGCTCATACAAGGAGAAGAATGATCAGAGATACAGCCAAGAGGCCCATGATCACTCTGGATGAACTGCAGAGATCTACAGCTGAGGTGGGAGACTCTGTCCATAGGACAACAATATAAGTATATTGCACAAATCTGGCCTTTATGGAAGAGTGGCAAGAAGAAAGCCATTTCTTAAAGATATCCATAAAAAGTGTAGTTTAAAGTTTGCCACAAGCCACCTGGGAGACACACCAAACATGTGGAAGAAGGTGCTCTGGTCAGATGAAACCAAAATTGAACTTTTTGGCAACAATGCAAAACGTTATGTTTGGCGTAAAAGCAACACAGCTGAACACACCATCCCCACTGTCAAACATGGTGGTGGCAGCATCATGGTTTGGGCCTGCTTTTCTTCAGCAGGGACAGGGAAGATGGTTAAAATTGATGGGAAGATGGATGGAGCCAAATACAGGACCATTCTGGAAGAAAACCTGATGGAGTCTGCAAAAGACCTGAGACTGGGACGGAGATTTGTCTTCCAACAAGACAATGATCCAAAACATAAAGCAAAATCTACAATGGAATGGTTCAAAAATAAACATATCCAGGTGTTAGAATGGCCAAGTCAAAGTCCAGACCTGAATCCAATCAAGAATCTGTGGAAAGAACTGAAAACTGCTGTTCACAAATGCTCTCCATCCAACCTCACTGAGCTCGAGCTGTTTTGCAAGGAGGAATGGGAAAAGATTTCAGTCTCTCGATGTGCAAAACTGATAGAGACATACCCCAAGCGACTTACAGCTGTAATCGCAGCAAAAGGTGGCGCTCCAAAGTATTAACTTAAGGGGGCTGAATAATTTTGCACGCCCAATTTTTCAGTTTTTGATTTGTTAAAAAAGTTTGAAATATCCAATAAATGTCATTCCACTTCATGATTGTGTCCCACTTGTTGTTGATTCTTCACAAAACAATACAGTTTTATATCTTTATGTTTGAAGCCTGAAATGTGACAAAAGGTCGCAAAGTTCAAGGGGGCCGAATACTTTCGCAAGGCACTGTACCATGGCTATGTCCCCATAGGCTGACAATGCCCCCATACACAGGGCACGAGTGTTCATTGAATGGTTTGATGAGCATGTAAACAATATGCCCTAGGCTGTCTCGGTCACCAGATCTCAACCCAATTGAACACTTATGGGAGATTCTGGAGCGGCACCTGAGACCGGGTTTTCCGCCACCAACAAAACACCAAATTATGGAATTGTCTTGTGGAAGATTAGTGTTGCATTGTCCCTCCAATAGAGTTCCAGACACTTGTAGAATCTATGTCAAGCTGCATTGAATCAGTTCTGGCTCGTTGTGGCCCAATGCCCTTTTAAGACACTTTATGTTGGTGTTTCCTTTATTTACAGTTACCTGTATCTCTCCTTGTGACCTGAATTGTTTCATGATGTCAGACTTATTCCCAGGGCTGCTGCCAAGTCAGACCAGTCAGTAATGTGTAGTGGCGTCTGTTCCTCCAGAAGCATGGTGAGGAATGGCTGGGCCAGGACGATGAGCCCCTGACTGGGTTCAAATGGAGGGGGGGCTCAGAGCCAGAGACCACCGGCATCCAGCTGTGGAGTGAGGTCTTCCTGGTGGAGAAGAGTGATGGAACAGAGGTACTGACTCCATCATTCTAAACAATGCGCTTAGGAATGATTCTGCCATTGTGCTAGAAAGTTGTTTGGGCACTGGAACTGAAAAGTGTGCAAAGTGTAATGTTTATGTTGGTGTTATGTATTTGATTGATTGATTTCTGCCCTCTAAGGTGGCAGTATTACTGATGGACACCCAGGGTGCATTTGATAACCAGTCAACCGTGAAGGATTGTGCCACAATCTTTGCCCTCAGCACCATGACCAGCTCAATACAGGTGATCTGCTGTGCACTCATGTTATTTGTTATAATTGATGTCATAATTGATGTCAATGTTTGTAATATGGTTGTGATTGTTTGTGTCTCTCTTCCAGATCTACAACCTCTCACAGAACATTCAGGAAGATGATCTGCAGCAGTTGCAGGTCAGTCTTCCTCGGCAGCAGCATGTGTGCCTGGCTAAAGCGACATTCTGGCTGACTCCAGTCTGTGGAGGCGCTTTGATGTTGTTGGCATGATGCGTCGATTATGAAGGGGACTACTTTTACAGTGGTTGGTTCTTTGTCTCTCTCGCTGAAACCCACACACTGGGCGCTAAAACTACTTTTAACATTGGACAACAGGGAATCCAGACCAACAGTGTGTGCCTTGTTATCAACGTATATTTGTCACATACACATGTTTAGCAGATGCTATTGCAGGTGTAGCGAAATAATTGTGAGTATTTAGGAGCTCGAAGCAGAGCTGCCCTATCTGTCTTCGACATCTTGCTGCGTGGTCTGGTGTTGGCCAGGCTAGCAACATGTTCCACAGCTGGATCTTATAAAGAAGCTATCCTTTTTCCTTTCTGTGCCCCCAAATCTTTAGATGTACTGGTAAAGTAACCTGGTTGTTTGCTAGTTAATGAGGTAACATGACTGAACAAGATGTACTGGTAAAGTAACCATATTGTTAGCTAGCTAGCTAATTAGTTAACATGACTAAACCAGGTGTAAACAAAAGCCTGTGACATGGTTTATGAACAGGGTCTAAAAACAAACGTTTTGGTCCACCAGCCACGTTGGAAGGTAAATGTCCACAACAATGCTTAAATCACATCAGGATAACACTTTTGGTGTTTGGAGGGTATAGTTACCCTTTTTAATTTCAATTGTGCACCTCAAGAGACTGGTGTTTGGCTGGCAGTGTTTCTGTACATCTGCAAAAGCGGAGTTTGTATACCAAAAGACCACCTAACTGATACAAATCATCACGATATCGTATCATTTTGCCAGATAAGCCTACTTTGCAGTTAACATTAAATTTATAAAGTTTTATGGGAAAGCATTTAGAAACGACTGTTTCGACATCACTAACTGGCTACAAAGTGTAGGCACAGGCATTCTCACTTCAGAAAGTTGCAAGAAGTACAAATCACTGCATTTTTTTAAAAATTCACTGTAGTAAAATAAAATATCATTTCAACAATTATTAAATGGGTGATTTAGATTTTTTTCATGGTCGTACTGGTGCTCCCAAAATAAAATGTCAGGTCGCACAGCAAAATACCGACCAAAATGGTCGCACTTTAGAGCCCTTCATGAAGGCCACATTATTTACAGTATCTGTTTCTAATAGCAATTGCACTACCTCAAGTTAATTTAGCCATTTTTATATATACATTTTTTTTTCTTCTTGTGCATAATTAATTACACCCTGTGTGTTCTGTCTTCCTCCAGCTATTCACAGAGTATGGTCGCCTCGCCATGGATGAAATCTATCTGAAGCCCTTTCAGGCATGTGAACCAAAAGTCTTATAAATATCAAGAAAATGTTCATTGATCATTTAGGATCTAGGATCTAGACCAATTATCTTGAAGTGCATTTTGACCTTACTCACAGGCACTTTTTATGGTATAATGTTTTCTAACTTAAAGTGCCTTGTTTTTACCATACCGTGGTCTCTTTCTATTCTCCCTTTTTCCCACAGTCTCTGATGTTCCTAATCAGGGATTGGAGCTTTCCCTATGAGTATAAATATGGGCTCAACGGAGGCAGAGAGTTCCTGGATAAACGTCTACAGGTACTAGTCCCTTTTCAGGGTACAAATTTAAGTGCTTTTTGTTGCTTTGCACTGAGTAAGATACAATAGTAAATTCAACCAGGTTCAGTTATGCATTGGTGATGGTAAGCAGTATGTGTGATGTTGTGCAGGTGAAGGAGACCCAGCATGAGGAACTACAGACAGTGAGGGAACACATTCATTCCTGCTTCACCTCCATCAACTGTTTCCTGCTACCACATCCTGGGTTGAAGGTGGCCACCAGCCCCGCTTTCAAAGGCCAGCTTAGTGGTATGGCTGCCCCCTTGTTCATCTTGTTAATCCATCTAATGATAACCAATTAACTTGATCTGATTTAACCCTGTGTCTCAGATGTGGCTCCCGAGTTTAAAACGGAGCTTCGCAACCTCATCGCCACACTGCTGCACCCTAACTGCCTGGCTGAGAAAGAGATCAACGGCAACAAAGTCACCTGCAGGGGCCTGCTGGAGTTCTTCAAGGTGAGACTGCGTTCAGCCCTCTGAGCTTCTTGCCAGGTTTGTATCATTAAGTCATGTTTGACAGTGTAATGTTTGTGATTACAGGCATACATCAAGATCTACCAAGGTGAAGACTTGCCACACCCGAAGTCTATGCTGCAGGTACACACCCATTAACCTCTTAGGTTTTCCACTTTGAGAGTAAAGTAATATTCCACTATTGCTCAACAGAGGAATATAATGCTAATATTGAGGATGTTCATAAGTCTTGAGGTGTTCTTGAATGTCACTAGTCCACTGCCACTAAATGTCTCTCTCACAAGGCCACAGCAGAGGCCAACAACTTGGCAGCCGTGGCAGGAGCCAAAGACCAGTATTACAAGAACATGGAGAAGGTGGGTTTCTAATGTTGACAAAGAAAGTGTATTTTTTTCTGATAGAACAATTCCTCTTAACACTCATAAGATCTCACCTTGCATTCTCTTTTCCTCTCTCCCGCTTTTGTCCTTAAGGTTTGTGGGGGAGACCTTCCCTATGTGGCTCCTGCCTCTCTGGAGGAGAAGCACCACTTCTTCCTCCAGGAGTCCCTCCATGTCTTCTCCTCCACAAAGAAGATGGGAGGGCAGGAGTTCTGCGACCGCTACCGAGACCAGCTTGAGGCCGAGCTGGTAGAACTGTGGCAGTCTTTCACCAAGCACAATGAGGTAAGAGTCACACCAGATACATTTTTGTCAGTAAAAACATTGTATTTTCCATTTTAAATTCACTGATGATAAATTCAAGGTAGAATTATTTAAATCAACAGATCAACATTATAATTAATAGGATTTTATTTTATTTCTCTTTGAAAGTCAAAGAATGTCTTCAGTGCTTTCCGGACGCCCGCAGTGCTTTTTGTCCTTGTGTGCTTCCTGTACGTGCTGTCAGGGCTGTTGCTCTTCATCGGCCTGGCTACAATTGCTTTGATATGTGACTGTGTCTTGGGCCTGGCCATGGTCGCCATGCTCACCTGGAGCTTCATACGCTATTCGGGAAAATACCGGGGGCTGGGGGGAGCCATCGACCAGACAGCAGATGTCATACTGCAGCAGGTGAACACATCTCTATCTTCTGAATTGTGTGTGTGTGTGTGTAGGCCGATCACATTTGGTGTACAGAGTTTGCAGTTGGACTGTAAAAAAACTAAGCATAGTTATTGTTTGTAAACTTTTGTAAGAATCGACATTTTCCACCTTAGAAGTAGTTCAAGTACCCCTGTTTACAGTTTTTATTTAATGCAATTTAATCATGTCCTTTTTCTTTCAGGCCACTGTGGTATTGAACAAGTCGAGGCCAGCGGTGGCTGAGATGAGGAAATCCAGCTAGATGGCCTTGACCCTATTTATCTTAATGCAATACAACATGCACACAACACAAGCACACATCCCAGCACTAAAGCCTTACCATGCTACCCAATGGAACCAACATATGATTATAATGGCAGTGGGAGGTCAACATGATGCACATTCACCAGCATCTTTTCAATCGCACAATTTTACACTACATACAAAGGTTATATCAGTGTCTATCTAGATAAAGATTAGACTACAGTCTTACAGAGTATCTGGGGCAAGGTGCATTCTGAGACCCATGGGGTTGTTTATTCCCCTGGACCTGTTTTTAACATTGACTGACACTGCCATTCTCACACACTTCCCCTCATTTATATAGACAACCCAGTGATGTTTACGTAGAAACACTAGACCCAAGTATTGTATTATTGGACATGCCATGGATTTGAATGCATCATAATCTACGTATCCTTTCTGACCAATGCTTAGTAATAGGATGCTGGCCAGGGTGGTTTTAAGTCATGTTAGACTTAAGCAGTGTATCCTCCTGATGCAATTTACCTATGCTATGCTGTGCTGTAATGGGGTATACCAGTTATACATGTAGCCAGATCTTTTTGACTTAATGCTGGTCTCTTTATACCGCTCTGTGGCCTTGTGCACATTCCTTCCCATTCCCAGTTTTGCATTATGCACCTTATTTGCATCCCCTTTATCCATGTCAGAGATTCCTTGTACTGCTTTCTCTTCTTTCTTGATACCAAGATTGGTGACTCTAAAACACAAGCCCACTTTAGAGGCAGTGCAAGTGCTGATGCATTCCACTGTTATCTTTTAATTTTTAGACTGCTTCACTGCTTGTAACTTGACCAAAATGTTGTACGGTTCTGAACTTGGAAGGTTGGTTAAGAGATGTTAGTTGCACTTACTTGAGAAATAAATGCTCCAAAGATGTTATATGTAAGATTTTTCAATACAGATGATTGCTTGAAAGGAGATTGTGATCATTTCGAATTTATGGGAACTGTTTTCTTAACTGTTTTGTGTGTAAGCAGGTGATGGGTATTGTGAGGCGGTTCAATGACCTGTCAGCCAAAGAACTACTTATAAACATAGGGGTACAATAAAAGGCAAGAGACCTCTTCCTCAGAATCCAGATAAATCAACATAGTTCTAGAAGTTCCATTGGCTCTGACATTCCTTTTGCACATTCCATATCTATGTTCCATTCCATTGTTGAGGAGGCTACTATTGGAGGGATTCTTCCGCAATTACTATTGCACTCGCCCTCCTCTCTGTACAATTTACATTTGAACTCATTCCACAAATAAAAAATATATTACAGTAGATGCATGAAATTCATGTTTTTTTTTTTTATTAATTTCTTCCTTTTTGTTTTAATCATCTTTTGCAATGGTATTTTGTTGGGTCTTGGTTACTGAAATGTTTTAATTTTTTAAGAAAGTCATGCTTAAGCCAAATAAAATGCATAAGACCTGTGTAAGCTTGGTTGAGTTCTTGATTGGTTAATCACATATACCGATTTAACTTTGTCATGACAAAAATGTTTTACTTTTTTTTCTGATTCTGGTCTTCCTTTTGTGGAGAGGGTGTCAATATTGAATGGATAAAGGGAAGGACAACATTAACGATAGCAATAGATTGCGATCTTTATACTTTCAACAAAAAAAAAATACCGTTAATCATGCTAGTCTTCACGTAACTGGAATAGGAAAAATACGTTTGGTGGTAAGTCTTGAAATGGTAATGATGATGAATCAATCACCCATTACTGTTAGTTGGTATCAAGCAGGATTATTTAAATATTAATAATTTCGGACAGGTTTTAGGGCTGTACACTGCTTAGTTGGCTCGTCATCCATTCATATTCCAGCGTCAGAACCGTTCCCTCGTTTCATTTTGACCTTGTTCCTCCTACTTTCCCCTCCTTGCTGTCATTCTCCTTTCTGTACTGCACAATGCTGCTCCCACTAACAGTGCGTATAATGCGTAGTGAAATTTGCTATAGCGAAAATCATGTCCTTGTTTCCTTATATGGCGATCGGCGTCGCGGGCCGCCTTGTTGAACCGAGGCGCGTGCACTGCTGTCGCCACCATTCGCTTCCATATTTGGAAGTGAGTTCAACAAACCTAATACAGGGGGTGTGGTGAGGCGAGACCGAATAATTTTCTATTATGGATTCTACACTATGAAATATTATTCGCGTGTCTAAATAGCATAGGTGTCCGTAGTACTATATTATTCACACATAATCTCTGTGTTGCAGGGAGCATGTTTTCCCAAAGTTTTTTTCTGATGATGTCAGTGCCTTAGCTCGGGCATAAAAGTAACCAAATGTTATGTTTTATTTTGACAAACATGAAACGTTATACAGAAGGGTTTAGAATTTATATTCCCACCATGCTCTACGTTAAATCTCATGACCACTTTTTCATAGAGATGCTCGCACTCCCCACCCCATCAAGCACGCGCAGTTTAGCGCGTCCACGTGGTGTATCAAGTGTGTGCGAGACATTACAGACGCTGCATCACAGCTCATTCAATTTCTATCCAGACGCCGACCAATTCAGAGACAGCTATGGTACGTTTCCATTTAACAACTAGCTAGCTCTGTGGCATATAATTTAAAATATATTGTCATTGGAGTGTCTCGTCTTAAAGCAATGTATTTTAGCTCATGAACAGCGAGTTAATTTTGAGATGAACTCGACAGTATCAGATTGTCCCATTCGGGTCAGCTGTGAGTTACTAACATCCTGCGGTGTTCAGGAACGTTTGCTAGCTGGATGTTAAATCTTGGATGGTATTAAATTGTTAAAATGCTTTAAATCATTCAGGTGACTGGCCTTTCCTCGAAAGTTTGTTTTATCCAGGTGTATGCTCGTCTCCTCTTGCCGTTTTAATCGCCTAGTGTAGAAAGAAAACGACCCCAAAACAACTGGCGCCATTTCCTTCCTCCCAATGCTTCACTAAGTAAGGCCTAATGCCTAGTCTATAGCACTTCGAGTTGCAAGTAGCAGCCTATTCCATCCGCATATGTATATGCTATCAAGTTAGCTAGTTAGTACTGCCCGGTGCTACTCCTCCCCGCGAATTTACCAGCTGGCTAAGTAACTGTATCTGGCTTTGTATTCGCCGGTGCTAACAGCTAAGTTAGCATGGCTAACGGTGTGCATTTTCTGTGCATGCGCATACCGTAGCTACGTTAGCCATTTAGGAAGCTAGGTAATTTGATGTACACATCCTTTGTCTTGGTCCGCATGAGCCCCATTATTTTTAACTATCGTGCGCAGGTGCCATGCCAATTGATTAACGTTAGCTTGAATTATAGCACTTAGCGTTAGCTGAATTTGCAGCGTGAAAATAATCGAGTTTGCCTGGTATTTAAGACATCGTTTTCCCTGTATATAGTGCACATGTGCGACCACTGCATTCATGGCCCCACCCTGGTTTTTGGTGCAAAGAGCATTTTTGCACCAGTAGCCAACTAGCTATTAAATGTGTACCCAGAATAGTTTAATTTAGTGATGGTATAACAAAATCAGACCAAGGTTCCGCGAGCAATTTTTCACAACGGTGACACCCCTATCAATAGCTAAAGGTTTTGCATGTGGGCCTTTTGTCGCTGGCAAGTGTTGCGCACGACGTCCTTCCTGGTTTCTACGCATCAAGTTTTGACAAGTGGTGCGTCCGAAAGAAACGCACGAGATGCTTGCGAACGACCAAACATAACTACTGTAGCCTACTACTCAAACAATTCGTCGTAAATGTTCGTGTAACACAGCTAGGTTGGCTTAACCCTGAATACATTTGCCGAATTATCAATATCGTGCGTGGACGGACGTGCGCATTCCAGTTTCTATTGTCATTGCGTTAGACATTAGATTCAATTGAATGAAAGGTTATAAAAATTCAAATTGTGTTGGGGGGAAATCTCGACTTACATTCAATTTACTCGACTGATTAGAGCTATCCTATTTTCCCACTAGCTATTCATTTGTGAGGCCTTTATCATGTACCATTCTTGATCATATGAATAATGTATTACAACATGACATCAATGTGTTGGTTGTATTGTATATAATGAATGAATGGTTACTGTTGAACACGATGGGCATCTGATTCCTGCTGGGTGCAAGGGCTTGGCTGAGGGAAGTGCCGGTTCAGTCATGAAAAGGCCCAGCCACGGTAGTCTTCAGTGCCCTATGGGTGCAGTTGGACCGATTGGACAGCTGCAGGGAATAACAAACCAAAATGATTTGTTCATTACAGCTGCTTGGTGAAGTATTTAGTTTTCAATTCATTTTAAGTGAATTGGAATAAAACGTATTGAGATTTTTTGCAACAGTTTTGTTTCCATCTAATATTCACGGCTCCTGCGGACATGCTCTGACTTGGGGCCCAATGTCGGGCCATTGATACTTTTTAGCTTGCATTTTCATAAATGTCTTACTATGAATTAAACACCTTCTCGCAAAGCAAAGTGTTGATTCTGTTCGCCACAGGTCTTTAGTGTCACACCTGATGTGAACACAATTACACTAGCGCTTCATTAACATCAACACTGGAGACAGACTGGTGTGGGTTAGGTGGAAGTGCAGCATAAGTGAAGATTAGTCTCCAGAGCTACCTATGGGTTTGCAGTCAGGAACCTGACATGGCTATGTCTTTTATCCTGTGCTGTTACTTGAACCATTTGGTGAGATTTCTGGGTATTTTATGGTAGGAAGAAAGGGATCTCTGTTGCTCAGAGAATGTTTTCTGCATGGAGGAACTAAAAGGGTATAATCTTCACTGGCTCATGGTATTGGTCTTTTCAAACAGGCGTCCCCAGTCAGCGCTCTAGTCTGAGTCGTGACTTGCTGCAGTGTGAAGAAACATGCATTGTCTGAAGAGCTCTCAGAATGGTAACAGGAGTGCTCATTGTTTTTGGAAGATGGCAGGATTTAGTGAAGATGAATGGCAATTGGCTGCTGTTTGCAAACACTGGCCTCTTCACCCTCTGTATGAGGCCCCTGCCCTTCCTAGAGTAAATGAATGCCCTGGCAACTCTTTTTAATTCTTTGGCAGTCATTTCCCTCCTGTTCGGACGTCACTAATCCAAACGTGTCCAAACTCTGGGCTCATCACTAGATGATTACATCCTGAGCCCAATGTTGTTTCTCTCACACAGGCCCTTGCCATCCACACATCCAGAGAAAACATGCCCACACCCTTCACACACACATTCTTTCAAACTGGGTCACTACACAGTGGCTCTGGACGATATGAAGCAACGCTCAGACCAGGAGTGCCATTTTTAATGAAGGCTTACTCTGGCTGTATGGGTCTGGCTTTACTTGAGGAAGGAATACCTAGTCTACCTGATTTAGCAGAAGGTGGGGTGACAGGATTGGCTAAAACCTGCCAGATGGGGCGGGATGGTACAGCAAGCCTTTTGACAGTTGGTCACATCCTCTGCCCGGTTCCTACATGGGTTGTGAATCCTGTTGGGTAAAATGTCCTAATGGAAATCAGAAGACCGGCAAGGTTTATAGGGCTGTTGTGACTCGGGGATGTGGCCTGTTATTATGTTTTTCCACAGAGGATCCATTGTCTGAGACCGACCCATACATTCTAAGGCTTGATTCCTTTCCCAATATTCACTCGCATGGTTACTTTACAGCAGTTTCTTACCTGGCATGGTTATCTTGCGTGCTGTAAACTTTTAGTTTTATAGGAGGGGGGAAACCCCCCCCCCCCCCCCCCCCCCCCCGTTTGAGATGCTTCAAAGCCACACCTGTTACTGGCCCTTATCAGGCAGTGGCAAACTACCAATACACACCTATTACTCATCAGGAATTTTGGTGTGGGGAAAGGTTAAAAAAAGCCCTCTGCTTTTTCTAAATGCCACTCCTGAGTCACGCTGTACATCATGCTGTTATGGCCAATGCTATGGATGGTGACTCGCAAAGTCCCCATTATCTTGAATGATCATGTGGGTAGAGGTCATAGAAACAGGATTGCCGTCTTGCTTATGGTGTCCCCCACCCATTGGACTAATGGCCATTCGTTCATCACTGCAAGTCATTGTGCTGCTACCTCCCTCTCGATTGCCTTTATCAGCTTCCCTTGAAGGGTCAATTCCTGCAGTATGGTAAGTCTCTCAGGCCCCCTTCCAATTTCTTCTGTGTTTTCTGTCCTGTCACTCTTCTGTGCTGGCCATTAGGACTGGATAACCTCCATTGCTGCATAAACAAGACACCTCCTTAGAAATGGAGCTGGAGTTTTAGTTTTGTAATCAGTCGGTACTGATTGAATTGAATAGTTCATGAAGCCTGGGTTGCTGTAGACCATTCAGCGTTTTTTTTTTTTGGGGTCCCTCATCCCTCGGAAGCATATGATCGTAATCTGTCTGTCTCTGTGCAGGCTTCCGGGGTGACAGTGACAGATGACGTTATCACAGTCTTCAACGAGATGAAAGTGCGCAAGTTGCAGGCAAACGAGGATGAGAAGAAGAAGAGGAAGAAGGCGGTGCTGTTCTGCCTTAGTGAGGACAAGAAGCACATCATCCTGGAGGAGGGTCAGGAGATCCTGACAGGAGATGTGGGCGTCACCGTCCAGGACCCCTACCTGCACTTCGTCAAGATGCTGCCCCCAGATGACTGCCGTTACGCCCTCTATGACGCCACCTATGAGACCAAGGAGACCAAGAAAGAAGACCTGGTCTTCATCTTCTGGTAAGGGAAGCTTGGCTCGGCTGGGGGGGGGGCGCATACTCTACATTTTCTAGTATGGTGTCACTTGTTGAATGTTAAAATCACTTGGCTTCTACACTCGGGATACAAGTTAAACCATTTCCCCCACCCCGACAGGGCCCCAGATGGTGCTCCCCTGAAGAGCAAGATGATCTACGCCAGCTCAAAAGATGCCATCAAGAAGAAGTTCACAGGTGAGGCGCAGATAGGAGACCTATTGGGCTCTTTTCAAATTAAATGCCATCTCCTTGCTTAAGCTTCCAGCTTTGTGATTGGAATGCATACATTTTTGGGGGGTTTTATATGCAGCGGTTCATTTAGAAGGGATGTAAATACAGCGATTTTGCTTTTATTAAAAAAGGTAAAGATGCCACCCAGTGCTCACTATCACCCTCTATCTTTGATAAACACTGATCTTAAACTATTTTCTAAAATTGTAGTCAACTCACTTAACCAAATTGATGCATCCCGACCAAGGCAGGTTTGTTAAACATTTATCCTCAGATAACTGCCGTCTTTTGCATGCATGCTTCATCAGAAACAAAAGCTCCTTGGGCAGTTCTCTTTCTCAACGCAGAAACAGTTTTGATAGCCTGGTCAAATTTTTGGTCAGTTTTGGTACATATGGGAATTGGCTCCAATATGATTAAGACTATAAGCCTATCCCTTAGCCATAATAACAGGCAATACCTTCTCTGTTTCCATTCAGAATAACTAGAAGTAGCAGGCAAGGTCGATCCCATCTCACCTCTGCTATTTTTGTCTGTGGAGCCCCTGGCCCAGGCAATTTGACAATCAAAAGAAATTACACCAACATCTCGCAATTCTACGGATCACATCTCATTATACGCTGACGATATCTTATTCTATCTGGACAATGTATCTCAATCCCTCCCAAAAGCCTTGAAGCTCATAGACAAATTCGGTGTCATCTGAAGTTGCAGTACAAAGTTAATCTAACCAAATAAGCCCTACTGCCTCGACCCCAATGGAGGTCTCCATGACTTATGGAATCCCAATTGTCTCCCATTTTCAATATTTGGGAGTATTTCCACTGTCAGACTTTAACAGAAAGCTCAAACAATTCAGTCCAACCTCCAATGGAGCAATATCCCTGTTGCTTTAACAATCCAAATATCTATTGTTAGAATTAATATTGCCATGGCTGAATTTCTATAGTTCAATGCATCCCATGTCTCCCCCTTTTGGCTATTTGTATAAAATCCATAGTGCAATCTCAATGTATATGGCAAGGTAAGCGAGGCCAGATAAACAATTAACACGGTTGCACAGGGAAAGACGTAGAACTATCCGTACCAAACTTTAAATTGTATTTCCAGGCACCAACATTTCGTCCCATCCTAAATTGGTTTAGACATGATTCCGTCGCGCTCTGGCTGAGTATAGAGATACATATGGTGTCTCCTATTGCCCTGGAAGAGGTGGTCTTCACTGATATGTCCCTTAAATAATTTAAACTATGCTTTGATCCTATTGTTGCTCATCCAATTTTCTATTTGGCGTCAACATCGAAATATAATAACTGGGAATCAACATGTCATGGCCGTACTCTAATATTTCACAATACCCTGTAATACCCCCCCCCCCCCCCCCCAAAATGGTCTACATGTGGAATCTGTACCCTTACTGATATCATTGTCAGAAATGGTTTGATAACATTACCAGGCAACTCCATTTTTCTATGTTTATGACTTTGGTCAGCTATGGTGTGTGCAAGTCTATATTAGGAAGGTGTTCCTAATTGTTCTTATACTCAATGTGTGTGTTGACTGTATGATCTGAACCCTTTACGGGGGGGATTTCTTTACTCATAAAATGTCTGTCAAAAACTATGCTGTGTCCAATGTGATGCTACATTTCCCCTCTGATTTTATTTTAGGTATCAAACACGAGTGGCAAGTGAACGGTTTGGAAGACATCAAGGATCGACGCACCCTTGCAGACAAGCTCGGCGGCTCATCGGTAGTCACCCTGGAAGGAAGCCCTATATAAATCTAGCCCCAGGCTTCAACTGAAGCCAAACACATCTGAGGGGATTGTCTGTTCATTCCAATATGGTTGGGAGGAGGGGCGACGCAGGACCAGGATCATTTGTGGGACTGTTAAGGGTGGGGGGACAGTTTTCAAATTCCATAACTGCAGGCTTTCATTCCAGTTCACACAACACAATGAAAATGAACAAAATACACACAAAAAGGGGAAAAAAGCAATAAAATAAAATAAAAATACAAAATTGAAGGATTATGAAGACTAAATACACAATGTAAATGTTTGAGGACAGGGTTTTGTTCTCTCTGGATTCCATTAGAATGACGATCGCAGAGAAAGGGACCGGCAACAACTTCACAATTCCAACTATTGAATCCTCCAAGATATATTATACTACTACCTTTTTTGCCTAACTTCTAGTTAAGTTTTCTAAGTGTGTGTAGCTGAGACTAGGTGTAGTACAAAACCATTTATTCTTGATTGCACAAGATTCATCAACCTATTCCAGGGGAACACATTTGCTTTAATTGTATTTATTTTTTTACATGCAAATTCCAAAAATGTTGACGTGATTAGTTATTATTTCCAGTTCTGAGTAAAAACAACATGGCATTGATGTAATAATTTAACACATTCCTCAAACAGGATCTGGTAGGGTTAGAAGTCTGAATTGGGTCATGTGACGGTAACATGGGGGCGATTTATTTGAAGAGCCTGTGTTCAGAACTTGGACTGGTATTGAATTGGTGGATGTTTTGTATGGTCTCCTTGTCTCTAATAAAAAGGCACTAAATGAGTAACCTTTTACTGCATTTTTTTGTCTAGTGATTAAATCGTGGCAAGCTAATACTGTTGATAATTTTAGCCTGTTCAAATGAATGTGGCTGATTTCGCTTGATTCCTATTGAGGGTCACAGTGGCCTGGGTAATAAATCTGGAGTACTGTTGATCTATTGAAAACGGTTGGTTGGTGCTGCAACCTGCTTACATGGGGCTGCTGTGGTGATATTTCTGGGGAACTCTTTTGTTTTTTGTATTCTGTGCCATAACTTTCCACTTGATTGAATTTTTGCTGTTAGAAATTATATCGAAACGTAAGCCAATTCATTGTAGACTAAGTGAAATGACAAAGATACAGTAAGTAAAAGCTGCATAGTGAGCCAATTTCCACACAATGTGAAGTTGAAGCGTGAGGCTCACCTCCGCTTGGAAGCGGCTGCCGCGGTGTGAACTGAACCCATGTACTGTGTGAGAGCGAGTTCTTGCATCTGCTCATTTCAATATCTGCAGTGCTGCTCATGGCAACATTTTGTTGAGGCTGCTGTAAAGTGATGAAAAAATATATAAAGATTTTAGGTTTTATATAAGGAAACAAGTCAATTGATATAAATTAGGCCCTATTCTATGGATTTCAATTGACCGGGAATACAGATGCATCTGTTGGTCACAGAAACCTTAAAGTTAGGGGTGTGGATCAGAAAACCAGTCACTATCTGGTAATCACCATTTGCATCGTGCCACACAACATATTTCTGCATAATGTTGATCAGGCTGGTGATTGTGCCCTGTGAAATGTTGTCCCACTCCATTACAATGGTTATGTAAAGTTGCTGGATATTGGCAGGAACTGGAACATGCTGTCATACACGTTGCTCCTGAGCACCCCAAACATGCTCAATGGGTGACATGTCTGGTAAGTATGCAGGCCATGGAAGAACCGAGACATTTTCAGCTTCTAGGAATTTTTAACAGATCCTTACATGGGGCCTAGCATTAAAATGCTGAAACATGAGGTGATGGCGGCAGGTGAATGGCATGACAATGGGCCTCAGGATCGTCACGGATTAAAATTGCTAGCGTTGTGTAGCTTATGCCTGCCCATACCATAACCCCACCACCACCATGGGGCACTCTGAACATTGACATCTGTAAACCGCTCACCCACACAACCCAAAACATTGTCTGCCATCTGCCCGGTACAGTTGAAACCGGGATTAATTCCTGAAGAGCCCACTTCTCCAGCATGCTGGTGAGCGTTTGCCTGCTGAAGTCAGGTCAAGACCCTGGTGAGGACAAAGAGCATGTAAATGAGCTTCCCTCAGACGGTTTCTGATAGTTTGTTCAGAAATTCAGTTTCATCATCTGTCCGGGTGGCTGGTCTCAGACGATCCCTCAGCTGAAGAAGCCGGATGTGGAGGTCCTGGGCTGGCGTGGTTACACGTGGTCTGCGGTTGTGAGGCTGGTTGGACGTACTGACAAATTCTCTAAAACAACTTTGGAGGCGGCTTATAGTAGAGTAGTGAACATTTGATTTTCTGGCAACTTTGGTAGACCTTCCTGCAGTCAGCATGCTAATTGCATGCTTCCTCAAATCTTGAGACATCTGTGGGATTGTGTTGTGTGACAACTGCACATTTTAGAGTGGCCTTTTATTGTCCCGAGCACAAGGTGGACCTGTGTAATGTTCATGCTGTTTAATCAGCTTCTTGATATGCCACACCTGTAAGGTGGATGGATAATCTTGGCAAAGGAGGGATGTAAAAGAAATGTGTGCACATATTGAACATTTCTGCGATCTTTTATTTCAGCTCATGAAACTTGGGATCAACACTTTACATTTTGGGTTTATATTTTTGTTCAGTATATATAAAGAGACACTGGCATCATGCATCCTAAATATATTTGTATACTGACCACAAGAGGGAACTCTAACTCCACTTCTGAAATGTGGATTCCATTTTACAGAAGCTAGCCATTCTTTGTATACCTGCTGGTTTCCACAACACAAGAACTCAGACAAGCAATCATGATAGAAATCTCAGTTTATTAAATTAGATATAGGCATTTAAAAAAAAAAAAATTATTACCAACTTTCTGATTTTCCTGCCCCCCCCCCATATGCTCAAAAGCAAGTTGAATATGCTGCAGGCATTCAGAGTAAGAAACCCCCTCCTAGGTTTTTAGAATGTATTTTATTGATTTCACCATCTATAACTTTGAGCCTTTTTGACATGTTTGGTGTATTGAGGCTCAATATGTTTTCAGTGTGGCTAGGTACGCCTCTGGATCATTGGGGGCAAGTATGCCTTTTAACAAGCGTCTTTCTAACACAATGACAAGTTCCTGTACTCTCCAAAACCGTTCGCATCCTCCAAGACATTACCTAAACAAATAAACCGTCCCGTCACCACATCTTTGTAAATTCAACTACCCACCCACACATTTAACCCTAAGTGTTGAAAAGCATGCGGAGTACAATGGGAGAGCATGATATATATAAAGAAAATCAGTCCAGTATTTCCCTCCATTGGCTAAAGCGAGTCAGTACATTGTAGAAAATGAACGGCTGCTACCACAGTTATAAAACAGGAGAGACGGGGAGCACGCAAGGAAAGGATCAGTGTTATTCTTTTCCCTCTAATAAAAGTGGTTCTGTTTAATACAGTGGAAATATCGACTCAGTGTTGTGAAGCTGACCAGAAGGAAAAGTGCATTAAAAGCTGCTGTGATGATAGCAGACGTGTTAGAAAGGAGGCATAGACCCCGAAAAAAAGGAGCTAGTTAAGTCTGAGACAGAAAACATTTACATTCACGGAGGGAACTGAGTTTGATCCAAAGGGACATTCCTGCACTTTCCAGAGTAAGGGACAGTCACAGTGGTTCACGCCTTTCCAAGGAAAACATGTTATGGCGCATGAAGGTTTAGCAGTCCTGTTTTCTTAGATAGTATTGAAGATTTTAAATATTTATTAGGTTTAAATCCAGTTTCACTCTTGCCCGTTATAGAATGAGTCGAGGAGTAATTTCCTCCACATCTCCTTTAAGGGATTTTGTGCTTACTTTAATCACTTTTCAGTCATGAGCTTCATAGCCTCCATCTTCTCTTAGTTCATCCCCCCTCTCCCTCAGTCCTGGATACAGTCCACTCGGTTCCCATGCACCCAGTAACAGATCTGGGCAAACTTCAGTGGGGTGAATCTCACAGCCACGTTGTAGTCTCGGTTCTCCCCGTCAATCTCCAGCCACTGGTGTCCAGAGAAGATGCCGATGACTTTCCTCTCCCACCGTTCCAGAGCCGTGTCCCACACGCGACCGTACACCCCCGAGCCGCTGGCCCCCGGCCGGGCATCACAATGCTGGTAGATCAGGTCGTTAGACTCATCCTCCACAGGACAAAAGCGGTAGACCAGCTCCCCAGGCCTGTCACTGTCAAACCCAGAGAAGTGGATGCGTTTCCCTGCCAGGTCGTCAGAGGAAGGAGCCACAGACAGACGCATGAAGGGCCGGCGGTGGGGCCAACGCAGTTCCAGGAGGGCGTAGTCAAAGTCCATGCTGACCTCCTGGGGGCCCTGGATCCAGCCTTTGGGGACACGAGTGCTTTTGACCCGGACCCAGCGCACCAGGGGTATCTTGGTGGGGGTCTGACTGGGCTTGGTGCCGTTGATGTACGGAGGAGTCAGGAAGCCCACCCTCAGTTTACGGGCTCCCTTGACGTAATCCTTCCCATCATGCACGCAGTGGGCAGCGGTCAGAACGTGGCGTTGAGACACCAGGACCCCGGTGCAGCCGGTGGAGATCCTCACAGCTGTGGAGAACGGGTAGTCCAACAGGAAGTGGTCACCGCGGATGTTGAAGCGCCCATCAGCCCCGTAAATCTGTCGTTTCTGACGCCTGTGCCGACTGGTAACTCTCCATCCTCTCATTGGTGGTGGTTGAAGGGCAGGACTGATGGTTCCCTCATAATCATCCTCGTCCTCCACATCCATAGTGGTGAGGGTACGAGAACCATCCGCATAGAGCGTCTCGAAGGCCAGCTGCTCAGTCAGGTGCTCTCGCCTTCGCTCCTGCTCTCCCTTGTGGTAGCAGCTGGCGTTACAGTGAGTGGTGAAGTCCAATTGAGTCTGAGCACTGAAGCGAGAGCGGGATAGGGGCAGGGGTACATGGGGCACCAGTGAAGGGAGGTGGACGGGATCTTGGTGAAGGAGGGCTCGGGATGACAGAGAGAGGGGGAGGAGGAGCGAGAGGAGCAGCACTGAGGTGGAGGGATGAGCCAGGCCAGAGTTTAGATGTGGAGACATGGTCGTTGATCAAAACACTGAAACGAAAAACAGATACATTTTACGTACATTGAACCACAATACACAAATACAATAAATAAGGAATTCACTTATTCTTGAGGAATGGAATGGTAAAGATTAACGAGGGACGTCATGGACTTTGCGGAAACCCTGTTTGATTAATGAAGCTTAAAAACAGGTAATCACTAATTCAACAAAACGGTGTGGAGATTAGAACACTGGCTTGTCTCCCTGATTTTAGTGAATCATTCAAACACTCACATTCCGAAATCCCCCATAAAATCAATCCACTCTCTCTGACAGGTGGATTCCAAATCCCCTCGCTCAGAGCCTATACACGTGGGATCAGTTAATGCAGGTTCATGTTGCAATGCAGGTCTAAATTTTCATTTATTTTAAGAGGTAACAACGCGGCTCCTGTTCCAGCCTATACTGTGGGCTATTCATAAAATGTGATTTTAAACCATGCTGCAAGGCATTCAAATGTCAGTTCTGTTGGAGGTTTGATATATTAGCCTCAGGAGAGGAACATCTGATTATGTACACAAGATAAGTATAGATGGAAAGTAGGTGTTGGGGCACACATTGGATATCAGTCATGGTGGAAAATGACACTGCATATGTTTATTTTTTATCCCCAATTGGTAGTTCCAGTCTTGTCTCATCGCTGCAACTCCGGTACGGACTCAGGAGAGGCAAAGGCCGAGAGCAGGGTGTCCTCCGAAACACAACCAAGACAATCTGCACTGCTTCTTGACACAATGCCCACTTAACCCAGAAGCACCAATGTGTCAGAAGAAACACTGTACACCTGGTGACTTTGTCAGCATGCACTGCACCCAGCCCGCCACAGGAGTCACTAGTGCACAACGGGACAAGGACATCCCTGCCGGCGAAACCCTCCCCTAATCCAGACGACGCTGGGCCAACTGTGCGCCGCACCATGGTTCTCCTGGTCGCGGCCGGCTGCAACAGAGCTTGGACTCGAAACCAGAATCTCTAGTGGCATAGCTAGTGCCTTAGACCACTGCACCACTCGGGAGGCACACTGGGAGGAACACCTTGTATCATTAAGTTTTTAATCTTGGCCACTGTGCTGTGTATGTGTGGGAAGGACTGAAGGGGACTTTATTACAGCTTGTTCAGCAGAAAGAAAAGTGTCTCAAATCATATTTATGATAAGGCTCTGGGGCAAAGTGGTGTCTGCCATCAAACATGAACTAACTTTCTATGTATGACCGTGCTTGGCAGGCTCAGAGGGACTAGGGGAACTCGATAGGTCTGAAAATGATGGACCCTTGGGCTCTAGTGGCCTAGAAGAGAGCAGGTGTCTAAAAGTGAAACAAGACAAGTTGAGGCATAGACGTACAGACCGGATTTGCCACACAAAGAGAGATTCCCGCCACACAACTGGATTCTATATCATAGTGTAGCCAGAGAAGATACAGTTACTCAAAGGTGCTCATATTTAAACTACACTGCTATGCAGTCAAAAACAACTACACCCGTCTCTATCAGCAGTCATTACATCCTGGCCTCTGATCCCATCCACATGAAACATCTACATTTAGCCATCTTTAATTGGGTTCCATTCAATTTGCACTGACATTATTACAAACACATTGTCAGAGTACTTAACATGTGTCCACATCTAAATGTATTTTAAGAAGGCTTGGGGTAGCAGGGCTCTTAATGTCTGTATAGACTGGGCCATTTATAATGTCCATGGTCTGAGACAGACTAGCTTTAATTGGGGATAGTGTGTTGAGACGAACCACACATATAACCACACTAACCTAAAATAAGGAAGCATTTGATGAAGGGCACAAAATAATCAATAACATAGTTCAAGAAAATTCATGGTGAGTCCATTTTCCAAAAGTTGTGGAGGGGTGAGTTTGGTTTGGGTGACCCTCCATTTTATGTCCCAAAGTGCACAACAGTAAATTGATCCCCACATTAGAAAGATCCTCCAGCTCTAACACATTGTAGAGCCAATCAGTGCCTAACAGCCTTTTGGAATCCTCTCTTAAACAAGACACTGGACCTCAACAAATTGTGTCAACACTTTCCATCAGAATAATGTCAAATGCACTTCAATTGCAGTCAATTTAATTTGGAACGGCAATAGAAATTGAAAAATCATTCCCATTTCCACATGGATCCCATTTCTGACAACTGAAGGTTATAGCCCACTGATAGATGCTGAGAGGTTTTTAACAAGCACCAATACACCTACTGTATATAAGCTACAAAGGCACACACACATTCCAGTAATGGACCTCTGTACACCTGAAACCTGTCAGCATTCTACAGCTCACCTTTGACCCTTAAGTGAAGACTCTGAAATTCTGAGAACAGCCTGCTACCCAGGGCCCGAGATTTGTCCTGAAAACCCCCTCACTGGGTATTTTGTCTTTCACCAAAATCATGAGTGAAGGTAGTATTGTCCCATGTCCACTCCGTGGGTTGTTGTCAGACCGCCAAAGAGAACAGATGATGTGTACCTTTCTCTGTCACTATTGAGACGCACCAGTACAGAGGAATAGTGCTGGGAGGCAGTATACTCAACTTACTGAACAATTCTGTGGGGCTGGGGAAAGGTAGGCTTTGGCTTTAGTTAATGTTTAGCAATGCAACATTCACTTACAGTAAGTAGTAGGCCTATCCAGTGGAGCAACATGAGTTACTTTGTAACAGATTTCCCAGGCAAAAAAAGTAATCTTACAATGTGGCCTCTAGGTAACAAACCAGGTTTAATTATATTCAAAATAATGATTAACACAAATTATTAGGCTACTTACAATGGGTAAGACAATAAATGCACAATGTACCTTTTTGTTAAACAGAGTCGGTGTTTAAATCCTATTCCCGTTTTCGCCCCCTTCAAAACTACCGGGCATCTCGATTCTCCAGATTTCTCCCATCTCTTCAGTGTGACAGGTATCCCTCTCTCTTCACAGTCCCGCAGAGAGCTAGTCGCCACTTTAATAACGTCTCCAAATCAATTCGGTCCAAGCAAAGTTGATCGATGAGAGTCAACTACAAGCTTGTGTTCCTACTCAATGTGACTATCCGTCCCTGGGAGTCGCTTAAACGGCTGCTCGGTTCAAAGGCGCTTACAAATAACTGAAAATGTTACTGAAAAGACATTTAGAGGCGCTCTCCCTCACGGTCCTAGCGCCCCTGTTGTATACAAAAGCCGTAGCATTTCTCAGCTGGATAAGAATTTGCTTTTAGGATGGGGACTAGGGGAGCACATATCTGAAACATTTTGAAGCCCTCAGCTCAAGATCAGTGTGTTCTTCAGCTGCAAAAAAGTCCCAAGTGACACAGTAACTTTTTTCTCCTCTCAGGAGTGGACTTTGGCACAGGGGTTGGGAGTGAATCAAATGTGAAAAGCCTAAAGCTATATCAAATGCCACCTGCCAATTAGAGCCGAATAGATGCTGAAAAACACAAATTGCCACAGGCTCTTAGAATAATGTGTCCCTGCAGGCACGTGCACTACCTACAGGCACGTGCATTACCTTTGCCATTCCAAAGTGCCCGGTATAAATCGCCCCAAAATTGTCTTATTTGCTACATTTCCGTTGGTTGCTTGTACGGAGCTCGGTACCCAAACATGCTTTGCTTGAGAGAGGCTGTCACCGGTCGAGTGTGTGTAGCTAGCAACCTAGTTTAAATATAAACCACTGCCACAATGGCATAATAACATTTGTTTAATACTTGATGACAGTTGATTTAGCCTACATCATCATAATCATCTATATTTGGTCTGGTTGGCTGATATGCGCAGCAGAGAGGCAGAAAGAGAGCTAGGTAAATAAATCACAATCAGTAAAATAAATCAAACTAGCTAACTAGTATATTTAAATCAATCATCAACATCAATGACCAGCTGATAGTCCATCCTCTTTTCCGATGTCTTTTGGAGGGACTGTAACTAGCTTGCTTACAATTTGTGATGATGAGTGAGTGTGTTGTTGTGTTGTGTTGTGTGGCGAAGACGCGCTAGGCAAGTCTCTCCACGTATGCGCACTAACCCCAGCCAATTCGTGCGCACTCGTGGTTTCATTGTGTCAATTGTTTGTAAATGTTCATCAATTCCCGATATATAGCCAATCACATATATACACTACACTATTCATTCCATTCACTGTCTTCTTTGTAAGCAACTCCAGTGTAGATATGGCCTTGTGTTTTAGGTTATTGTCCTGCTGAATGGTGAATTCATCTCCCAGTGTCTGGTGGAAAGCAGACTGAAGCAGGTTTTCCTCTAGGATTTTGCTTGTGCTTAGCTCCATCCTGTTTCTTTTCATCTTGAAAAACTCCCCAGTCTTTTTTTTCACCCTGAAAAACTCCCTTGTCCTTAACGATTACAAACATACCCATAACATGATGCAGCCACCACTATGCTTGAAAATATGGAGAGTGGTACTCAGTCATTGTAATAGTAAATCATTGTAAATAAGATTTCTTTCTTAACTGACTTGCCTAGTTAAATAAAGTTTAAATTTAAAAAATGAAATGTGTTGTATTGGATTTTCCCCAAACATAACACTTTGTATTCAGGACAAAAAGGGAATTGCTTTGCCACATTGTATGCAGTGTTACTTTAGTGCCTTGTTGCAAACAATAATATTTTGGAATATTTTTATTCTGTACAGGCTACCTTTGTCATGTATTGTCATGTTGTGTCTTGTTTCTGTCCTTTCCTTTCACCCTGTCTCCCTCTGCTGGTCGTACTAGGTTACCGTTTCTGTCCCTCTTTCCCCCAGCTGTTCCTTGTCTTCTCTGACTACCTCATTCACCCCTTTTCCCACCTGTTCCCTTTTTCCCTCTGATTAGGTCCCTATATCTCTCTCTGTTTCTGCTCCTGTCTTTGTCGGATTCTTGTTTGTGTGTCTCATGCCTGAACCAGACTATCATCGTGTTTGCTGCAACCTTGTCCTGTCCTGTCGGAATCTACCTGTCCATCTGAGCCCACGTGTGTTCATCATTAAAGAAACTCTGTTTGTTAATTCGCTTTTGGGTCCTCATTCACGCACCTGACAGAAGAATCCGACCAAGAATGGACCCAGCGACTTCGGATCCTCTCCACTCAGCCGTCGAGATCCAGGGAGCGATGCTAGGCAGACACGAGCAGGAATTGTCTGCTGCTCGACATGCCGTTGAGACCCTGGCCACCCAAGTCTCCAACCTCACAGAACAGGTTCACCATCTCCGCCTCGATCCACCGGCCACTTCCAGGGCTTTCGAATCTCCGGAGCCCAGAATCAATAACCCGCCGTGTTACTCTGGGGAGCCCACTGAATGCCGCTCGTTCCTCACCCAGTGTGATATTGTGTTTTCTCTCCAGCCCAACACTTACGCCAGGAGCACTGCTCGTGTCGCCTACGTCATATCTCTCCTTACTGGACGGGCTCGTGAGTGGGGCACGGCAATCTGGGAGGCAAGGGCTGAGTGTACTAACCAGTATCAGGACTTTAAGGAGGAGATGATACGGGTTTTTGATCGATCTGTTTTTGGGGAGGAGGCTTCCAGGGCCCTGTCTTCCCTATGTCAAGGCAATCGATCCATAACAGACTACTCTATTGAGTTTCGCACTCTTGCTGCCTCCAGTGGCTGGAACGAGCCGGCTTTGCTCGCTCGTCTTCTGGAGGGTCTCCGCGCAGAGGTAAAGGATGAGATTCTCTCCCGGGAGGTTCCTTCCAGCGTGGATTCCTTGATTGAACTCGCTATTCGCATTGAGCGACGGGTTGATCTTCGTCACCGAGCTCGTGGAAAGGAGCTCGCGTTCTCCGTTGCCCCCCTCTCCGCATCACTACCATCTTCCTCTGCCGGCTCGGGAGCTGAGCCTATGCAGCTGGGAGGTATCCGCATCTCGACTAAGGAGAGGGAACGGAGAATCACCAACCGCCTCTGTCTCTATTGCGGTTCTGCTGGTCATTTTGTCACTTCATGTCCAGTAAAAGCCAGAGCTCATCAGTAAGCGGAGGGCTACTGGTGAGCGCTACTACTCCTGTCTCTCCTTCAAGATCCTGCACTACCTTGTCGGTCCATCTACGCTGGACCGGTTCGTCAGCTTCCTGCAGTGCCTTAATAGACTCTGGGGCGGAGGGCTGTTTTATGGACGAGACCTGGGCTCGGGAACATGACATTCCTCTCAGACAGTTAAGGGAGTCCACGGCCTTGTTCGCCCTGGATGGTAGTCCTCTCCCCAGGATTCAGCGTGAGACGCTACCTTTAACCCTCACTGTTTCTGGTAATCATAGCGAAACCATTTCTTTTTTAATTTTTCGTTCACCTTTTACACCTGTTGTTTTGGGCCATCCCTGGCTAGTTTGTCATAATCCTTCCATTAATTGGTCTAGTAATTCTATCCTCTCCTGGAACGTCTCTTGTCATGTGAAATGTTTAATGTCTGCTATCCCTCCTGTTTCCTCTGTCTCTTCTTCACAGGAGGAGCCTGGTGATTTGACAGGGGTGCCGGAGGAATATCACGATCTGCGCACGGTGTTCAGTCGGTCCAGGGCCACCTCTCTTCCTCCACACCGGTCGTATGATTGTAGTATTGATCTCCTTCCGGGAACCACTCCCCCCCGGGGTAGACTATACTCTCTGTCGGCTCCCGAACGTAAGGCTCTCGAGGATTATTTGTCTGTAGCTCTTGACACCGGTACCATAGTCCCCTCCTCCTCTCCCGCCGGAGCGGGGTTTTTTTTTGTCAAGAAGAAGGACGGGTCTCTGCGCCCCTGCATAGATTATCGAGGGCTGAATGACATAACAGTGAAGAATCGTTATCCGCTTCCTCTTATGTCTTCAGCCTTCGAGATCCTGCAGGGAGCCAGGTTTTTCACTAAGTTGGACCTTCGTAACGCTTACCATCTCGTGCGCATCAGGGAGGGGGACGAGTGGAAGACGGCGTTTAACACTCCGTTAGGGCACTTTGAATACCGGGTTCTTCCTTTCGGCTAACGCTCCAGCTGTCTTTCAGGCATTAGTCAATGATGTCCTGAGAGACATGCTGAACATCTTTGTTTTCGTTTACCTTGACGATATCCTGATTTTTTTCACCGTCACTCCAGATTCATGTTTAGCACGTTCGACGTGTCCTCCAGCGCCTTTTAGAGAATTGTCTTTTTGTGAAGGCTGAGAAGTGCACTTTTCATGCCTCCTCCGTCACATTTCTCGGTTCTGTTATTTCCGCTGAAGGCATTAAGATGGATCCCGCTAAGGTCCAAGCTGTCATTGATTGGCCCGCCCCTAAGTCACGCGTCGAGCTGCAGCGCTTTCTCGGCTTCGCGAACTTCTATCGTCGTTTCATCCGTAATTTCGGTCAGGTGGCAGCTCCTCTCACAGCCCTTACTTCTGTCAAGACGTGCTTTAAGTGGTCCGTTTCCGCCCAGGGAGCTTTTGATCTCCTCAAGAATCGTTTTACATCCGCTCCTATCCTTGTTACACCTGACGTCTCTAGACAGTTCGTTGTCGAGGTTGACGCGTCAGAGGTGGGCGTGGGAGCCATTCTTTCTCAGCGCTCCCTCTCTGACGACAAGGTCCACCCATGCGCGTATTTTTCTCATCGCCTGTCGCCGTCGGAACGTAACTATGATGTGGGAAACCGCAAACTGCTCGCCATCCGGTTAGCCCTAGGCGAATGGCGACAGTGGTTGGAGGGGGCGACCGTTCCTTTTGTCGTTTGGACTGACCATAGGAACCTTGAGTACATCCGTTCTGCCAAACGACTTAATGCGCGTCAGGCGCGTTGGGCGCTGTTTTTCGCTCGTTTCGAGTTCGTGATTTCTTATCGTCCGGGCTCTAAGAACACCAAGCCTGATGCTTTATCTCGTCTCTTCAGTTCTTCAGTAGCCTCCACTGACCCCGAGGGGATTCTCCCTGAGGGGCGTGTTGTCGGGTTGACTGTCTGGGGAATTGAGAGGCAGGTAAAGCAAGCGCTCACTCACACTCCGTCGCCGCGCGCTTGTCCTAGGAACCTTCTTTTCGTTCCCGTTCCTACTCGTCTGGCCGTTCTTCAGTGGGCTCACTCTGCCAAGTTAGCCGGCCACCCTGGCGTTCGGGGTACGCTTGCTTCCATTCGCCAGCGTTTTTGGTGGCCCACCCGGGAGCATGACACGCGTCGTTTCGTGGCTGCTTGTTCGGTCTGCGCGCAGACTAAGTCCGGTAACTCCCCTCCTGCCGGCCGTCTCAGGCCGCTTCCCATTCCCTCTCGACCGTGGTCTCACATCGCCTTAGATTTTGTCACCGGACTGCCTTCGTCAGCGGGGAAGACTGTTATTCTTACGGTTGTCGATAGGTTCTCTAAGGCGGCTCATTTCATTCCCCTTGCTAAGCTTCCTTCTGCTAAAGAGACGGCACAAATCATCATCGAGAATGTTTTCAGAATTCATGGCCTTCCGTCAGACGTCGTTTCGGACAGAGGTCCGCAATTCACGTCTCAATTTTGGAGGGAGTTTTGCCGTTTGATTGGGGCTTCCGTCAGTCTCTCTTCCGGCTTTCACCCCCAGTCTAACGGTCAAGCAGAACGGGCCAATCAGACTATTGGTCGCATCTTACGCAGTCTTTCTTTTCGCAACCCTGCGTCTTGGTCAGAACAGCTCCCCTGGGCAGAATACGCCCACAACTCGCTTCCTTCGTCTGCGACCGGGCTATCTCCTTTTCAGAGTAGCCTCGGGTACCAGCCTCCGCTGTTCTCATCTCAGTTCGCCGAGTCCAGCGTCCCCTCCGCTCAGGCTTTTGTCCAACGTTGCGAGCGCACCTGGAAGAGGGTCAGGTCTGCACTTTGCCGTTATAGGACGCAGACTGTGAGGGCTGCTAATAAGCGTAGAACTAAGAGTCCTAGATATTGTCGCGGTCAGAGAGTTTGGCTCTCCACTCAGAACCTTCCCCTTAAGACGGCTTCTCGCAAGTTGACCCCGCGGTTCATTGGTCAGTTCCGTATTTCTCGGGTCATTAATCCTGTCGCAGTTCGACTTCTTCTTCCGCGATACCTTCGTCGCGTCCACCCGGTCTTCCATGTCTCCTGTATCAAGCCCGTTCTTCGCGCCCCCGCTCGTCTCCCCCCCCCCCCCCATCCTTGTCGAGGGCGCACCCATCTACAGGGTCCGTAGGATTTTGGACATGCGTCCTCGGGGCCGTGGTCACCAGTACCTCGTAGATTGGGAGGGGTACGGTCCTGAGGAGAGGAGTTGGGTTCCCTCTCGGGACGTGCTGGACCGTGCGCTGATCGAGGATTTCCTCCGTTGCCGCCAGGTTTCCTCCTCGAGTGCGCCAGGAGGCGCTCGGTGAGTGGGGGGGTACTGTCATGTATTGTCATGTTGTGTCTTGTTTCTGTCCTTTCCTTTCACCCTGTCTCCCTCTGCTGGTCGTACTAGGTTACCGTTTCTGTCCCTCTTTCCCCCAGCTGTTCCTTGTCTTCTCTGACTACCTCATTCACCCCTTTTCCCACCTGTTCCCTTTTTCCCTCTGATTAGGTCCCTATATCTCTCTCTGTTTCTGCTCCTGTCTTTGTCGGATTCTTGTTTGTGTGTCTCATGCCTGAACCAGACTATCATCGTGTTTGCTGCAACCTTGTCCTGTCCTGTCGGAATCTACCTGTCCATCTGAGCCCACGTGTGTTCATCATTAAAGAAACTCTGTTTGTTAATTCGCTTTTGGGTCCTCATTCACGCACCTGACAACCTTCTTTTCACTCTGTCATTTAGGTTAGTATTGTGGAGTAACTACAATGTTGTTGAGCCATCCTCAGTTTTCTCCTATCACAGCCATTAAACAGCCATTTTGTAACTGTTATAAAGTCACCATTGACCTCATGGTAAAATCCCTGAGCGGTTCCTTCCTCTCCAGCAACTGAGTTAGCGTGGACGCCTGTATCTTTGTAGTGACTGGGTGTATTGATACACCATCCGAAGTGTAATTAATAACTTCATCAAGCATGTCTGCTTATTTAGTCTTGCCATAAAAAAAGGGGTTGAATACTTATTGACTCAAGACATTTCAGTGTTAAATTTTGTATTAATTTGTAAACATTTCAAAAACATATATTTCCACTTTGACATTATGGGGTATTGTGTGTAGACAGTTTGAAGTCTATAACTTTGTAATTATAATTGAATTGTGCATTTATCACCATCATCACCAGCGCTTTGTAAATCAATTCAACCACCATGTACACCTCTACCTTCCTGCTGCCTGCTACTAGGTCCCTATTTTACACGTTGCATAAATAAATAGGCCTATGCTCAAAAATGTTAATTTTTTTTGCTACAGAGGCGTTTGGTGTGTTATGAATTTCAAGATATGAATTTATGAAAGTCATGTTTATTTTTGTAAGCTGGGGGGGTGCCCTTTTTTCATTTTGAGCACACAGAAAAAGGTCTGTGCAAGGCACTGAGTTGCTGACAGTTGCCAAAAAAGCAACAGACATGGACTTACTAAGCAGGCTATAATGTAGGCTACTACAGTATTTAAAATCAAATAAAGCTTTATTTATATAGCACATTTCAGACGTGGATGCAACACAATGCGCTGCACAAGAAAAACAAATAAATTCAACAAAACAATAAAAACATAACATTTTACTACACACCAAACATCGGAGTATAAAAACCAAAAGAAGAATAAAACCTGAAAGACTAAAAAGCACCCTAAGGAAAAGCACAGCAAAAAAAGGGGTATTTGAAGAGCCCTTTTAAATATTTCCACAGTTTTGGCTCCCCTCGGCTTCTCTAGCAGGCTGTTCTAAAGGCTGTCTCTCCATGCCTCTTGGTCCTAGGCTTTGGGATCGTTAAAAGGCCAGTGTCAGAGGACCTGAGGGACCTACTGGATACATAACTTAAAAGCATGTCTGACATGTATTGGGGTGAACAATCCTAGATTGATTTTAAGGCAAATATATGGGGGGCTGCACTGCATCACTACAGATCCTGGTTCGACACTGGGCTGTGTCGCATGAGGCGACGCAAAATTGTCCAGGGTTTGACTGGCAGTGATGTCCTTGTCCCATCTCGCTCTTGCAACTCCTGTGGCGGGCAGGGCGCATGCACCCTGACACGGTCGCCAGGTGTACGGTGTTTCCTCTGACACATTGGTGTGGCTGGCTTCCGGGTTAAGTTTGCAGTGAGGCATTGCAGGGTTGTGTTTGGGAGGACACATGGATCTCGACCTTCGCCTCTCCTGAGTCCGTATGGGAGTTCCAGCGATGGGACAAGACTGTAACTACCAATTGGGGAGAAAAAAGGGTGGAAAAAATGAAAAAAGACATACAAAAAGAAACAACTAATAATAAAAAACAGATGAATATTAAAATGTATTTTTAAACTCACAGGCTGCCAGTACGGTTTCCAGTGGTCCATGTGGATTATCCCAGAACAAAACACACTACTTAAGGTATGAGTGGCAATGGCTGCCATTAAACTTCTCCATCCGCAACATTTTCCATGATATACTGTAGGATTTGATGAAACACCGGAACGAAGACACATTCATCGTTATTACTGGATCGAGTGATTATAGCCCACAGGCAGGCAGAGGAATTCCTGAGATGTTGGGGCATGTTGTGGTGGTGGTCTTCATTGTTCATCCATTCCCTACCCACATCCCATTCAGATTTACCCACTGACCTTGATCTTTTTGGGGGTATCATCAGGCCCTATGTGAACGTGTGGGAGATTGAACAGTTCACTGGCGCTGAAACACAGGTCTCACTCACAGGCCCCGGCACTTTCTGGAATGCTGTGGAATCTACCAGCAAGGACACAAGTCAAGCTCTCTCAACACAATGTGTCTGCTGTTGTCCTCAAGTGGGTGTGCACGCATCCTAACTGTGAATCTCACACATACCTAGCAAAGGTTTACACTTTGACCTCTTATCCCCCCGCCTTAAACTATTTCGGTATGGTTCAGCACTAGGACCCTGTGTTTTGGTTAATTGTGTAACATGACCTGGATTTGAACCTTTATTTCAAGATTTTTCATCATACTTTCCCCATTTATTTTCATGTCAGATGGTCCAGCACCATCCTCAGACAATTGCTTTCATTTGGTCTAATTTTCATTTCTGGAAAGGCTTAAAATAAAGGTTTAAATCCAGGTCAATGACAGGGACCAACCCCATCACAGCTTGCCTAATGCCTCCAGGAGCTGGAATACGAGATAGATTCATGAGTTTTTCACATTAACAAGCGACCAGCAGTCTGTGTTGGTAATACAGTGGATTCGAAAAGTATTCAGACCCCTTGACTTTTTCCACATTTTGTTACGTTACAGCCTTATTCTAAAATGTATTTAATTGTTTTCCCCCCTCATCAATCTACAAACAATACCCCATACTGGCAAAGCAAAAAAGATTTTTAGACATTTTTGCACATTTATACATAAAAAATATACATTATTTATCACATTACGTAAGTAAACTCTTTATTCAGTACTTTGTTGGAGCACTTTTGGCAGCGATTCCAGACTCAAGACTTCTTGGGTGTGATGCTACAAGCTCGGGAAACCTGTATTTGGAGAGTTTCTCCCATTCTTCTCTGCAGATCATCGCAAGCTCTGTCAGGTTGGATGGGGAGCGTTGCTGCACAGCTATTTTCAGACCTCTCCAGAGATGTTTGATTGAGTTCAAGTCCGGGCTCTGGCTGGGCCGCTCAAGCACATTCAGAGACTTGTTACAAAGCCACTCCTGCATTTACAAAAAATATATAAAAACCTGTTTTCACTTTGTCATTGTGGGGTATTGTGTGTGGATTGATGAGGAAAAACAAACATTTAATCCATTTTAGAATAAGGCTGTAATGTAACAAAATGTGGAAAAAGTCAAGGGATCTGAATACTTTCTGAGTGCAATGTATATGGCTTTTCTGATGCATCCATCTTCTCCTCTATAACTCCAGGGATATGTTGAGATAATGGGACATTGAGGCCAAAGTTATGGTCAATTACAGGAATTTGCCTGGCAATAGAAGCCACATTAAACTGGAGGGGTCTTACAGTGCCTTGCGAAAGTATTCGGCCCCCTTGAACTTTGCGACCTTTTGCCACATTTCAGGCTTCAAACATAAAGATATAAAACTGTATTTTTTTGTGAAGAATCAACAACAATCATGAAGTGGAACGACATTTATTGGATATTTCAAACTTTTTTAACAAATCAAAAACTGAAAAATTGGGCGTGCAAAATTATTCAGCCCCCTTAAGTTAATACTTTGTAGCTCCAACATTTGCTGCGATTACAGCTGTAAGTCGCTTGGGGTATGTCTCTATCAGTTTTGCACATTGAGAGACTGAAATTTTTTCCCATTCCTCCTTACAAAACAGCTCTAGCTCAGTGAGGTTGGATGGAGAGCATTTGTGAACAGCAGTTTTCAGTTCTTTCCACAGATTCTCGATTGGATTCAGGTCTGGACTTTGACTTGGCCATTCTAACACCTGGATATGTTTATTTTTGAACCATTCCATTGTAGATTTTGCTTTATGTTTTGGATCATTGTCTTGTTGGAAGACAAATCTCCGTCCCAGTCTCAGGTCTTTTGCAGACTCCATCAGGTTTTCTTCCAGAATGGTCCTGTATTTGGCTCCATCCATCTTCCCATCAATTTTAACCATCTTCCCTGTCCCTGCTGAAGAAAAGCAGGCCCAAACCATGATGCTGCCACCACCATGTTTGACAGTGGGGATGGTGTGTTCAGTGTGATGAGCTGTGTTGCTTTTACGCCAAACATAACGTTTTGCATTGTTGCCAAAAAGTTCAATTTTGGTTTCATCTGACCAGAGCACCTTCTTCCACATGTTTGGTGTGTCTCCCAGGTGGCTTGTGGCAAACTTTAAACAACACTTTTTATGGATATCTTTAAGAAATGGCTTTCTTCTTGCCACTCTTCCATAAAGGCCAGATTTGTGCAATATACGACTGATTGTTGTCCTATGGACAGAGTCTCCCGCCTCAGCTGTAGATCTCTGCAGTTCATCCAGAGTGATCATGGGCCTCTTGGCTGAAATCTCTGATCAGTCTTCTCCTTGTATGAGCTGAAAGTTTAGAGGGACGGCCAGGTCTTGGTAGATTTGCAGTGGTCTGATACTCCTTCCATTTCAATATTATCGCTTGCACAGTGCTCCTTGGGATGTTTAAAGCTTGGGAAATCTTTTTGTATCCAAATCCGGCTTTAAACTTCTTCACAACAGTATCTCGGACCTGCCTGGTGTGTTCCTTGTTCTTCATGATGCTCTCTGCGCTTTTAACGGACCTCTGAGACTATCACAGTGCAGGTGCATTTATACGGAGACTTGATTACAGACAGGTGGATTGTATTTATCATCATTAGTCATTTAGGTCAACATTGGATCATTCAGAGATCCTCACTGAACTTCTGGAGAGAGTTTGCTGCACTGAAAGTGAAGGGGCTGAATAACTTTGCACGCCCAATTTTTCAGTTTTTGATTTGTTAAAAAAGTTTGAAATATCCAATAAATGTCGTTCCACTTCATGATTGTGTCCCACTTGTTGTTGATTCTTCACAAAAAATACAGTTTTATATCTTTATGTTTGAAGCCTGAAATGTGGCAAAGGGTCGCAAAGTTCAAGGGGGCCGAATACTTTCGCAAGGCACTGTATATCTTGTTGGTAGGAACAGCCCAGAAGGTGTAAATGTGTCAAGCTGCAGCCAAGCCGTCTCCACTGATGGTATCACTCTGACTTTGGGCAAACATGAACTGTGTCACAGCAGGGGAGTTAGCAAGGGAGAGAAAGATTTCCTCTGCGTGTGTTTGGCATCAAAACTACTAAGATTCCTAATCTCCTTTTTCTAGGTCCTTGTCTAGATTACCCTCTCACACACTCACGCCTCTCTGGCATTGTCTCTACAATCATACATGTGATACAATATCGAACATCAACAGACCAATTTGAAGCATTCATCATATTTCAATGAGATTTGGGATTTTAGGAGGCCCTAATGAGATGCTGTAAAAACAAAAGAATTCTGCAGGAGCCCGGTCTCCGGACTGTCTCCTGCCAGGAGTACAGTGGAACGGTTGTTCCTGGCCCGACCTGGGATTCACGCTTCACCCAGGAGAGAGAGACTCACAGGGAGGAGGGCGCTTTGTTAAAACGTTTCGGTCCAGTGAAATGTTGAAAACGTCTCCTTTTAAAGAGCACCGTCTCCACACACTGGTCCTGAAGGTTAGTGGCCCCTCTCTCTTCCCCTCTCTCCCAGAACCATAGTAACTATTTCTGAGATGATTCAGTTGAACCAACAAAGCAGGCACCCCCCTTTCCCCCCACGGGACATGGCTGTCTTCATCATTTGTGTATGACCACTCTTCAGGGAGACGGTTATTAGTTTGTCAACCCAAGCCGGGAGAACGGGGAATGTGAGATAGAAAAACAGAGTATGAAAGTGTAACTATTATGTTAAAGCTGACAAGCGGTTACATTTGTGTTTGCCTAACGTCACTGTTTCAAGTTTCTTTAGCGTTTGCTAATATATCTTATTACTTATGGCAGTCAGAGTTTGAGGCAAAGCGGATTCAGCCGGGAGGAAACAGTAAAGATTCCAGATGAGTGAGTTCCCGCTGGGTATGTGTGAATAGGCATATCTCAAATTTCCATTGAAATGGTCTGCCATGCTAGACGCAAGTCAAAGCCTGCATTTTCCATACTGTACAAACACCCTGCTCATACCCTATAAGCTATTCCTTACAGTCAAACAGAGACGAGTTCTAAAGGATTTTATGGAGATTACAGTAGCATAAGAGCCTTTTATGGTAAAGGTGATGCTCTCATTCAATGAGCATTGTAATCTATACCTTATGTCTCTCACAGGTAGGTTATAACCTCTGGCATGGTCAGTGTGCAGCTGGACACACACACTCCCTTTGCCCGTTTAGTTCCACCATGGTGGGCCCGGGGATCAGACCTTGTGTAATCACTTAGCTGACATGCAGGCCGGCCCCACGACAGTTCTCCAAGCAAACAGCGGTTATTAACAAGATCACAGGGGTTGTCTCTGTACTCTTTAATCCGATAATTCTTCAGATTCAAGCCAGTGGGCCTCACAATAGTTAGGAATTATCCTTTCATAACAACGGCCACAAGTCTTGACCCCCTTACCGCCTGAGCCTGCTGTCACTAACAATTCTCAATGTCCTCCTTGAAATTCATAGCCTACAGAGTGTAACTCTTTTAGAGTGCTGAGCTATGAACACAAACAACGTCCCCTTTCTGCACTCACTCTCCAGCACTCCAGTATTTTATGGTTCTCTTTAATCGTTCAGTTATATTTATAACTCCCCCTTCCTCCTTTTCTCGTCAAAGTCCTCCCCATGTGTCTGGTAGGCCACATAGTAGTTCTCTCCTTTTGTTTCCCTCTCCCTTGTAAAAATCTGCCTCGGTCTGCGTTTCATCCATAATCATGAAGACCACAATGGTATTTTTTTCTAAATGCCTTTTATGTGGATTCTCATTAGTTATTATGTAGAGTAGGACTATGTTTTTCACATACAATTAACCTCTCATGTGATGCTATAATGTATGCCCTCAAATCCCTCTCCTTTTCTACCCACTTTTTTTCTGTCTCTCTCCCTGTCCTCCCTGGCTCCCTTTCTCTGTGTCGGGGTGGCAGGTAGCCTAGTGGTTAGAGCATTGGGCCAGTAATTGAAAGGTTGCTAGATCAAATCCCTGAGCTGACAAGGTAAAAATCTGTCGTTCTGCCCCTGAACAAGGCAGCTAACCCACTGTTCTTAAGCTGTCATTGTAAATAAGAATATGTTCTTTACTGACTTGCCTAGTTAATAAAATAAACAATTCTCTGTGTTTCCCCTGTACCTTTCCTCCCACTGGTCTCTGGTCCTCCTGCAGGACCTACAGGGTACATCTTCAGCCCTGCTTCCCCCTCTGCATGAGGTAATTTGGCAGGAAGTAATGTGAAAACACAATTAGCAAAACAGAAACAAGTAATGTAAGCTAGACACACTTTGAGGAGATGAGTCCTTAACCAGTGTAGGCATTTGAAGGGTATGGGATACGAGAGTTTGAAAACTGTGTCCTGTCACTCCACACCAACCTCTAGCCCTAACAACCCTCATCTCCATGTTTGGGCTGGAGCCATGGAAACTAGAGGGTGATCTAGCGGTCTAGTCCAGTGAGATCAACCTGATCAGATCAAACCATAAGTAGCAGGAATGGACAGAATCAATCTTGTTTTCCACGGTTTTGCATATAAAGCCAGATGGAAGATTATTATAAATTTGCCTCACGGGGGCACTACATGAGTTCCTGAATTTTGTATTAAGAAGAAAGTGCACAGATAATTTGTTTATGGATCTCTCATCTTCCTAGAACCCTCTTAGAAGGGTTCTACCGAGAACCCTTTTATCTTTGAAGGGTTCCTCCTATAACCCTCCATGAACGGTTCCACCAGCCTTATTAGCATTTAAAATTCAACTCGTTGTGACGTATATAACAAAGCCTTTCTTTGAGGGCCTAATTATACCCTTACACAGTGGTGTTGGGAAACGCGTGCTTTACAGGCCAGATCAGGCTTGCAAGTCACATTGTGCTGGCTTGCAAAGGGATGTGTAATTCCAATTGGAATCCAGGCAGAGTCAGGACATCCACCAACTGGAACTTGAATAATGAGACTACCTATATCATCTAAACTGGAACAACCATCTCAGTAATGGGTGAAATACGTCCAACTACTAACAGATTGGAATAATTTTGAAAAATGTATGTCATCTTTGTGTAACATAAGATTATTCAACCAGTCAATGTACATGCAAAAACACAGATATTGAAACAAGCAATTCTGAAAATCAACCTGCAATAGAGCATGCTGGAAAATATAATAATGATGGGCGTGGTTTTGAGTGTTTTACTCTACACAGAGTTAAAATGACACAATCACACAGAACTCTGGTTATTAACACCAACACTGGGATTATTTTACACCACTGAGTGTTAAGTTAATTTAACTTCTTATTCAACACTAGAAATATTACACTGGTGAAAAAAACATTGCCAATTTGCTGTGTACCACACAATACACTGCTGGTTCACTCATATTCCCTTTAATAATACTATTCTCTGCTCAATAAAATCACAGAAAATACTAATTTGAAAGACAGAAATCATGGCAAAGATGTCAACTATGTCTGTACTGTATATGTAAAATGATTACGGGAATAGCAGATAAATGCACAAATATTCACATATAGGTAGATATTCTCACATATCTTTTTAGAGTTATCAGATTACTTAAACCACTGATGTTAAAGTTTAAACACTGAGGTAAACACTAATACTCAGGTACTATTTAAAAGAAGAAAAACATTTACAATTAAAAAGCTTATTCACATTCAAAAGGCTTCTTTGTAGAACCCTTCTTGTCTTTCAAAGAATCCTTCTTCCCACACAAAGAATCATCAAAGAACCCTTCCTTTTAAACATGGTTCTTAGGATATGAAAGGTTCTAAGTAGAACCCTTTGCCTCGTTACAACTTTGTCCTCCAAAAAGGGTTCTTCAGATGAAAACGGTTCTTGGTAGAACCCTATACCTGCATAGACTAGACTAGATAGTGGGAGTTAGATCTGCACTATCGTCTAGGATTGATATGCCCAGCCGGTAATACGCTCGGGTCCCCCGCGGACCGGATCGCACATAAAGCATCCTCCATTCAGGCTGCAAAGGCATCATTTTCCTCCTTAACTAGCTTTAATGGTGGGCCATCTGAAAAAAAACTGAAAAAATGTGTACTGTCTTAGTAAAAAAAAAAAAAGTACTACCATTTTTGGATTTTCAGACAACTTAGCACACCGCGTTCAGCAAAATATGTGTAACATCATACTGTAAGTTGTCAGAAAAATCAGAAAATGGTGGTGGAACATTGTGTTATATTAAGACAGTACACATTTTTTTCCGAAGGCCCAACATTAAAGGGAAAGTAGATACCACGTCAGTTGCACAACTGAATGCATTAAACTGAAATGTGTCTTCAGCATTTAACCCAAGCCCTCTGAGTTAAGGAGGAAAATGATGCCTTTGCAGCCTCAATGGAAGAAGCTTTAGTGTAGATCTAGCACCCACTATCAGCTGCCTAGGCTAATCCCTCCACAAATAACCCTTTTGGAACCCTTTTTTTCTAGAAAGGTATGGTACTCACCTTTCTGGTAAAAGTAGTTACACGTTGCTGAGGTGTAGTCAATTCTGAGGACACAAGCTCAAGTACATAGTACAAATATTTACGAAAATATTGAAATATAAAAAATCATATAGTATTTTTCTTTAAATTACTGAAATGCCTTCTAAATATAGTAACAATCAAATTATAAATGACTTACTATAAGAGTTCATCTTTTATAACTGTAAAATAAATATGATCATATTTTGGCTCCATTTTGGCCCCATTTCATATAACTGACGACAGAGCATTTTCTGTCAAGTGTCTTCTGAGTGTCTCAGAGACACAACTCGAATGTCTGCATACTCGTTACAACTTCAGCTTTATAGATGGGGCTTTCTGGCACTATAAGGTACTGGACCCTGCGACATTCACAGAGCTCTGTACAGTCGTGGCCAAAAGTTTTGAGAATGACACAAATATACATTTTCACAAAATCTGCTACCTCAGTTTGTAGGATGGCAATTTGAATATATTACAGAATGTTATAAAGAGTGATCAGATGAATTGCAATTAATTTCAAAGTCCCTCTTTGCCATGTAAATGAACTGAATCCCCAAAAACGATTTCCACTGCATTTCAGCCCTGCCACAAAAGGACCAGCTGACATCATGTCAGTGATTCTCTCGTTAACACAGGTGTGAGTGTTGACGAGGACAAGGCTGGAGATCACATGCTGATTGAGTTCGAATAACAGACTGGAAGCTTCAAAAGGAGGGTGGTGCTTGGAATCATTGTTCTTCCTCTGTCAATCATTGTTACCTGCAAGGAAACATGTGCCGTCATCATTGCTTTGCACAAAAAGGGCTTCACAGGCAAGGCTATTGCTGCCAGTAAGATTGCACCTAAATCAACCATTTATCGAATCATCAAGAACTTCAAGGAGAGCGGTTCAATTGCTGTGAAGAAGGCTTCAGGGCACCCAAGAAAGTCCAGCAAGCACCAGGACCGTCTCCTAAAGTTGATTCAGCTGCGGGATTGGGGCACCACCAGTACAGAGCTTGCTCAGGATTGGCAGCAGGCAGGTGTGAGTGCATCTGCACGCACAGTGAGGCGAAGACTTTTGGAGGATGGCCTGGTGTCAAGAAGGGCAGCAAAGAAGCCAGACGGATATTCTGCAAAAGGTACAGGGATTGGACTCCTGAGGATTGGGGTAAAGTCATTTTCTCTGATGAATCCCCTTTCAGATTGTTTGGGGCATCCAGAAAAAAGCTTGTCCGGAGAAGACAAGGTGAGCGCTACCATCAGTCCTGTGTCATGCCAACAGTAAAGCATCCTCAGACCATTCATGTGTGGGGTTGCTTCTCAGCCAAGGGAGTGGGCTCACTCACAATTTTGCCTAAGAACGCAGCCATGAATAAAGAATGGTACCAGCACATCCTCCGAGAGCAACTTCTCCCAACCATCCACTAACAGTTTGGTGACAAACAATGCCTTTTCCAGCATGATGGAGCACCTTGCCATAAAGCTAAAGTGATAACTAAGGGGCTCGGGGAATAAAGCATCGATTTTTTGGGGTCCATGGTCAGAAAACTCCCCAGACCTTAATCCCATTGAGAACTTGTGGTCAATCATCAAGAGGTGGGTGGACAAACAAAAACCCACAAATCCTGACAAACTCCAAGCATTGATTATGCAAGAATGGGCTGCCATCAGTCAGGATGTGGCCCAGAAGTTAATTGACAGCATGCCTGGGCGGATTGCAGAGGTCTTGAAAAAGAAGGGTCAACACTGCAAATATTGACTCTTTGCATCAACTTCATGTAATTGTCAATAAAAGCCTTTCACACTTATAAAATGCTTGTAATTATACTTCAGTATTCCATAGTAACATCTGACAAAAATATCTAAAGTCACTGAAGCAGTAAACTTTATGAAAATTCATTTGTGTCATTCTCAAAACTTTTGGCCACGACTGTACACCAAAATATCAGTGGGAACTGGTTCAGAACCACTCAAAGTCCCCTAAATAGGGCACTTAACGTCTGAGGTTTTAAAATCTGCAGCTTTGACGCCAATTAAACTAAATGAAGCTAAACTATGACAACATCTGCCATAGCTTGGCAATAAAATATGCTATGTTCCACAGCGCTAGCAGCTGTGTGCATAACACAGCACTTTCCCCAATATAAACATTATTTTTCGTGTCACAGTAGCATCATGATAAAAAAACAAACTACTACAGTTTTGCATAGCTCAGTGACACAAGAGTTTTGCTTCCTAAAAACAGGCTTTAAGCATGAGCTGCACTTATAGATGGACAATGTATAAAAACATAATCTGGTCTTTGAATCTTTCTGATTCATAGAATGATTTAGAAGGAAGCTGGTATTTCATTTTCATGTGTGGGACTTCTGTCCCTTCCTAGGAAACCATGCCATTTGAATAACACAATTCCTCCTTTGTTTCAATGAACTGAATTAAAAATGAAATAGATAATTCTGGGGTATGTCTTCGAGGAATTCTGCCAAAGCATTCAACAAGCAGAGATTCAAGAAGTGGAGGCTCCTCCACATTCGAAGAGGAGGACCATCCTTACTCAATGAATCTCATAAAAATAAAAATGGTAAAACATGATCCTTTTAAGATAAAACTATACAAAATATAGTCACACCACCAAATAGCTGATTAAAACACACAGTTTTGCAATGGTCTACAGTAGCCTCAACAGCACTCTCTGGGGTAGCACCATGGTGTAGCCGGAAGACAGCTATTTTCCGTCTTCCTCTGGGTACGTTGACTTCAATACAAAACCTAGACGGCTCATGGTTCTCACCCCCTTCCATAGACTTAAACAGTAATTATGATGACTTCCGGAGGATGTCCTCCAACCTATCAGAGCTCTTGCAGCATGAACTGACATGTTGCCCACCCAATCAAAGGATCAGAGAATGAATCAAGTACTGAATGCATAAGCTAGCAAGCATTGCAGTGTATAACATGCGGTGAGTAGTTGACTAAAAAAGAGAGAGACAAACGGTAGTTGAACAGTTTTGAACAAATTAATTTCTTCAAAAATCAAGGAGAGGCAGCAGAGAGAGAGAGAGAGAGCTACATTTCATTCTATTTTTTTCACATTCACTAAATTAGCTAGCTAATGCAGATAGCTAATTTAGCCTACTCACCCAGCGCAAACAGAGAGGGATGCTATTTACAGCGCATTCAGAAATAATTCAGACCCCTTGACTTTTTCCACATTTTGTTAGGTTATAGCCTTCTCCTAAAATTGATTAAATAGATTTTTCCCCTCATTAATCTACACACAATATCCCATAATAACAAACCAAAAAGAGGCTGTTACATTTTTTTGCTCATTTGTTACAAATAAAAAACTGAAATATTACATTTACTTAAGTATTCAGACCCTTTACTCAGTATTTTGTTGAAGAACTTTGGCAGCGATTGCAGCCTCGAGTCTTCTTGGGTATGACGCTACAAGTGTGGCACACCTGCATTTGGAGAGTTTCTCCCATTCTTCTCTGTAAATCCTCTCAAGCTCTGTCAGGTTGGATGGGGAGCGTCGCTGCACAGCAATTTTCAGATCTCTCCAGAGAAGTTTGGTTGGGCTCAAGTCCGGTCTCTGGCTGAGACAGAGACCGGACTTGAACATTCAGAGACTTGTCCCAAAGTCACTCATGTGTTGTCTTAGCTGTGTGCTTAGGGTCGTTGTCCCTTTGGAACGTGAACCTTCACCCCAGTCTGAGGTCCTGAGCGTTCTGGAGTAGGTTTTCAACAAGGATCTGTCTGGAGTTTGCTCTGTTCATCTTTCCCTCAATCCTGACTAGTCTCCCAGTCCTGCCGCTGAAAAACCTCCCCACAGCATGATGCTGCCACCACCATGCTTCACCGTAGAGATGGTGCGAGATTTCCTCCAGACGTGGCCAAAGAGTTTCATCTGGCTTTCATCAAACTAAAGAATCTTGTTTCTCATGGTCTGAGAGTCCTTTAGGTGCCTTTTGGCAAACTCCAAGCGGGTTGTAATGTGTCTTTTACTGAGGAGTGGCTTCCGTCTGGCCATTCTACCATAAAGGCCTGCTTGGTGGAGTGCTGCAGAGATGGTTGTCCTTCTGGAAGGTTCTCCCATCTTCACAGAAGAACTCTGGAGCTCTGTCAGAGTGACCATCAGGTTCTTGGTCACCTCCCTGACCAAGGTCCTTCTCCCCCGATTGCTCAGTTTGGCTGGGAGGCCAGCTCTAGGAAGAGTCTTGGTGGTTCCAAACTTCTTCTATTTAAGAAGGATGGAGGCCACTGAGTTCTTGGGGACCTTCAATCATGCAGACAATTTTTGGTAGCCTTCCCCAGATCTGTGCCGCAACACAATCCTGTTTCGGAGCTCTACGGACAATTCCTTCAAACTCATGGCTTGGTTTTTGCTCTGACATGAACTGTCAACTGTGGGACCTTATATGTGCCTTTCCAAATCATGTCCAATCAATTAAATTTACCACAGGTGGACTCCAATCACGTTGTAGAAACATTTCAAGGATGATCAATGGAAACAGGATGCATCTGAGCTGAATTTCAAGTCTCATAGCAAAGGGTCTAAATACTTAGGCAAACTAGTTTTTTTAATAAATGTTTTTATTTTTATATAAACCTGATTTTCACTTTGACATTATGGTGTATTGCGTGTAGATTGATGAGAAAAAACATATCTTATCTGGAAAAAGGGAAGGGGTATCAATAATTTCCGAATGCACTGTATGTTAGGTAGCTGGCTACAACATTGGAACTCTTCCAAGTCAAAGTAAGCTTTCAGTTTGATTCATTAATTGCCACCAGGACCCGCTGGTGTAATTGCTAAACTGCTTGCTGTACACTGTACTACATGATTGTAGTGGGTTTACTAATGCGTTAGTTCAATTAGCTACTGTATGTTGACTATGACGTTAGTTAATATGGTGACAACGATGTAGTCTGTGTAGTGGTTAGCGGTTATGGTATGAAGGTTGGCTTAGAAAGTTTTTTTTCGCTTGGTCACAGACAGTTGTTGAATGGTGCACTGTCCACAAGCTGAGAGAAACGGTGAGAGGAGGAGAGCGCGTAGATGCGCGTAGATGCGAGAAGGAATTATACAACGAGGAGAGTGATGATGCTGTTTGTATGTGGCTTCTATGAAAGTGAACTGTTGCGGGGGTGATCAGGGGTGTATTTATTCTGACGATTCTGTTAAAAACACTTGGAAGTAAACAGTATGAAACAGGGATAACCCTACCTGAATTTGTCCAATAGAAAATATATTTTGCAACTGTTTGGACTAATGATTATATCCTAGATGAGCTAGATGCAGGCAAGGTGGTATTGAATGTGTCACTGTCTGTCACCTTGATTAAGCCAATTTGTCTCTCGACCTGTGCACCTACGTTATAAAATTTCATGATGGATATTGTTTAAAGTCAAATATCACGTAGTAGCCTAAAGCTATCATTTTTACATGGAGCTGGGTGGATGGAATATGAATGAGAGTATAAAAAAAATGTAGGAATGGGAGAAAAAAAAGTGTCCTCCCTAATCGTAAACAGCACTGACCGCCAGTGGATTCAAGCACCATTAGCATGTGTAGAATCCTACCATGGAGGGTAACAGGGAAGCAAGGACAAGGAACAAAGATCATCCAGAAGTGCCTTTTATACATGAACTGCTCCTGTAAAGAGCACAAGGAGCCATGCAGATTTAGATTCAAATATTTGGGGGCATCTGCAGGCACTTGAACCCACTGCTTCATGACTAGGTAGACAGCGATATTTCCTGTGCTAACCCTTTTATCCTATCTCCTCTTCCCTCCCCCAAATATGTCATATTGAAAAATCATCAAACAGGTTGTTATTGAATCACAACATGTATTGCTGCAACTGATCCAAAGACATGGGAGAGATCATACTTCACAAACCTGTATCCACAAGAGGGAGAGAGAGAGAAAAAACTCAAGTAATTGAGCCGAAAGGAGCAAATCTACCACAAAACGTTCGGTAAACAGGTTTGAATATTTACTGCAGACCTCGAGGTGAACTTTCCAGGTTCACTTTCAGCCCTCTCTTCACGCATTGTCCTGTCCTCCCCTCTGCACACAGATTCCATACTGACAGGTGATGTATATTGCAGAGTGTTATTGAGAAGATTAACTGCCTTGTCTCTTTCGTCAAGTCCTTCCTTAAACCTGCACATGTCCATATTTGGCCCTAAATATCCACATTGACATCATGTCTCTATGAGTAAGAAGTTGAATCAGACGGGCTTTAGTGGGTGTGGTTGTGTGGTTTTTCCCTTCAAGGCTTAGAGAGCACAGCGCACCAGCACACCTGTCCTTCAGCACATACACACTACAGAGCTATGAGCCTGGCCGAGGGAGGCACCTGAGTCCTCAATGGAATGTCCTGGAATGTTATCAGCCCCCACCCACTCTCTGGAGGCACTCCCACCGGAACAATGGATGTTGCCAGGTAACCGAGCAGACTCGATGACAGGCAGATATTTTAGTGGCCACACACTGGAACTCATGGGGGGTGAGGGGAAATATGTGTGTGTACTTCAACTCACCTCTCACTCCCAATTAGTTCCACAAAACAGTGAGGGAGGACTTTAGAAAGAAATCCATGCAGTGAAGCTGCTGAAGTATGAAGTGATTTAATCAACATAAAGTTACATAGAAGGACAGGGCAGAACCCCCCCACCCCACCCCACCCCTCTCTCTCCCTGTATGCTCAATGGAGACAGTCCAAACCCAGTTCTGACAAACAGAGCAAGGACGTTTGCTACCAGATCATTCAGTCATATCGGCAGCTGTAGAGCTACCCATCTCTGCTCCCCAGCCCCCAACCAGGGTGAATCAACTGACATTAATCACATGAGGAAACCAAACAGCCATCTGCGTAACATCTCTGAAGCTCCATAACAGGACATTTCCTCTGCAATACTCTACTGCCAGGCTGGGGAATAAAGAGAAACAGCTAGGCTAATACACAGGCCCTGTTTCAGTCAATCACTCGACACACCCTATCCTATTTACCCTCTAACACTTCTCGTAGAGGGTCAGTAAGACAAATTAAACTTTCCAACAATGGATAAACTATCAGTGGATGAGCGCATATGTTTAACTATTACTGAGATCTCAAATGCAAGTGGAACTAATTTTTTTCAACATCTCTCTCTCTCTGCCAGAGATCTGGACTGGACTTGAGGGATTTCATGGTTCTCCTAGACTCTGCCAGAACTGTGCAAGTGAATGAGGAGTTGAGTGAGGAAGAGGAGCGAGCGGGGGGGGGGGGGGTACAGGGAAGGATTTGTGTTTATCAAAAAAGGGAAGGAGTGAGGGGGAAATGAGAAGGAACGGTAACGTGGCTTATTTTCCTGCTGCATTCTTTCCCTCATCAGGAATTCACTGAGGTTTTGGCAGGCAGACTTTTTTTATTGGGTTTCTTCCTCTTCACTTCACAAGGCGGCCTGTTCTGGTCCCCGGCCATGAGTGCTGCAACAGTGGAGCCGTCGACGGGACTTTAAAGCAATCAGAGAGCTCAAAGAAAGGCGAGGCTGTCCGAATCCCCGTTTAAGCCTATAAACACCACGGAAACAAAGAATGCCCTCACTCCCAGTGTCAGAAGCAGGCCTCCACTCTAAGACACTTTCCATGTGACATGAAACTAATTTAAGTTGAGGATAATACTCTCACTACTGCTTCTCCATGGGCCTGACCTGTGTTTTTGTGGAGCAGTGGTCTCCTTTGAATCAGTGACAGGGAGATGAGGCAACACTAGGTCTAATAGAATTCCAACAGGCCTCATCCCTGACCCATTACGTCATTGAAGCTATTGTTTAGACCAATCCATCGCTGATTGAGGCCTATAGATAAATCCATCCGACGGGAGGTGGCTCGGTGCTCCAAAGCCCCCGACACACAAATCATCCCTGTGACAAAACACTGCAACAACAATTGTTTAATCGCAAACTTATCTGGTGGTATTAATAGCCAACTGACAAGCAACAGCCTCGTCTCTGACAGCAGGAATCTTTTTGGGAGAAGCTTAAAAAAAACATCATCAAAGGGGGGGTTAGTAATAGCGAATCTGTACCAGGAACAAAAGCAGAACACCCTATACATGTCTCAATCTGTGCAACTATGAAACAAGTGCAGTGTGTGTGTGTGTGTGTGTGTGTGTGTGTGTGTGTGTGTGTGTGTGTGTGTGTGTGTGTGTGTGTGTGTGTGTGTGTGTGTGTGTGTGTGTGTGTGTGTGTGTGTGTGTGTGTGTGTGTGTGTGTGTGTGTGTGTGTGTGTGTGTGTGTGTGTGTGTGTGTGTGTGTGTGTGTGTGTGTGTGTGTGTGTGTGTGTGTGTGGTTCTGGTTTCTATGCGTGTGTGCACTTAAAAGTGATGGATTTAAAAGACAGCTAATCCTCCAAATTCAGACAGCTAATTCTTTATTTCCACCTCACATCCACAGGCTGCTGCCTTCCAAATAGTCATACCAAGGAGAGAAGACAGGAGAGAGGAAAAGAGAGAGAAATTGAGAGGGAGAGAGGTTAGACAGTGTGGGAATAAGTACTGCAAGTGACTGATTCCGAGCCATATCTGCCATTGTCAACTTTACAGCCAACCACATCTGCTTTTCTGTCACTTTCTCACCATTGCATCTAAGTGCTTTACTTGGCATGAAATCAATCAAACGATGACTGACCAACAAACCATTACATTTTGAAAACAGAGTAAAACTGGCATCACTGTAAACATAGATCTGGATAATAAACACACTTTCACACCTTATTGTGAAATAGACACAAATTACTTATTTGAAATTTGTGACAGGCACACAAAAAAATGACTTTTTTGTGTGTATTACATGATTTTCATCACAATGCATGTTGTGCTTATTGCATGATTTTCTTTCTTCATAATGCATTCGTGTACATTAAACAAATTCCAATGTGTTATTGCTAACATTAGCTAGGCTAGCTAGGTGGCTAACGTTGGCTAGCTTGGCTATGGATTAAGGTTAGGGTTAGGGTTAGGGGTTAAGGTTAGTTAACATGCTAGCTAAGAAGTGAAAGGGTTAGGTTTAGGAGTTAGGTTAAATGGTTAATGTTAGCTAACATGCTAAGTAGTTGCAAAGTAGCTAAAAAGTAGTTGCAAAGTAGCTAATTAGTGAAGATGCTAAAGTTATTTGTGATGAACTTAGAACACAAAACCCTTAGGTTGCTAGAGGGTTGCTTTATACGCCCACCCATTCTCCCTGACCAACCTCCCTCCTATCGTTTCTGTCATAATTAACCTACTGTCTTTATCTGTGATTGAAAGGCACTGTATACAAAATCATGTACTACACACAAAAAAAATGTACTTTCGTTTGCCTGTCACAAAAAAAACAAGCAGTGTTTACAATAAATGTCTCCTATCCACTCTTTCTTCCTGCTCTAGTGTAGTAAAATTCCTGTAACTTTGCTGCACAGACTGCTAGCAGGGCTGTAGACGGCTTGCAGACTCCCTGTCGCTGACACTCGTCTGTGAATACTACCATTTGAGGCACGGGCTGACAGAACTGCAGGCACTAGGCCAGGCCAAGGACCAAGACAGAGAGGCTGGGCTGCAGCTGTGTCTCTGTGTTTAAGTTCAACCTCCATTCACCCCTCCAATCACTTGGCTCTTCCACATCAAATACGCTCTTATTCAACAGAGACTATACATACTTACAAATGGGCCAATTTAAGCATACTTTCTTTCTCTTTATCCCTCCATCTCTCCCTCTCTCTCATTCACGCAATGTTAATTGTTAGGTATTTGTGAGTTTGAATCGCATTTGGGAGACCGAGTGGGTCCGTTCGGCACCTTGGGGACAGAGGGAGAGGATAAACCGTGTGTATAAGGGGACTGTGAATCAATCACCTTGGCCTGCAGGGTCTCAGGCAGCATGACAGAGGTCTGCAGACTGCAGCCATTGACCTCCTCCAGGACCCAGTCTGCTTAACCTGTAGGGAGAAGCCAAATCAGAACCAGCTGTCATATAATATGCAACATTTCTTATTAGCGACCCATGACAATCATTTCAGTGTCTGGCTGCCACGGTTCACTTCTACACCTTTCCTTGAAAACCACTGACCATCATTGCTAAAAGGGTGCTTAGACCTTCTAGAAAAAGAAAGTGAATGTCTGCTTTCTTTTGTGAGTATTGTATATTTTGACTAGCTTTTCTTTTTGCTCAGCTCCCGTGCCACCAACCTGGTCTCAGAGCATTTCGTATTATTCTGTACATAAATCCGAGATACTCCATTTAGTATGATATAAATTATTTTGTGGATGTCCATCACCCATTTCGTAAAATATGTTACGAATTATAATTAGTATGATATGTCCAAATTTTCAAAACGTACAATATGTTATGAATTTGCAAAACGTATGATATGTTACGAATTCTAGCTAGGTGGCTAACGTTTGCTAGGCTTCGGGTTAGGGTTAAGTTTAGGAGTTAGGTTAAAGGGGTTAAGGTTATGGTTTGGTAGAATGGTTAGCTAATTGCAAAGTAGCTAAAAAGTAGTAAGTAGTTGCAATGTTGCTATTTAGCGAAAATGCTAAAGTTATCTGTTATGAGATTCAAACACACAACCTATGGGTTGCTATACATTTGCATTATACGCCCATTCTTCCTTCCTGACCAATCTCCCTCCTATCGTTTCTGTCTTAAGTAACCAAAATTAAAATGGTTTGAACAGTACAAGATTAGAGAAGCAGTACAAGATGAAAGAATGTGTTATGTTGTTACACTTTCAACTTCAACCTTTTCATAAATAAATTGTGCCTATGGACATTGTACACAATTTTGTATACAGTGCATTTCAATCACTGATAAAGACAGTAGGTTACTTAGGTTACACGCGTAATATACGCCCACCCATCCACCCTCCTTTTGTTTTTTCCTTAATTAACCATCTGTCTTATCTAACCATACCAAACATCACATATCATACCAAATGGAGTGTCTTGGATTTACGTACAGAATAATACGAAATGCTCTGAGACCAGGTTGGTGCCACATGTGGATGTGCATAATTTCTGTTTTCCTATTCTGAGCACGAGTTGGAATAAGATGTTATTAAGTTACACTATATATACAAACGTATGTGGACACCCCTTCACATTAGTGGATTCGGCTATTTCAGCCACATCCGATGCTGACAGGTGTATAAAATTGAGCACACAGCCATGCAATCTCCATAGACAAAACTTTGGCAGTAGAATGGCCTTACTGAGGTGTCACTTTCAACGTGGCACCGTCATAGGATGCCACCTTTCCAACATGTCAGTTTGTTCAAATTATGCCCTGCCTAGCCTCGAAGGGGTAGACAGCACAAGCTCACAAAACGTGACCGCTGAGTGTTGAAGCGCATAAAAATAACCTGTAACACTCACCACCGAGTTCCAAACTGCCTCTGGAAGCAACATCAGCACAATAACTGTTCGTCTGAAGCTTCATGAAATGGGTTTCCATGGCTGAGCAGCCCCACATAAGCCTAAGATCACCATGCGCAACACCAAGCGTTGGCTGGAGTGGTGTAAAGCTCGCCGGACTCTGGAGCAGTGTAAACGTGTTCTCTGGAGTGATGAATCACACTTCACCATATACTGTATCAGTCCGACAGAATAATCTGGTATTGGCGGATGCCAGGAGAACGCTACCTGCCCCAATGCATAGTGCCAACTGTAAAGATTGGTGGAGAAGGAATAATGGTCTGGGGCTGTTTTTCATGGATCAGGGTCCTTAGTTCCAGTGAAGGGAAATCTTAATGCTACAGCATACAATGACATTCTAGACAATTCTGTGCTTCCAAATTTGTGGCAACAGTTCGTGGACAATGCCCCCTGCGCACAAAGCGAGAAGCATACAGAAATAGTTTGTCGAGATCGGCCTGTGGAAGAACTTGACTGGTGTGCTTGCTTAAAAAGAGCGTTGGTTCACCAGATCCACCATGTTTAACTCAGTTTACTCGAAAATAAAATAACTCAGTTTACTCCCCAACAATTCCCAGATGTCCTTTCACCCACAACACACACTCTGAGAGAACAGACAAAAACAGGGATGGATCTGGTTCATCCTCTCTCTCAGTCTCCATAAACGGAGACCTGTGAAGAACCCAAACACAAACCTGCTGTCATTAAATCATAATATCCACAGCTCGGCAGAAATATACAGTCAACGTGACCTTTACTTGTTGCTGCTATCAGCACCACTGGCTCCTGCTTCCCTGCACCCGCTGCTGGCTTCCCAGCCTCTGAGGCCCAGCAGGACAGAACCCTCAGACAGACCGACAGAGACAAGAGGTATGAACACTCACTGCTAGTTCACATGGAGGTCAGTATGTATTGCTTCATTGACTACAACATAGTTCCAATTGAAGTACTCTAACAAATCCCCCCTGCCTTATCAAATCCATCTGTTGATGTCATAAATAATGCTGAGCAGACGGATGTAAACAGAGAGACTGGTTGGAGAGACACAGCATCAAACAGAATAACAAATAGCTCTGGAGTAAACAGTACACGGAACAAGCAAGAGGGAGTTTTATGTGATGGTCCTGTAACGAGGGACGGCTGAATTCACTTCAGCTGGCTCCGTGTTGTTAGATATTGATGTTTCTTTTCATGAGTCGCCCAGACTCCACGTGACAGACAGATGTGCCTCATGCTGAGCCATGGAGACCCGTCCCTGAATCAGCCTTCCCAGCCCAGAGACCCAGGGACAGGGAATCAGCATAGCACACAGATGAAGAATAGAGACCAAACCCCTCAGGGACAGTGTCTTCTCCCTTTACTCAGTAATGAGATGCAGCATACTCTCAGCGCCGTTCTCTCTCTATCACTTTCCCTCCCCTGATCCTCACCTTTCCCACCCTCTCTTTTTTCGCACTCTTTTCTCTTTTGGGACGCTTTCCATCCTCCACCCTTTCGTTTTCTTTATTCATCTTCCAAGTGTTGTTTTTGCCCTTTTCTTTGGCTGTAACACCAGGAAACTGCAGAGGATATTCAACAATGCAACACAGGACCTTAGTGAAGCCGGGTGGATCTCAGTACCGTTCAACCTTGTCCTTAAACCCGCTGGCTCCCTACACTCCCTCATCTGAATCAATGCAGGTTTAATTTGTCATGTGTCATAAACAACAGGTGTAGACTAACAGTGAAATTATACCCTCTGATGGAGATGCTGAGATGTCAGATTCAACTAGGCCAAGGTTAGGCCGGCCCATGTCTTGACTCTGTGTTGACCCTATGCAACCAATACGGTCAGTCACTGCAAAGTCAGACCACACACAACCAGACCAATCCATTGTGGATCCATAAGGGTTCATCATTGGACTCAAGTCAATCCCCATACACTGTACATTAGATGGGAATCCCATTTAAAATGAACAGGGGGAGTTTGATTCATTGGTACTCTCATGCCGGTTTGTAGTTTGATGGAACAACTTGATAAATGGCATCATAATGCCTACAGCAGACATGCAGCCAAAATGTATCCATGCACAGCTGTGGTGGGCGAGGGGCCAGGTATTTAAATCCCCATCACCATTGGGAATCCCACCAAGAGAGCCCATTAGTGTGGATAAGAGCAGTAATGTAGTGTAAAATGGTTGGGCAATGGGCAGACCTCCGGATCCTACCCCCAGCTGACAGTGAACCCCTTATGATCTCACTTAGATAAAAGCAATCAATAAAAATGAAATACAGCATCAATGTTTGCAGATACTGTGCAAACACCCATAAACACATAAAAACATGTATTTAATTACATACTGGAGGGAGACACCCACTTTCTCACACACTCACAATTTCACAGTATTTGGAAACGCTCTCAAATACTCACGCAACTGGGATTAGTTGGTTGGAATGGTGTCATAGACTATTTTGGCCAGGCGGTTTGAGTCCAGTTTCGTATATGTCTATGGTCCAGTCGGGTCTCACAGCACCACTGTGTAGGTCAGTGGATGAGGAAGGTATTAAAGAGATGGGCACATGCCCAGATTAGGTCACTTCTCATCCCCTTTGAGTCCATTGATCCAAAACACAATTAGCACATCTGCTAAACAGTCATAGACATGATATGGACACCAAACTTCAAACAAACAACGCCTTACCAATACTACTCATCTTTCAGGTGCCTCGGGAGTTGTGTCTGAGCCACTGAGGAGATGCAGAAACCAGAGCCACCCATTCATAAATCATCATCACCATCACGAATGGAAAACAGAGGGATGAGAAAATGCAAATATGAACCAAATGGAAGCCATTAAAGATACATATTCATGACAGCAGACTAGAGATGTAACGAATGTCATATAATCAAAGCTGGAGAGAAATATGACTTATCATAAATCAGCATTAAACAATGTTCTTTTGTGGTAAGATTTATGTAAACCAACAACAACAGCTGTCAGAAAATGTATACTGAAAATGTATACTGTCCTTATATTGAAAGATCGTGGCTGTTTGGTGGAGCAGAACCATAACAAGCATCCATTGGTAGGCTTCTAAAACCGACAATGGATACATTTACAATTCACGGTTGACCAAAACTGCTAAACTGTTTTGATTAAGTTAAATAATTCAACTTCGATAACTAAAGTATAATCAAACACAAAGATGGTCAATAAGTAAAGCTGTCAGGGGGAACTGATCATTTATCATTCTGAAGGCATGCAGTCACCAAGTTTTGGCCCAGCTCCTCTTTAAAAAAAAAATCTTTAGAATGTTTTTCCCTCCTATCTTTTTTTTAATCCTTTCATTTCAAGGGAAGCCAGAGAAAGAGTTTGGCTAGAAACCAGTCCCCAACAATGAGCATACAGAGAGCCAAGCCAAATAATCCAAACAAATCTCTGGAAAAATGTTACTGTAGAAAATATCAACCGGCCTATTTGTATTTTGATCGCCAGTCCCTAGTGAGGTGGGGAACCCATAGAGGACTCTGTCTTGGCAGAGATTACTATTCAATCTCAAATGATCACTAATACCACTGCTAATAGTCATACTTCCACTAACACCAGCGCTAATTTATTATCTTCTGCAGATCAATTCATCCAAAGAGGCTTGACGTGGCTCTTATCCTGGCCATGACATGTTGTGCATTCAAAAAGTATTCAGACCCCTTGACTTTTTCCACATTTTGTTATGTTTCAGCCTTATTCTAAAATGGATTCAATTGTTTTTTTTCCCCCTCGTCAATCTACACACAATACCCCATGATGACAAAGCAAAAACAGGTTTTTAGACATTTTTGCAAATGTATAAAAAATTTAAGACAGAAATACCTTATTTACATAAGTATTCAGACCCTTTGCTATGAAACTTGAAATTGAGCCCAGGTGCATCCTGTTTCCATTGATCGTTCTTGGAAAAAGGGAAGGGGTCTGAATACTTTCTGAATGCACTGTATTGCTATCCGTTTAACCTATCACATATCTTCCTTTCCTCTGTTCATTTCTACTTTCCTGTGCACATGTGTGTGTGGTGGGGGTTACTGTCAATGGGATGGATGATAGTTAAGCAAAAAGGCCCAAGGTGGTGTGATATATGCAGTGAAGGGCTGTTCTTGTGGACTCAGCCCTTAGCCATGGTATATTGGCCATATATCACAAACCCCCGAGATGCCTTATTGCTATTATAAACTGGTTACCAACGTAATTAGATAAGTAAAAATAAATGCTTTGTCATATCCTTGGTATAAGGTCTGATATACCACGGTTGTCAGCCAATCAGCATTCAGGGCTCGAACCACCTGTTTTATAATACTCTTAATACGCTGGTTGGGGTTCAAGACTAAGAAGAAAATCCCTAAAAGCAGAGTAAAGGAATTTCATTTAAAAGCATGTTTGTACATTAGTGCAGTACATAAGCAGGACCGAATGATGTGATCTGAGAGTATCTAAATGTGTTGTTGTGTATGAGAGTGTGTCTGAGGCAGGAAGACAGAAGACTGTGAGATTGAAACAGAAGAGACCACTAGGAGGCAAGCGTGCATAATGGTTTATATTCGCTTGACTGTTGATTAATCGGTCTAGAAACCTGTGGGAGCAACAGATTAAATCTCAGGATGCCTCAGGCGGGGCTCCCCTCCTCTGTATTTGCTCTCTTTAGACTACTCTCTCTCATTCTCACCTGGTCACCCCTGCTTTGTGAGGTACAGAGGCTATATTGTTGTCAAGCCCCCCTGCTCTGGCCTGCCCCTTTTTACAGTGGCATGCTATAGAGCACAAGGGACCATCTGGTAAAATCAACGGCCAAAGGAAAAAATGATGTAGCGAAATGCTGCCTTGTGTTTGACAGTTCTACAGTGGTGCCGTTGCTTATTGGCTGTGAAAACAGTAGGACTATGATGATTGCCATACCCTTCCCCCTTCACACGCCAGGACGAACTCCACGTCCTGTCCCTGACTTCTGTCTAGTGTCGGTCTGTTCATGTGGAATGAAGGAGTCATATGAACTGAAGTAATTTTTCCAATTAGGAGGAGAGGGGATGATTGGAGATGGGAGTGAAGAGAGGAGAAAGACTACTGAAGTCAGTGTGTGAACACTCATTCCCTCATTGACACCCCGCTGTGTGTGTGGGTGTGTGGTGGATGTGTGTGTTTTCATATTGGCCTACTGAACTCTCATAACGCCACTCTCAGTGGGTTTCTGGTTTATAGAAAAAACAGACAAATAAATTTACACACCTTAACAAATAGCCACGAGTGTCCAACCACTTTCACACAGACAGCGACACATCCCATCTGGCTTTCTCCCACTACTGTCTGACTAACCAGACTGTACAGAAAGGCTGACAGATTAAAAAATATAAAAAATGGACAAGCCCAGAGTCTGTGGTATCAGTAGCCTGTCCTCAGCCTGTGCACAACTGTGTGTGTGTGTGTTTGTGTGCATTCACAGCTGGTTTTAATATAAGTGGGACTGACAAGGCAAAAAGGCTCTGCACTAGCCAGAAGCAAGAAGGGGGAAAGGGATTCTGGTAGGCTTAAAAAACAGAAGAAAAAAAACAATTCTAAGTCACAACCCCCCTGCCGGTGAACAGCCTTATACATCTATCACTTTTATGATGTTGACACACCTATTACCCAGAGTGCCTGCAGAGGGCCTCTGAGAGAGAGAGGGAGAAAGGCAGGAGGAGGAGTGTGAGAAACAGATAGAGCCCAGGCAGAGGGGAAAATAGAGATGGCTCTCCCAGGGCCTCAGAAATCTCTAGAAAGACAGTCCTCCGCTGCGCCACATCACAGCTTCCCTGCAAAGAGTCCCCAGCCAATGTCAGAGGAAGCTGGGTACGGCAGCTAGACTCCCCCCTCCCCATTACCACCACCACAGCAGCATAGCACAACACCCCAAGAGATTGCCCAGCTGAACCGTGTGGTTCCGTTTCTCTTGGTTGTTAACCCTGGATCGGGGCCCACTCTAACACACTCGACTGACTGACCGCACGTGCCCCGGCTCATGCAATACCGCAAAGTTATTCATCCTGAAACAGTTTTGAGTAGCAATGCTTTCAACAGATGCTGCTTCCCTGTGTCCAGGTCAGTTTCTGGTTATCACCTCACAGTTCAGACCCCTCTCACGACCATCTTGCTCATCTTCCCTCTGTGTGTTCTTACTAAATCCACTGCCAGACAGAAAACTAGAAGCTGCCAGACAGAGACATGAGCAGATGCATGGAAGGACAAGTAGTTTGATATGAAAAGATTAAGAACGGCACTAGGTTTTAGAATAATTCCGGGGGCCTGACGTTTATCGCCAACGTCAACCTGGAGTTCCCTTGGCTATGCGTCATAACCAGATTTTTCCAAAACAGACGGGAGAGAACATATCGAATAATAACAGCTCAACCAAACGTTACGACTCAATCATCACGACATGCAAAGCATTTTTATATGGGGTCTAAGTCTCAGACAGAATCCAAGAGGCCCAAACTTATTTCCAACACTGGAAGCAACATTAATATGACTCTTTGAACACATTCTAAAACCAATCTGGTGACCGATTACATTTTAGTTATCCAAGTCCACATACAGTGATCCATCAGTCACTCGTTCTGATCCTTTGTTAATGTCATTTATGTGATACCGGAGAGTAACTATCAGTCTACGACTTAACCAATTCATTGCAAAAGAACCACTGAATAATAGATAACGCCAGCCAATCATTATTAGTCAGAGGAAAACTGTTTATATAACAGCCAACATCAACATTTTGCCCTTATAGGATGGCAAAATAGGTATTAATCTTACCAGTATGGAACTTAACCAGATGTTGGAAGAGAAATATGCCTCAGCCCAGGAGGACACAGCGAGAGTATTGAGTATCTACACAACACTGCCACCCAGAGGCAAGCCACATGCTTAACTACAGTGTTGGGGAAGATACTCTGAAAACATAATTCAAGCTACCAATTACTTCCCACTGAAAGAATTTAAGCTACCCTTTAGAAATTTGGTTGACTTTTAAAAAATTACTTTGAAAAAGTAGTTCAATACAGCCAAACTATTTCCTGAAAAAAAAAATCTGAACCGTCAGACTACAAATTGCAAGAACAGATCACCTTGGGGTTTTACGTTAAGAAAATGTTTCAAATGAGAATAAGGCAGGTCTGACGACAAAATAAAGGAAGTGATTGCCTACTTCACCCATATTTTAGCTAAAAGGTAGTGTTGTTCCAGTAGTTAGCTACACGGAAAAAAAGTAACGAACACACTTCCTAGATTAGAATTTAGTTCAACTACCACCAAGCTACTGCAAAATGTAATTCCATTACTAGTTGAACTACATGTAGTTCATTACTCCCCAACACTGCTTAACTAACTTGATTTCTACTCCCCTGTTCCTTTTAGTAAAAAAAAAACAAGTAATATTTAAAGATGTTTATTAATTTACAATACCTTAAAGCAGATCACTTTTTAATTTTTTACATTTATTCACATTGAGATAAATTTCATAGCAGTGACATTGGTTGACAAACACTAACCAAAAGACTCACTCAAAGGAAGTGAGTTTCCATGCTGTTTCCATGGAAACCAAAGCCACCCAAGACCAATCTGCCCTCCTACTCAACCACCTGCATAACTATCCCACAGTTCTCACCCACACACTCACTCAGTATTTAGGCGCACGAACACACACACACACACACACGACAAAACACACACCCATTACTCACTCTAAGACACACTAAGGCTGGGTTTACGTAGGCAGCCCATTTCTGATATTTTTTCTCCACTAACTAGTCTTTTGACCTTTCACAAGATCTTTTTCAGAGCTTTTCGGTCAAAAAATACCAAGGCCAATAACTGATATATATATATATATATATATATATATATATATATATATATATCAGTTATTGGCCTTGGTATTTTTTGACCGAAAAGCTCTGAAAAAGATCTTGTGAAAGGTCAAAAGACTAGTTAGTGGAGAAAAAATATCCGAATTGGGCTGCCTGTGTAAACGCAGCCATACTGTCGCACTACACAGACATTTCCCCAGCCCATCCACTAACACACAGAACATGATCTACATTCCCAGACATATACATACAACCCCTGGAACAAAAATTATTCAATTAACAGGAGTCAGACAAAAACAGAATAAACAATACAAGATTTTAAAAAATACAATATTAATATGATTACAGAATAAATCAAAAAGGCAAAAACAGACAGCATCCAAACAAAGGTGGTAAAAATACATAATTTCCTCATTTTCCAGACGGTACCCTCACCAAGCCCTAGCTCCATCCCATGCCTCTAGCCCTTATGTCCTGTAGGAAGCCCTCCCACCACCACCTCACGGTTGACTGGCTCCTGGCGTCAATTCCCTTACTCCTCACTCAGGTCAGACGGGGAGTGGCGAGGATACAGGGCTTCCTCATGAGACTGGGTGTGGTACAGTCTAAACGGTCATGTTGATCAGAGACGTAAGCCATTCAGAATGACACAAAATGGTCACTCAGAAGCACTCCTTCAAAATATTTTCACTCAGTTTAAAAAAGGAGAAAAAAAAGAAAGCAAGGCTTTACAACCTGGGGGAGGACACGTAGGAGTTAGTTTAGATTCTTCTTCTAGCTAAACCAGTTCATCCTCAAGGAGGTGATCCAACATGACAATGTCACACACATCCACTCAGGTGTTGACACAGCTGTCCATTTACAATTTTGAACTCTTCCTCTGTGTTGGTCCAGGAACGAACACGTGTGGCCCATGGCACAGAAAGATGCACCACTCCAGTCCACTGGTGCTATGGCAAACTAAACACTCCCTGCCAGTATGAGGCAACTACTGTACACAGTCTACATCGGGTGGGGGGGACGGCACTTTGTATAACAGTAGGAAATGATTCTCATCCTCTAAGACGGGAAGGGAAGATTAAGACCATACATAAAACTTACAAAGACACACTTTCAAATAAACAACCCAGTTAAGTGCCAAACTCGTGGGAACTTCCATTTCATTAGCAGAAAGACACATGGAGCAAACTATGCCGAGTCTTCAAGGGTAATGCAAACAACTGTATGCACAGTACGGGTCAAAGTTCCAAACATTTTGTTAGTGTTTCTTTGTAAGGTGAGTCTTCCAAACCTGTATATGCCCCCCCCCCCCCCCCCCCGCTACACAGGATATATGCTACTCCTGGGTAACCACAGATATTATATGTACAAATTCTTAACATGATTTTACAACAGAGAGAAGGAAAGGCAAAATTTGGCAAAAGGGTGAACAAAAGAGAATCTATTTGAATAAATTGGCACGAAAAAAAAACTACATAATTCCTAAGCCACGGATTGGGCCAGAGTGCAACAAACACGTGCAACAGACCGCCCGCTGACAGCTCTGTGACCCATCTTCCTGTGATCTCCCCAAATCCAGGGTTGACGGGCAGACAGAAGCCGAGCATAGGATGAATGTGGGGGAGGGGAGTGAAAGGATTGTTGTTTGTTGTTTTTACAAGAGCAGACAGCAGTTGCTCTCTGTGATCTTCTCCCGGTTACGCTGACCTACAAAGAGGACGATACAAAGAAACTTGACACCAGACAACGAAAGAGAAAATATCACACCAGGCTTTCAGGTTTAAAGGGACAATAAGGCCTACAGCTGTAGTAATTACAGCTCAACAGTGTCCCTGACACTGGTGTTAAGTACTTAAGTAAAAAAATACTTTAAAGTACTACTTTAGTATTTTTTTGGTATCTATACATTTATTATTTTTTACAATTTAGTTCACTACATTTCTAAAGAAAATAATGTACTTTTTACTCCATAATTTCCCTGACATCCAAAAACAACATTTTGAATGCTTAGTAGGACAGGAAAATGGTCCAATTCAAGCACTTATCAATAGAACATCCCTGGTCATCCCCATCTCCCCTGAACTGGCAGACTCACTACACACACAGATACGATTTGATAATTTACAAACAAAGTATGTCACAAGCGACGAATACAACAGGTGAAATGCTTAGGGAAATGCTTCCTTACAAGCCCTTAACCAACACTGCCGTTAAGAAAAATAAGTGTTAAGAAAGTATTTACTCAAACTGAAGTAAAAAATAATAAAATAATTAATAATTAAAGAGCAACAACACAATAACACGACTATATACAGGGGGTATCGGTACAGAGTCAATGTGCGGAAGCACCGGTTAGTTGAGGTAATATGTACATGTAGGTAGAGGTAAAGTGACTAATTATGTCTGAGTGTTGGAGTATGCCCCTGGCTAACTGTAAATTTAGAAAATGGTGCTATCTGGTTTATATAACGAATTTGAAAACATTTAGACTTTTGATACTTAAGTATATTTCACTAATTACATTTACTTTTGATACCTAAGTTTATTTAAAACCAAATACTGGCTGACTACACCGCTCGCATTACGTGCACTGCAAAATATATTTAGAAATCTATATTATTCAATTATTGCACCCACACTGCTCACGAGCGTCTGCGAGGCCAAGGGCTAAAATAGAAGTCAGTTCTATTTGTGACACAGATCACGCTGCAAGACCTGCCTCTCCCATCTCCTCATTGATTTATAGAAGCAGGTACCCAGGTGCCATCTCCATACTGGTTTTACCCACGTGGGTGACTGAAAGACGAATGAGGTCAGTGGCGGTAATGCACCTAATTTATGAAAGTTGACAATCGCAATATAAAGTCAAGAGAAGAAAAAGACTAGAAGGAGGAGAGATGACTAGAAACAAGTCGGTTGACCGATTGTGTGGATTAATTGTCGGAGTAGAGGAACTTGTGCATTTCAGGTAAAATAACTCAATGTTTATATCCCAGGACAAATTAGCTAGCAACAGCAAGCTAGCTAAATAGGACAAATTAGCTAGCAAGTGCAAGCTATCGAGCCAAATTGCCATAAATATTTAATGCTTTTCGACCTGTCCCCAAATGAATGTAATTGGTTCAGAGTTTGTTTTGATATTTTAACCTGCCTGTCGTGATCGCTTTTAGTGTGTGGGGACAAAATAAATGTATGCACGATAGCGCACGCACGCAGCCGGTTTGGGTTCCGTGTTAGACTTCAGCAGTATTTTACTGGGTGACTTTCAGTTGTGTCATTTTATATTAAGGCATTTTTACTTAAGTAGACAATTGGGTACGTTTTCCCACCACTGGTCCATGACAGCTAGGTGATGAGATGAGTCAGACAACCAGAGAGTGCGAGAGAAAGGTTCTCACCATGGGAGTTAGGTTCTGGCAGGGTCTCTCTGGCAACCAAGTGCATGACAGTTGTTCGGCCAGGGGGCAGCTTTAAAGCTTTGAAAACAAAAAGGACAGACAATGAACAATTCATATACAGAATATATAATCACAAGATAATCCTCTTTAATTTTGGAATTAGTAAACATGCTCAGAATGTCCATTCTAGGGGCCTCCCGGGTGGCGCAGTGGTCTAAGGCCACCAGAGACTCTGGGTTCGAACCCAGGCTCTGTCTTAGCCGGCCGCGACCGGGAGGTCCATGGGGTGACGCACAATCGGCCTAGCGTCATCCGGGTTAGGGAGGGTTTGGCCGGTAGGGATATCCTTGTCTCATCGCGCACTAGCGACTCCTGTGGCGGGCCGGGTGCAGTGCACGCTGACCAGGTCGCGGTGTTTCCTCCAACACATTGGCTGGCTTCCGGGTTGGATGCGTGCTGTGTTAAGAAGCAGTGCGGCTTGGTTGGGTTGTGTTTCGGAGGACGCATGGCTTTCGACCTTCGTCTCTCCCGAGCGGGAGTTGTAACGATGAGACAAGATAGTTACTAACAATTGGATACCACGAAATTGGGTAAAAAAATAAATAAAATAATAATAATAATCTTTGATGACATGTCCTCAACTGTGGCATGTTTTAAATCAGACTTCATTTCAAAGGACATACAGTATTCCCCAGTGTATTTTAGCCCGGTAGGATGGTGTGTGTGTGTGTATGCATGTATATATATTTTTTAAAAAGGAGGGTCCATCAAGTACCGCCAAGTGTGACGCTGCCATGCAGGAAGCGTCCCTGGAAGATGAGGCGCAGGATGCTGGCACTGCCCACCTGCTCCTCCTCCCATCCTGATGCAGAGATGAGACAACAACATTAGAGCAACACTCAGAAGCAAGTCTAATATCACTAGCGCCAGACAGCCACTCAGACATAGACTTCCTGCAGTGGTTGAACACACAAACATGGCTGCCATCGTCAGTGGTTTGAAGGTGGAGTGTGGAGAGCCAAGGCATTGTGTAACAACTGTCCCTATAATAACTGGAATGTGGTACCCGTGACAAGAGACAGAAAGCATGTTTTTAAGTCCGACCCAGACTAAGAAGAATTAAGAAAGTTGCAAATTTACCTGATTAATTCTGCAATACAACTCAATATAAAAAGACAGTGTTGTGGTTGTTCCCTGATTCACGTCCCAAACTGCACAAACTCACCCAAGGGCCAGTTATCAAAGACGTGCTTGGCGATGTCCATGGCTGAGTCGCTGGGGGAGAAGATGAAGTCTTGTGTCTTCCCACTGACCAGGATAAGACGCAGATTCACCTGAAAAAGCACCAAAATAAAACATCTTAATAATCCTACACATGGCTCTACAAAAATCCCACAAAATTTCAGAATTATACAGTCTACACTTCCACCCCGTCGAGCAATGAGAAGCATGTAGCTTAGCCTAATCACATGGAATCCTTCCGTTTTCTCTCACCTCGAATGACATGAGATGACCCTCGGAAGCCTGCACCGAAATTGACATTCCTGTCTAATTAGATTTCTCTGGTGCAGATCTCCGCCCCGTTTGACTGGGCTGCTTCCTTCAGAGAGGACTGAGCTCGTTGTGAAGTGAGCCCCTATAGCAGAACAATGCACAGATAAGGGTGGAGCTGGGGGGGGGGGGTGTGAAGTGGGCCTTCAGCGCTGTGGGCAGCTCCTCTCTCTAGGCTGTCGGCCTAATGCGATAACCCCAGGTGTCCCAGACAGCCCTGGGCCCCGTTATTAAATTTACATGGCCAATGCGTAACCCAGGGGCATAGTGGTGTGTGTGAAGGAGGGAGGGGGCTGGGGAGTTTTCCCTGCTCTTCTTTGTACCCACCCAGTTCACTAAATGAACCCATTTAAAATAAATTGAAGCAAAAATGTGTTGGACATGCTGTTACACTAATTGTACTAGCAACTTAAGACAAAAAAATAAAAAAAGGGACCATTTCATCTGTTAGTCAGTCAGTTACAGAATCCAAAAGGAAGTTTCTTTTTAGGAGACTTGGGTAATTGCATTTTCTTTCATAGATTTCAATCGCTTCTTGGTTTAAGGATTACATCATCAACATGGTGTTTGCACAGAGTTTGGCTGGGAATAAATGCTCTCATTGAAAACCAAATGAAGGTAAGGCAGGTTGTTCAGGGTTCTGCAATGAGTCAAATCCCAAATGCCACAGAGAATAAATGAAGAACCCCCCCCCACACAACTAATTATGTGGTGAACTATGATTTCTCCAAAATAATAAGTCGTACGGGTATTGAAATCCATTTGGGAAATAGGGAAAGAAACAGCATTTCACATGAAGTGTTGCAACTCAGAGGTTACTGTCAGATGCTCCATGTAGGCTATGTAAACGGCATCTATTATAAACTCATCAATTCGACAATCATAAAATATCCGCTACCAGTAAGTAGCCTTAAGCATACACGTAAGCTCCTACACAGGAAGAGACCCCTGGCTCATAGCCTTCCCTCCTGCGGTGGCAGCAGCCCCAGGTCAGGACCTCTAATAGTGAAAAAAGCTCTGAAGCATCATTAGCCTATGGCCGGAAGCCACACTCCACCCCTCTGATTCTCTCCATCAGTTGACAGATCGTAACACGCTGCACACACAAACTTCATCAGAGTAGATATTGGTATCCCACCACAATCCAACAAATGGCTTGGAAATCATGACAAATATGCTACCATTACAAACACTATCATATTTTGGATACCAAAATCAAAGTTAAGGTAAAAATGGAATGGGTAATTCCCCCACATAATAAAATATGTTCATTTGTCCCTAAACTTTCTGGTGGTAAATCGGGGAAGCCAGAACAAAGAATCTGTGCCACAAGGTGTATCGTTAGGATAGTCCTACACTGAGCTGTTTACAAACACGCCAACCCTACTAGGCAGAGGAAGCCCCTCCCCCTATGCACTGCATAACCTCTGAGTGGGGTTAGATACCAAAGTCATCATTAACAAGCCCCCCCCCCCCAGCTTCCCTTCATCCCTTTTATCCTCAACCAAACAAAACAAACTCAAATTTGCCTAGCTGCCCTTGGTTCTTTTTTTAACCATCAAGGATATCCTCTTAGACTATCCAATCAAGAGAAACATTAACTTCAAAAACTCAGCTTTGAAGTAACAGAAAAGGTCTGTGCAACACATGCGTGCATTGGAAACAGAAAGGCACTTAGGCTGTATTGCTACTAAGTCACTCTGGATAATAGCGTCTGCCAAAATATCAACGTAAATATGAACTAAATATTTGCAGAAGTGGACAATAACTCTAGAGCACTACAAGCTGGCATTGGTACAACAGGGCAGGCAGCCTAGAGTAGCCTATCAGCCTTTTCATTGATTTGAGATCGTTTGTGATTTCAAATTGACTGGTTCTCCTCAGTCCCTACAATCAATCTCCTCTTCATCCCTGATTTAACACAACAGTGCCGTGGACAAGGTCCTTTGCCTTTACACATGTCAACTGGGTTTGTTTGGAGAATAACAGAATCCAAAATGGGTGATTTTGTGATAGGAAGACAATCAATTAAGGCTCACCTCTAGAAAAAATGTGGGTCAATCTCAAAATGTAGTTTGACAGATGGTGATTACAGAAACAGCTATTCTGTTTGTGAGAATAGCTGTACATTTGGGCTCCCGAGTGGCGCAGCAGTCTAAGGCACTGCATCTCAGTGCTAGAGGCGTCACTACAGACACTGTGGTTCGATTCCAGGCTGTATCACTGGCTGTGATTGGGAGCTCCACCGGGCTGGGCCCAGTGGTGTCCGGGTTTGGCCGGTGTAGGCCGTCATTATAAATAAGAATGTTATTAACTGACTTGCCTAGTTAAATCAAGGTTCCATTTAAAAATGGAAAACATAACATGCATTGTAACCATTTTAATATTAGACATACGGGGCACAGCATTGGATCTTATGCAGTAAGGATTGTGTTGGGTTGCAAATGAATACTCACCATATCGAGATCCCTTGCAGTTGTCATGGTTCTGAAGCCGATCTGAACAGAACCGAGTGTACTGCGCTTCGCTGGATGAGACCGGGCCAACCCCCTGGCATAAAGAGCACTGTGTGCGTTCCACTACTCTCACCCCTTTCCTTCTCTGCTTTCAACAACCTTCTCAAGCGCGCTGACAAAGTGAACAAATCGGTTGCTATATTCGCCCGTTCGTGTGATATCTGCGAACGATGGAGGCTAGTAGGTAGCAAGCTTATCTGCCCAATCATACACTCACTGCTAGACAGTCGCTATTTAGCTAGCATTTGGCTAGAAATTAGCTAGCTAGCTTCAGTAGCTTGCCAACACGAATACTTAGTTAGCTAGCTATTACAGTCACAAACACATTAGTTAGATGGCTCTAAACTCGTTGCTTTAACCTTAATGACGAGTTTTACTGAAAACCTTCCACTACTGCTTGACAATATGTAACTAGTAACATGGCTAGCTAGCAAGGAGCTAAGTTAGCTAGTTAACGTTACTTCTGGGTTGTGGCAATTTACAAGGTTGGTTTATTGAAAAAAACATATACTTCACTAACGATTACGTGAGTGAAGAAGCTCATGACAGAAATGTAAAGATAACTTATTAGCTAGCTAGTTACCTGGCTAAAATCTAAAAAGCTAGCTAAGGTTAGCTGAAAATATCGGACTGCGGCAGAAAAGCGGAACAGAAAAGACAAACAGCGATATCTCTACTCTTAATCTTACTAATAACCTCACAGTTTCGAAGACTGTATCAGTATAAAACAAGTACTTAAATATTTAGCTACGCATCCCAATGGTTAAAAGTATCCTATGTTCGAGGATTTCTTTTGGTCAGAAAACCATCGAACCTAGTTGCTGCTTGTTGAAGAATAATGGCAGGACATTTAAAGACACAGGAAATCAGCTGGTTGTCAACATAGGAAACGAAAATACACCACAACAAAGTATGTCTGGGAGTTGAAGTCTTGCCATAAGATTCCATTTTGATTGAACAAGTTATAACATCAAGGCAATAAACAACATACATTTGGATAATTTGTGTTGAAGCCACCTTTTACAGAAAGCCGGGGAAATTATAATTGAAAATTGAGCCAGAAATCAGTTTTCATTTTGGATGATTCAAATTTACTTACAAAACATTTATACACAGTAATTTCTCTTGACACATTTACAGATATAAAATAGTTTAAATAGTACATGTTCTCATGTGTAAGAATACAAATGGTCATGAAACTGTCAGTACACAATCTATTTCATTTAGTTAAATACTGTTCTGATGACCTCAAGGTTATGTCTGTTAAAAGCAATGTTTGTAAACATAATGTTGTAACTTACTCCACAAAACATTGTACAGAGACACTTATGTAATCTGCAAGGCTTTGCAACATGATGCTGTAACAAGCTTTGCGCCTTTTGGAACCATTTAAAATGGTTAAAGAACTGTAACAAAACAAGCAGGCCAAACAGAAATATAATGTATAATTAAGCAAGAAGGGCTGTGGTATGTGCACGACAGAGGGTCCAGTGCGCACCACTTAGGTATGGTGGGGAGCAGGCCTCGAAACCTCGATCTTCTAGCCCGAGGTCCGGTGCACTATCGACTGTGCGGCAGAAGCATGCTCGTGCCGCACAGTCGATTTCCGCGCTTACTCCGTCCTTTCAAAGAGCGCGTCCTCGCGCTAGCTTGTGACTCTACGTCTTACAGGAACGCGCTCACCGGCCAAGTACAAACAGCAAGGAGCAGGTCTTGAACCCTCGAGGTCCGGCGCGCTATCGACTGTGCCGCAAAAGCATGCTCATGCGGCAGAGTCGATTTCCGCGCATATAAACCCAGGGTCGTTACACTATATTGGCAATATAGCACAACCCCCCGAGGTGCCTTATTGCTATTATAAACTGGTTACCAACGTAATTAGAGCAGTTGCGTCATACCCATGATATACCATGAGTTTCAGCCAATCAGCATTCAGGGCTCCAACCACCCAGTTTATAATGTCTTACGAATTGAAAGGGATTAGCAAACCGCTATACACATGTACTTGAAAGTAAACAGTTCAACTGACAAAATAACATTGTAAAAGCTCAAAACAGAGAGAATGGAGAAAGTCAAGCACAAACGATATTCATTGTTAATGAAATCATAACCTCTCCTTTCAAAGTAGTTTTTTTTTTAGAAACAATGAGTCTGAAAATATCCCCACTTTCACTCACAGCTATTTGTAGTTTGTTTTCTAGCCCATTTTTCAATAAGACTGGACTGTCTTGACCTTAAAATCTTAATTTGATACCAATAATAGCGGATATCAATTGTAATTGATAATCTGTGGAGACAATTTCCACATCAAACAGGCATAGAATACAAATGACAGTTTCATACCCTTGAAGTGAGCAACTGAAATGTAGACTGAGGCACATAGTTAGACAGCAAAAAGTTGATGTAAACAACACCACACAAAGTTTCTATAAACAAAACTTGACTGAGGCTGGTGGGCTTTTCAGTTCAAGTTATTACTACATTCAGTTAGACACTCAAGAGTTAGCGATTAAAACCCAGGCCCCTCTTTCAATGACACAATTATACATGGAACCAGTCAGGTGGGTAACATGAACCACAAGCTTAAGACCTTCGAACAGAAATGTAACCTGAAAGCCTTTTAATGCAACTCTAGAAATTATATATGTATTGGAATCCCTTCTCTGCCTTTCACCAGTGTCAGTTTTGGGCTGAATATACAATTCCCCCCCCCCCCAGTGTACCTTCCTACAGACATCTCTCTCTATTTGGTAGAGTTTGTATATCATCATGGTACAAAAATAAGTTATTTCTCTCATAACACAATCTCTACCTTTTAGCCTTTGAGAGCATCATTTTAAACCGAATAATTATTTGGGCAGCTCTTAAAAATAAAAAACATTTTAACATACATAAATATATATATATATGTATCCAACAAAAATATACATGCATGTTTCTGTATAAATATTTAAACAAAATTATATAAATTATTGTTTAAAAGAATATTCAAAATTTGAACTTTTGGGTAAGGACTGTCAATTCTGACAATTTAATTTAATTGTCAATCATCTCTCTATAGTGCAGACAGTGAGTTCTGGGGTTGTTTGACACTCTGCTTGGTATTGCCGGTCCTCAAAGAACACAAATAAAACCATAGTGATTGACCTACATGGACAGAAGGACACGCAACACCACGTACACTGTTGATGTGCTTACTGACTCACAGGGCAAAGACACTAGAGATCAGATGTCATTTGGGGGAAAATGGCTGAATTGAGGCAGAAACAACCAGGCACTAGAATAACATGTTAAAGTGTAGAAACTCTGTTTCCTTACCATTTGTACCACCTAAATGACATCATCATTGATACAAAGAACCCTTTCAACATTTAGATATGCAGAAAGTATTCGGACCCCTTGACCTTCTCCACATTGTTACATCCTTATTCTAAAATGGATTTTTTTTTAGTTATCCCCTCAATACCCCATAATGACAAAGCAAAAACAGGTTTCATTTTTCCTAAAATGTAAAATAATTATCACTTTTACATAAGGATTCAGGCCCTTTACTCAGTACTTTGTTGAAGCACCTTTGTCAGCGATTACAGCTTTGCGTCTTCTTGGGTATGACGCTACAAGCTTAGCACACCTGTATTTGGAGAGTTTCTCCCATTCTTCTCTGCAGATCCTCTCAAGTTGTGTCAGGTTGGATGGAGAGTGTCGCTGCACAGCTATTTTCTGATCTCTCCAGAGATGTTTGATCAGGTTCAAGTCCGGAATCTGGCTTAGCCACTCAAGGACATTCAGAGACTTGTCCCGAAGCGACTCCAGCATTGTCTTGACTGTGTGCTTAGGGTCGTTGTTCTCTTGGAAGGTGAACCTTCGCCCCAGTCTGAAGTCCTGAGCGCTCTGGAGCAGGTTTTCGTCAAGGATCTCCCTTCATCTTTCCCTCGATCCTGACTAGTCTCCCAGTCCCTGCTGCTGAAAAACATCTTCACAGCATGATGCTGCCACCACCATGCTCCACCGTAGGGATGGTGCCAGGTTTCCTCCAGACGTGACACTTGGCATTCAGGCCAAAGAGTTAAATCTTGGATTCATCAGACCAGAGAATCTTGTTTCTCATGGTCTGGGAGTCCTTTAGGTGCCTTTAGGCAAACTTCATGTGTCTTTTACTGAAGAGTGGCTTCCGTCTGGCCATTCTACCATAAAGGCCTGATTGGTGGAGTGCTGCAGAGATGGTAGTCCTTCTGGAAGGTTCTCCCATCTCCACAGAGGAACTCTGGAGCTCTGTCAGAGTGACCATCGGGTTCTTGGTCACCTCCCTGATCAAGGCCCCTCTCCCCCGATTGCTCAGTTTGGCAGGTCGGCCAGATCTAGGAAGAGCCTAAGTGGTTCCAAACTTCTTCCACACTGTCAACTGTGGGACCTTATATAGACAGGTGTGTGCTTTTCCAAATCATGTCCAATCAATTGAATTTACCACAGGTAGACTCCAATCAAGTTGTAGAAACATCTCAACGATGATCAATGGAAACAGGATGCACCTGAGCTCAATTCCGAGTCTCATAGCAAAGGGTAAATAAAGTATTGTTTTTTTTATTTTTAATAAATTTGCAAAACATTTCTAAATTTTTTTTTGTTGCCTTTTTCATTATTGTGTGTAGATTGATGAGGGAAAACATGAATTTAATCCATTTTAGAAGAAGAATAAGACAGAAAGTTAAGAGTCTGTTGTGGCACAATTCCCAGACAGTTAAAAAACAAACAGATAAGAATGTGCTCCTGTTCAAGGCTTGCGTCATATGTCGTTGGGGCAAATACCATCTACTCTACCACTATTCTCCTTTAAGGCATCATTCCTTCCACCTCATTGTCATCCTCTGCCAGGAAGTTGGGGCTCTTTGATCGGAGGACTGGCTCAAATTTACCGTGGTTGGGTGTGGCCTCTGAGCTGTTCTTAATCCCGTAACCAAAGTAGATGATAAAACCTAGGAGAGAGAGGGAAGAAGGAAGGAAGGAAGGAAGAAAAACTGTTTTAAACAGTGATAAACTACAGCATGCCAAAGGTAAACCTCACTGACGCACTGTACTTGCGTAACACAAAGTTGTGTAACAACACAGATAGGCGCAAGAGGCAAATAAATAATAGGGGTGGCAATCTCACTAACCAATAGTCATCCACACTGCAAAGCGACACCACGTTGGCCCATCCAGCTGCATCATGAGGTAAATGTTGACAAAGATACTGACCAATGGCAACACTGGGAGTAGGGGTACCTGAAGGGAATCAAAATGTTTATTTTGTACATTAAACTACACACTGGACATATTCAAGTCTAACAACTACAAAATATTTTCTAATTCACTTTTATGCGAAGAGCTGATGATCCAAGTACAGACAGACCAAGTGGTTACTAGGAGAATGAGGAAAACTTCAGTAAACGGGAACTGGTTTCTCAAGAAAAAGTACGTGAAATGAGTCATGTGACTGAAAACTCCCATCATACCTTAAAGGTGAGTGACTGTCTGCTCGGGGGCTGTCTCCATATGATGACCACACACAGGAAGGAGAGGAAGGCCAGTATCGCACATATGGTGACCCACACTGGGTGGCCACTCACCACCTCTACCCCACACACAGACAGCACTATGCACAGCAGGGTGAACACCACAGCTAAAGAGAGAAGAGAGATTGTTAACTTAGCATGTATAGTGGAATCTTATTAAATAATTTCAATGTATTCTCTCATTTGCATATCAGACAGCTGCTTTCAGTATGCCAACCCTCTCAAAAACGGCTCACTTAAATATAGCTTTAAACACCATTAACACTTCACCCTGTCAAAAGGGGGAGACTCACAGATGACAGTGGTAGTGATGTAGACGATGAGCCCGGAGGTCTTGGTTGGGACGTCACAGCTGGGCACCAGCAGCATCTTGAGGATGAACCGCTCCCTGAGGGGCCTGGTCTCCCCCTCACTCTCCTGGCCAAACTCATCCCCACTGTCCCCCTCTGCCATGGCTGCCCTCTGCAGACCCACCAGCTCCACCATCTTCTCACTGGCACCACTGACACCCAGGGTGCCCGGTTGGTACCTGAGAACAAATACACATACAGTTGAAGTCGGAAGTTTACATAGACCTTTGCCAAATATATTTAAACTTAGGTTCTTAACAATTCCAGACATTTAATCCTTGTAAAAATTCCCTGTTTTAGGTCAGTTAGGATCACCACTTTATTTTAAGAATGTGAAATGTCAGAATAATAGTAGAGAGAATGATTTATTTCAGCGTTTATTTCTTTCATCACATTCCCAGTAGGTCAGAAGTTTACATACACTCAATTAGTATTTGGTAGCATTGGCTTTAAATTATTTAACTTGTGTGAAATGTTTCAAGTAGCCTTCCACAAGTTTCCCCCAATAAGTTGGGCAAATTTTGGCCCATTCCTCCTGACAGAGCTGGTGGAACTGAGTGAGGTTTGTTAGGCCTCCTTGCTCGCACACACTTTTTCAGTTCTGCCCACACATTTTCTATGGGATTGAGGTCAGGGCTTTGTGATGGCCACTCCAATACCTTGACCTTGTCGTCCTTAAGCCATTTTGCCACAACTTTGGAAGTATGCTTGGGGTCATTGTCCATTTGGAAGACCCATTTGCGACCAAGCTTTAACTTCCAGACTGATGTTTTGAGATGTTGCTTCAATATATCCACATAATTTTCCTGCCTCATGATGCCATCTATTTTGTGAAATGCACCAGTCCCTCCTGCAGCAAAGCACCCCCACAACATGATGCTGCCACCCCGTGCTTCACGGTTTGGATGGTATTCTTCAGCTTGCAAGCCTCCCCCTTTCTCCTCCAAACATAACGATGGTCATTATTGCCAAACAGTTCTATTTTTGTTTCATCAGACCAGAGGACATTTCTCCAAAAAGTAAAATCTTTGCTCCTATGTGCAGTTGCAAACCGTAGTCTGCCTTTTTTATGGTGGTGTTGGAGAGGTGGCTTCTTCCTTGCTGAGAGGCCTTTCAGGTTATGTCGATATAGGACTCGTTTTAGTGTGGATATAGATACTTTTGTACCTGTTTCCTCCAGCATCTTCACACGGTCCTTTGTTGTTGTTCTGGGATTGATTTGCACATTTCGCACCACAGTACGTTAATCTCTAGGAGACAGAACGCGTCTCCTTCCTGAGCGGTATGATGGCTGCGTGGTCCCATGGTGTTTATACTTGCGTACTATTGTTTGTACAGATGAACGTGGTACCTTCAGGTGTTTGGAAATTGCTCCCAAGGATGAACCAGAGTTGTGGAGGTCTACTTTTTTTCCCCTGAGGTCTTGGCTGATTTGTTTAGATTTTTCCATGATGTCAAGCAAAGAGGCACTGAGTTTGAAGGTAGGCCTTGAAATAAATCCACAGGTACACCTCCTATTGACTCAAATTATGTAAATTTGCCTATCAAAAGCTTCTAAAGCCATGACATCATTTTCTGGAATTTTCCAAGCTGTTTAAAGGCACAGTCAACTTAGTGTATGTAAACTTCTGACCCACTGGAATTGTGATACAGGGAATTATAAGTGAAATAATCTGTCTGTAAACAATTGTTGGAAAAATTACTTGTGTCATGCACAAAGTAGATGTCCTAACTGACTTGCCAAAACTATAGTTTGTTAACAAGAAATTTGTGGAGTGGTTGAAAAATAAGTTTTAATGATTACAACCTAAGTGGATGTAAACTTCCGACTTCAACTGTAGGTAGAATTCAGTCAACCCTTACTTTACTAGTTACGTTGACTGAGAACATTTTCATTTACAGCAAAGAGTTGGATATTTGAGGAATCAAATGTGTTTGTGCCTGACTCTTTAAAAAAAAGAAAAAAAAAGAAAAAAAGAAGTGTGTTAGCTAAAATCCTCTGTGCTAACCTGAGGATAAGCACACACACAGCCACTAGTGTGTATGCCAGGAGAGTTCCAATCGACATCAGGTCCACCAGGGCTGCCAGATCAAACAGGAATGCCATCAGGGCTGCCGAAAGAAAGAATACGTTTAAATTCTAAGCAGCATAGAGTAGCAGCTAAACAGTTGACAGAAAACGAAATGTTGGTGCACAAAGGAGATACTTAGTAAAGCAAGAGCTAAGCTTACCTGCTACAATACCCGACACGATGGTGGCTAACAGGGGGGTCTTGGTTTTGATGTTCATCTTTGAGAGGAAACGGAAGAGCAGGCCGTCCTCAGCCATGGCATAGATTACACGGGGCATGGGGAACATTGAGCCCAGTAAACTGGACAGGGAAAAGAGAGAAAGACTCAGACACAGTAGTCACCATCACACTGAGGCCAGCCATGTCGCTGGACAGTCCACAAACACTGAATGACCCCGAAATATAAGTTAACACATGAAACAAACACTTTTGGGTTCATATATTCCACATCATAATTTGTGTCCGTTCCTTTGCCTGCAAATAATTACAAACAAAAAATGAACTGAAAGCACAGTAGTATATGAAAATAAACATCTGTTCAAACCCAGAAATAAATATCTAACCAAAAATAGCCTGCCATCTGGGTGCCTTTCAACCTTTGATAGAAGTGCACACAAGGCCATGAGGAAGTCTCTATGGGAAACTGTCTGTCAGTCACCTGGTGGAGAGTGCACAGAGGGAGCCCACAGCCACGATGTAGCGGGCAGGGTCCCAGTGCACATACTTGAAGGCCTCTGGCAGCGGGCTCTCTTTGTTCAGCAGGTAGTAGGGCATCATGAGAGTGAGGGCTGCAGACACCCCGAAGTAGGCAAAGAAACAGATGAGCAGAGAAGCCACGATACCGATGGGGATGGAACGCATGGGGTTCTTGGCCTCTTCACCTGTGGAAAAAGAATGAGACGGTTTAGATTTGACAGTCGTCAACCACAGGTACATTTTACATGGACTTTTTAGCCATTAAGGGGACGCTCTTATCCAGAGAATACATTTTCATACGGGTCCCCCGTGGGAATCAAACCCACAACCCTGGCATTGCAAGCACCATACTCTACCAGCTGAGCCACACGGTCCCAAAACATTAAGAACACCTGCTCTTTCCATGACATAGACTGACCAGGTGAAAGCTATGAACCCTTATTGATGTCACTTGTTAAATCCACTTCAGTCTGTGTAGATGAAGGAGAGGAAACAGGTAGGTTAACAAATTATTTTTAAGCCTTGAGACATTGACATTCAAAGGGTGAATTGGCAAGAAAAAAGATTTAAGTGCCTTTGAACGGGGTATGATGGTCGGTGCCAGGCGCACCAGTTTGTGTGTCAAGAACTGCATCGCTGCTGGGGTTCACACAACAGTTTCCTGTGTGTATCAAGAATGGTCCACCACCCAAAGCACATCCAGCCAACTTGACACAACTGTGGAAAGCATTGGAGTCAACATGGGCCAGCATCCCTGTGGAACGCTTTCAACACCTAACAGAGTCCATGCCCTGACGAATTGAGGCTGTTCTGAAGGCAAAAGCAGGGGGTGCCGTGCCACTCAATATTACGGTGTTCTTAATGTTGTGTGTAAATCATTGGTGTCAAGAGACGAGAGGAAATTGCCTACTTGTGGTTGCGATGCAGTCGAAACCCACAAAGGCATAGAAGCAAGTTGCTGCACCAGAAAGGACTCCACTGAAGCCGAATGGAGCAAAACCCCCATTGCCAAACTTCTCTTTAATGATCCTGGACAAAGAAAGAGCAGGGGACTGGTTATAATTATTGTTTAATAAAGTTATTGAAGTAGCCTGGAAAATAAAGAAAAACGGCAAAGAGAAAGATAATAATTTCATATTCAGTCTTCAGGAAGAGAACTGGTATCCCTAATGGTTGATGTCTCTAAAGGAGTTAATATATTTTTGTAAACAGGCTCATATATTCAACTACTCCCTTGGGCTGATTTTAAAACACCATTCCTGCCTAATAAACCACTCCTCATGAGCTCTTGTCTGTCTGTCTGCCGGCTGATTGGTGACTCACTCTGTATCAGTGATGTTGGACGTGTTGACAAAGTACTCGACAGTGAGGTTCCAGTTAGTACGGTCTCCCTTCACCAGTCCTGAGATGATGACGAAGCCCAGCACCACCAGGTTGACCCCCGTGAAGATCTTGTTCACCAGGGCCGACTCACTCACGCCAAACGCCAGCAGGCCTGTGTGGGTGTTGGCAAAGTGTCAGGGCCACAGACGTGGGCAGCGACCAAGCACAGCCAATCATAATGCTACACTGAATGGGAACTCTTCGCATGCCCTAAGGCAGGAATGAAGAGCCCTATTATTGTAGCTGTATTTTCGCTGATGGTGTGTATAATGCTTTCAAATGTGTTCCGAGTTATGTTAAATGAGAGCCTCACCAGTGAGCAGCAAGATCAGGATGAGGGCGAAGAGGTCTGGGTATTCAGCCAGAATCTTCCCAGGGACCTTGATGGACATGGAGGCTCTGAAGAAGTCTGAGATCTTCTGTTCAACCAGGTTGTCAAAGGTGGAGCTCCAGGCCCGAGAAACACTGGCTGTGCCTGAAAGAGGGAGAGAAGAGGAAGGGAGCGAGAGGAAGAGATTTATAATGACAGAAGTTGGAGTCACACTTTCAAGGGCCCTTCTGTCAAGAGGCAATCCTTCTAGAGGACCAATCTGCCTGTAAAACCGCTTCAGCTCAAGTCCTCAACAGAATCTTAATTATTCAGCTTCTCAGAATTGCTGATGATCTCAATTGACTGTCTTGGGTATTGCAGTAATATCCCTGCTTAGAGTTATGAGGAAAAATGTCAAGAGATTTATCATTGCACCTCTCATATCCTGTTTCAACCTCAAATGTGTTTCTTGCGACTTTATAAGATACAAACAAATCAAACAAATCAAACGTTCCCTCCCCCCATTTTGAATCGCATCCCTTCTTAATCTCAAAAATCCCTAATCTTCTCTAACTCCCACTTCTGACTCACCTATGACATAGGAGAGGATGAGGTTCCAACCAGTGATGAAGGCCCAGATCTCCCCCACTGTCACATAGCTGTACATGTAGGCTGAACCAGTCTTTGGCACACGGGCACCAAACTCAGCATAACACAGACCAGCAAGGACGGAGGAGAGCGCTGCGATGAGGAAGCAGAGCACGATGGCTGGGCCGGCCTTCTCCCTGGCCACCTCTCCAGCCAGCAAATAGACGCCGGCCCCCAGAGTGGAGCCCACCCCCAGGGCTATCAGGTCCAGTGTGCTCAGGCAGCGGGCGAAGTGGCTCTCTTCCTGGTTACAGTCCAGCGCTCGCCGCCTGAGCAGCATCTTACCAAAGGAAGCTAGCTTCTCAGCCATGGTAGGACAGCAGGTCACCAAGTCAAGAGGAGATGAAGGATCTTCTTACTGGGGAGGAGGAGAAATAAATCAAAAACGCTGCATTCAGAAAGTATTCAGACCCCTTGACTTTTTCCAATTCTTCTTTACATTACAGCCTTATTTCCCCTCATCAATCCACACACACAAAATCCCCCATAATGACAAGCAAAAACAGGTTATTAGAATGTTTTACAAATGTATTCAAAATAAAAAACTTAAATATCATATTTATGTAAATATTCAGACCCTTTTTTAAAAACCTTTATTTAACTAGGCAAGTCAGTTAAGAACAAATTCTTATTTTCAATGACGGCCTAGGAACAGTAGGTTAACTACCTTGTTCAGGGGCAGAACGACAGATTCTTACCTTGTCAGCTCAGGGATTCGATCTTGCAACCTTTCGGTTACATGTCCAAAGCTCTAACCCCTAGGCTACCTGACTTGAAATTGAGCTCAGGTGCATCCTGTTTCCATTGATCATCCTTGAGATGTTTCAATCACTTGATTGGAATCCAACTGTGGTAAATTCAATTTATTGGTCATGATTTGGAAAGGCACACACCTGTCTATATAAAAAGGTCCCACAGTTGACAGTGCATGTCAGAGAAAAAAACAAAGCCATGAGGTCGAAGGAATGGTTCTTAGATCTCAGACATGATTGTGTCGAAGCACATATCTGGGAAAGGGTACCAAAACATTTCTGCAGCATTGAAGGTCCCCAAGAACACAGTGGCCTCCATCATTATTAAATGGAAGAAGTTTGGAACCACCAAGACTCTTCCTAGAGCTGGCTGTCCGGCCAAACTGTGCAATCTGGGGACAAGGGCCTCAGTCAGGAAGGTGAACAAGAACCCGATGGTCAGTCTGACAGAGCTCCAGAGTTCCTCTGTGGAGATGGGAGAACCTTCCAGAAGGTCAACCATCTTTGCAGCACTCCACCAATAAGGCCTTTATGGTAGAATGGCCAGACGGAAGCCACTCCTCAGCAAAAGGCACGTGACAGCCACTTGGGAGTTTGCCAAAAAGGCACCTAAAAGGACTCTCAGACCATGAGAAACAAGATTCTCTGGTCTGACGAAACCAAGATTTAACTCTTTGGCCTGAAAGCCAAGTGTCACGTCTGGAGGAAACATGGCACCATCCCTATGGTGAAGAATGGTGGTGGCAGCAGCATGCTGTGGGGATGTTTTTCAGCGGCAGGGACTGGGAGGCTAGTCAGGACCGAGGAAAAAATGAACGGAATAAAGTACAGAGAGACCCTTGATAAAAACCTGCTCCAGAGCGCTCAGGACCTCAGACTGGGGCGAAGGTTCACCTTTCAACAGCACAACGACCCTAAGCACACAGCCAAGACAACGCTGGAATGGCTTCGGGAGAAGTCTCTGAATGGCCCAGCCAGAGCCAGGACTTGAACCCGATCAAACATCTCTGGAGAGACCTGAAAATAGCTGTGTGGCAACACTCCCCATCCAACCTGACAGAGCTTGAGATGATCTGCAGAGAAGAACGGGAGAAACTCCCCAAATACAGGCGTGCCAAGCTTGTATCATCATACCCAAGAAGACAGCTCTCTCTCTCTCTCTCTCTCACACACACACACACACACACACACACACACACAACAGGAGTGATTTTGAAGGTCAAGCCCAGACACTGAAGAGTTTATCACGGCCCACTCTTGGATGAAAAACTGCTTTAACTCAGCGACATTTGTTGGTTTTCAAGCATGAACTGGTCATTCCAAGTCCTGTTACAACTTCTCAAATTGTAATTAGGTCTGGACTTTGACTAGGCCATTCCAAAACTTCACATTTGTTGCTTGAAAACGAGCAGTTCATGCTTGAAAACCCATACATGTCGCTGAGTTAAAGCAGTTCTGCATGTAAGAGTGGGCCAACATTCCTCCACAGCGATATGAGAGACTGATCAACAACTACAGGAAGCGTTTGGTTGAAGTCATTGTAGCTAAAGGTGGCACAACCAGTTATTGAGTGTAAGGCAGCAATTACTTTTTCACACAGGGGCATTACTATTTCAGATCCAATCAAAATACAAGATAGACAGTCAGGGATAATTTTTTTTAAACTAAATTAATTTAGCATTTTGTTATGTTTGAGCAAAAAATAAGAACATTATCCATGGCAAAGTGCATAGAATTGCAGGAAACTAGCTTTAAAACGGCAACAACAAAATAAATCTCAGCTCCATGGCAGAATATGTAGAATCGCAGGAAATTCGATTTAAAACAGCAAAAAAAAAAAAAGAAGAAAAGGAATTGGCCTAAAAATGCTAAAATGTCAGATTTTGCCACGACAACGGCCAACCAAGCTCATTGGCACTCTCCACTACCACGACAACCATCTAAAGCCCTTTTTGATCCAGAAACAAACCTGATTGGTACAGATCTGTACCTGGGAACAGAGCTCATTAGAATAAAAGCCAGTGTGTAGAATAATATCCAAACATGCAAAGGAGGATATTACATTTTTCTACCTTTGTGTACCTGTTCAGGATACATCACCATGAAGAGAATGACATTAATAATTATGCATTTCTGTACAGAACAGGGACCCATAATGTCATTCTGTTACCGAGTGTTAATCTACTTCACTTAGTAGTTCAATAACCAAAAGAGATTTTTTCAAACTCAAGTCATGTTGTAGCTGACACACCATTCTTTCTAACATCTTTGAATCTTAATTCGAGGCAGATATTTAACTGAGCTTTCGGAAAACGTGGTCACATAAAAAAGTAGGAGATTTTTCAAAAAATCTGTTTCCCAATTTTACATCTGCACCGTTCTTTAATTAAATGTGTTTTTGAAAAATGTTCAGTGGGAACTGTTAAAAGTAGTCATTGTGCTTAGAGTTGTATGGTTTGTTTAACTTTGCAATCAATTGTTTTTGTTTGGCATACTTTTAAAGCGAAAATTAGGAGGTTCAGCGTCATTCTGTTAACGTGGAATTGCCCATATGCGTCCTGTGTAAAACCCCATTCGCTCTACAGATCTCCACCTGATACTAGGATAACTTGCTTCTAAAGGCAGGCTGGCTGAATAGTGAATAATGGCAGGCAGCCATTTAGGCATAGACAGTGACAGCTCTGTCCCGACCTCTGGCTGGTGGTCCCTCACGGGAAGAAAGCCATGCAGTAGTGCTGACCAGTACCCTGACCTTGGCAGAGACCATAGTGAATCTGAAACACTAGCTAAGGGAGAGATTTAAGAACCCCATTCATTTGCAGCCAGAAGAAAAACTAAAATAGGAGAACAAAGAAAAGAAATAAGAAAAGAGAAGAGGGAGAAAGGGGGGGGGGGAAATAGGAGGAATGGCAGCAACGTTGGCAAAGAAAGCATGGGAGAGAGACACAGGGGAATGGAAAAACCTGATGAAGGGCCTCTGACTTGACACACCAGACCGATTTAAATTTTAAAGAAGCATAAGAAAAATAGAAGAATCGCCACATCCAACGGTGCCCAAAACAGCTCCCGTTAAACAGGAAGGAGTAGTCTAGCTGTCTAAGCCCACTGTTAGGGCGCCATGGTTGGACATAATAAAGCTCTCCTGTCTGGCGTTGGCTTCAGGTTGATCCTAGGCGCACACACACACCGGAGAGGCCATGCAAGTTTAATAAGGTCGAGTCTGGGAAATACACCTTATCAGGAGGAAGAGAGCGTCTATGTCAACTCTGTTTGGCTGACGGAAGATAACGCCTACAGGGAACACAGACTACACAGGTGACTGCATAGCATACACACATTCATATCTCAGGTCGTTGTTCTCAATCTGTAATGTACAGACTATGAATGCAACAAATATGCATAACTCAGTCACTACACACATGGCACTTACCATTTGCTAACCATTTGAACAGTAACATATGGCTGACTTTAGGCTGACAATAGGGATACAGTCAATGGGATTGCAAGGTCTGCTTGTTTCAATCTACTAGAATCAGTAGGCTGACATACTAGCCAGGAGAAGTTGAGCCAGCCAGACTCTGCGATCACAACTAGGCCTAAATCAAGCATAGAGTTGGCCTTTCTCCTCCATTAAGAGGATAATCGGCAACGTTACGTAAACCTAACCTTCTCGGAAATAAATTTGCCATGACTATGGGCTCTATTCAAGCTGTAAAGCGTTACAGATTCCGCGATAGAAATGTAAAGATAATTTCCCTTTGAGCCGACATATGCAGCATTTACCGTGAATGAGGTCTCTGCTAAAGCGGGAACATTGCTTTTAAATCTCAATCACGCTGTAAAACTGAATTTAAACGATGTGGATTGAATAGAGAGAGCACTGTTTGTGTAGCCTAGAAAGAGTATGGCGTAGTGTGTGGGCTACACTAACCAAAGTCTTAGAAATAGGTTGTGGGAGCTGAAATAATGAGTCGTTCTGGTCATGTATAAGCAGGTTTATTCTCAATACAATTGTAAAAGATAGAACAACCATTGTAAACCGAATTTATGACAGAAAATCTGGCCTAGGTGCCAGGACATTTCCGAGTTCAACAACACTACATTGTTGTCTTGCCATGACTACAACAAGTTGTTCCATACTCACAAAGAGTTTTAGTAAATAAAGAAAAATAAGTTCTACAGTTCATGATTAAATTTAAACAACAGGCCACTTTCAGAAGACCAAGCATCATATGACAATGGAATCCTTTCCTATGTTTGCTAAGGAATGAGGCAGGGCATAATGTTCAATTTGCAGGTCCTGGAATCCAGGACCGGTGTTTCCATGGTTACCTCGCTTCACTTCATCTGAAATGACACCAGTCGGTGCACACTGCATTTGCTATTCATCAGATCCTTTCCTCCAAAAGGGCAATCTAATTATGGGCCATGATGACAACAGAGCATCAGCAGCCACAGCAGCCAGCTTTCTTTTTATTACGTGCCCATGTCTCCACAATAATGCAATTCACCAAAAGGCTGAAAGATCTTCCGGAGTGCCCATTCTATACATGGTTAAGTCTTATAGTAGGCTTAAACCATTCATTTGATCACTTCCAAGAGAACTGTTTACCTCATCACCCTACCAACACCACACACCATCCTCTCAGCCTGGGAGCACTCACAGGTCTCAAGCAGATGAAACTTACTCAGCCTGGGAATCTCTCAGCAGGGCTCTTTCACACTAGTCTTTCCAGTCACAGTTCTTACTAAAACACGCAAACATTACTTGGAATCCCAATAGAAGGTAGGTGTGGTGGTTAGGTTTCTTGGCTGAAAAAAATTTAATTAAAAAAATACCCTACAGAATTTTTTGACACCGGGAAAAGACATGCCTCAGCAGGTAAATATGAACATAGTTATGCAAACTATTAACATAGAGCCAAGCATTCCACAATAGAAACGGTCAGTACTGCGTTTGCAGATTAGGCAGCAATAGGATATCCAAGGCTATATTTGGTTGAAATATATTGTAGTTGGAGGGACATTATTACCTAGCTAGGCAAGATTAATACATTCAAGAGTGAACGGACTACAGACTTGCACAGAGTAATGCAGAGGTCAGTGTTTTTACAAGGAACAAAGTAAACAGCCACCCACCTGATTCCAGGGGTACAGATGGCTAGAAAGGTCAAATACATAATGGTCGACACTCAAATAATATATAATGATTAATCTAGCTAACTACATAAAACAACGACAGTATGATTTACGTTTGGGTTCAGCTAGCTATTGCTGACGATGCGAGTCAGAGCACGCGAGTCTTGTAGCCTGGCACAAAACGTAGTAGCGCGTGGATTGTGGTAGCCATGCTGGGCATCGCGAAAATGTCCAGCAGACCAACCAACAACTGCCACATTCGTTCCAGCTACTGCTATTCACTATACATCTCCCTATCTTGAATGACTTTGAGTTCATTGATTCCTATCGGTGAGCAGTCGCATTTGGTTCACATAGCTAGCTAATTCAATTTACATTCGATGCCTTTGGTAAATAACTTATAGCTACATACCTGAGGAATTGATGGGCACAGAAATAAATTCTGCGATCAGATGGAACATCTGTTTTTACAGTCTGTAAAAGGTGTGACTAGAATATGACTACTCTAAGTGGCACAACCAATGTATTTTGTTTGGCTAACAGTGTAAACATCCCGCCTCTACTCAACTCTCATTGGTTGTCATCCGGGGAAATAGACAGATTAATGTCATTTGTCAGACGTCATTGGAATGCAAGCAACGTCAATACCTTTTAAAGGTACAGAGGTAAAAATGTCGACATGGAACTACTTATATTTTAATAGAACGGACGTCTATTTATCTACTACAGTGTAGTAGTACATTCAGTTCCTTTTTTAAAGTCACTATTACACCAGGTATGGCTATTTCCATCTGGTCTGGTCGCTTTCTTGCCTTGTCCTCTTCTTGACCACTGGTTTGAAAGATAACTGAGGAAAGCAATTTCCACTAAATTGGTGAGAGATTATTGGGCCATAATAACATAATATTTTTTAAATGAGGAGACAACCACCTTTGATAGATTTTCAGTGGTTTAATAAACTAACAGTACATTGTGATCAACAAATTTAAATCAGAAAAAAAACAGCCTTTATGTATTTGAATGGTCAAAAACACATGAACATAAAACACCAATGAAATGGTTGGCAACTAGCCATCAGTTTAGTTGAGGTGAGGCCGAGGATGTTTCAGGAAACATATCACAATGAAGCAGAAACTGTCTTTGGTGCTTGATTACAGACATTTCCGGCTGCATGAGCCTCAACCCACACATTAAACAGAAGCACCTAAATACCGAATAATATTTCCTTCTAAGACAACCCTGTATCTGCGAGTGTAAGCAAAATAAGTATCCTGCTGGACATTCTTGTTATTGATTGAGCTTTATTTTACCAGGTAAGTTGATATCAAATATTCTCATTTACAACAACCTACAATAGTGTTGCAGTAGAGGAGAAAGGTTGGAAATGATTGTGACCACGGTGGCGAGAATCTAGGTTGGGAGTTTTCCCAACACATTGGGGTTAAGATCCCTACTATTACATCAAGTGCAATGGAGTCTTTGATGACCATTGAGGTGGTACGAATGAATATTTGTCCCCAAGACTTGATCCTGATACTTGGCATTTTTTTCTATTACACTATGGAATCATTCCTCTATCAAGATTCGTAAATAAGTTGTCAAGTAATGTAAAAATCATCTTAATGGAAAGTAATAGAATGCTTTGTGTTGGTGAGTCAGGTTGGCCAGGTTTCCCTTCGGAGATCGATCTCTAACTGAGAAACTGGTTGCTATGGGGAAATTCTTTTTGGCAGACTGTCATTTTCACATGAGAAATGTACACAATTATATTTCACCAAGCAGAATTCATGAGTTAGGAAGCCAACTTGTGTTACTAAAACAATATTTTCTCATTCCAAAAATTAAGTGTTATAATTATTACCAACGCCTACTTACTTAATAAGCCTCAAGTTTAACTCCCGAAAAACCATGTTGTTTCATAAAGGTAACTTACTAACTCAATCGTTTTATAAATTCACCTTCCCCACCCTCAGGCTTCTGCTACAAGTTAAATGCTCTGGATGTGAATACCCCCAGAGCTTCCCCAGACCAACTACAAATAAGATATGTATATATGTACACAGTATTTACAGAGAGTTCCAGCAGATGCAGTTGTCTTGGAGGATGGGCCACCTATGGAAGAGACAGCGTGGGCTCTAGTGATAAAGCCAAACAGCCAGGGGGTGTAGGGTTGAGAAGATGGGCTGAGTAGACATCATTTTCATCTCTGGGGCTGCTATAGAAAGGAAAACAAATCACAGGTATTCATGGACTTATTAGCATCTGAGGATTAGTGTTGCCAGTCTCACTACACTTATGTAGACCAAGACTTTAAAGTCTAAACAAAAGGCCTTTACTGTTCTACAATGTCTATAACATAGTTACTACTATCAAAAAAAGGGTAAGAGTGTATAGGTTAGTTCTAGGCTCTGATACAATGGCTAGGTTAATGGAATCTTCCTTTAAAAAAAATATGTTTTTATATGATCTCAAGGGTATGTTCCATTGTGTTACCAGTGTCAGCATACAGCATCCGACAGATTTTAGGGTGCTGGAGATGAGAGCATTTTGATGTAAACTGGTAATTCAAATCTTAACTGCATGTAATCTGTCATTAAAAAAACAATAGCAAGGTCTAGCCATACATTCATATAATGTATGTTAGATACTGCTCTCTAGGTCTCAGTTACTGCCGCCATGAAAGCCTGCATGACTGGTTTAAAGGAACATTCCAAAAATGTTCAACTTCATATTCCTACTCATAAATTGATTAATATCACATGACGCATACCGATGATGTCATCAGAAACACTTACTGTTTTTTTTAACTACACAAAAAAAGTATAATTTTCAAATATGTTGCGGTGCTGTAGATATATAAAATATAAAGTTGAAAAACAGTGACATTTCCCTTTAAGCCAAAAGGGGAAGTAATGCATTTTACTAAAGATGAACTGTAAATATTACCCCATGCATGCATGCAACCATATCATGGCAACAGTTACACTTACTCAAGAAAAATGTAAAAAGGAATAAGTGGTTGATTGAAAAAGAGGGAAACGAAGAGATATGAGCATAAATGCATTAATGTATTGGTAACCCGCTAAACCAAATCTGAATTGACACACACAAAAGCGGTTGGAAAATGATCACAATTGTATTAATATGAATAAAAAGCATAACCAAACTTACTTTATTCACACCTAAAAAAAAAAAGAAAAGAGGGGGGGAGACATTGTAAGACACAAAAACCTCTGATACTGTTCTCTGTATGTTCAGGTTCCTTAAACCACTGTAAAATGTAATCTGACATTACAGAACATAATCCTTTTGTCCCCTTGCTAAGCTATAGCTTCTTAATTTTCACATTTAAAATGATGCGAAACAGTCATCACCAGCCAGGTTTCCATCCAATTGGCGACAGATTCTCATGCGAATATTCTAAAATCTGCATAAAAACAATACACATCCCACCAGAGATGCGTTTATCATATTGACCTGTTGCGGATAAAAAGCTGTGCGTGATGAAGGAGTGCACATAAAGATGACTTACTGTTAAATTCCCATGAAAAAAATAAAAAAAATGAATGGGTTTCCATCGCTTTTTCAACTCTACTGGTGGTTTTGTAAAATAAAAAGTTGCATTTTACAGCAAATGTGCCGACTCTGGTCTTGGCACGTGTGCTCTAACCAACACCTTGCAGATACAGCGCGGGTAGGCTACTTATATTATTATGGATAAGACTGAGATTTGTATTTGTCAAACGGCAGCCAAGCATTGGTCATCACGTCACCAGAATAAGACTCTATTTATCTGAAAGGAGCATCAAGCTCATCACCGTGCACTTTCAGCTCCAGGTGAAGTGCATCATAACTTATTTCATCTGTAGCCTAATGAACTGCAAGCTTTCCCCGAGTTGTAGTGGGAGGACCACACAACATAGCATCGGGTGACTCCAAGATGGTTATTACAAAGGCAATTCCATCGCCATTTCTCACATCGTTAATTTTACCAATACAAAAAGAGCCCACCTCGTCTAGTGTCATTTGTTTTGTAGATATTTTGACATTTTCCAGACAAATTTGCCGTTTCCATCAGCCCTGATATTTTCATCCGACATGTACTTCACTCACGTAAAATTGTTGGATGAAAATCTGTTAGACATATTTACACAATAAATATGCATTTAGGTTATACAAAGTTATCTTATATAATTTCACCCGATTATGCTTCTTGTAAGCACAAAATTAGGGTACTAGGTAAGTCAAGACTTAGATGGGAGAGATAGATGGAAACCGCTAAGGAACAGCCAGCACACCCCACCTACTGCCACACCCCTCTCCAACACAGCCACCCTGTCGGCTAGCGCACGTTGGCTGTATCTGTGCCAAAACGCAGGTATCTTTCCTCCTTACGTTGTTCTCCTTTTTTTGTCAGCACTTTTATTTCCCTGACTGATCAAAACTCGTTCTCTCATGCTGCATCTTGTCTCTCTGTATAGAGTCTATCCAAAATTAGGAACACCTTCCTAATATTGAGTTTTCCACCCCCAACCACCTGCTCTCAGAACAGCCTAAATTCGTCGGGGGAATGGACTCTACAAGGTGTCGAAAGCGTTTCACAGGGATGCTGGCCCATGTTGACTCCAATGCTTTCCACAGTCAAGATGGCTGGAAGTCCTTTGGGTGGTGGACCATTCTTGATACACACGGGAAACTGTTGAGCATGGAAATACCCAACAGTGTTGCACCTGGCACCTAACACTACACCCCATTCAAAAAGGCACTGAAATATTTTGTCTTGCCCATTCACCCTCTGAATGGCACACATACACAATCCATAACTCAATTGTCTCTAGGCTTAAAAATCATTCTTTACCCGTCTCCTCCCCTTCATCTACACTGATTGAAGTAGATTTAATAAGTGACATCAATAAGGGGTCATAGTTTTCACCTGGATTCACCTGGTCAGTTTATGTAATGGAAAGAGCAGGTGTTCTTAATGTTTTATATACACTCAGTGTTTAATAAGCACTATGTTTGGAACATTAAATCGCAATAAATATCAGCACCTAAGAATCATGATATCATATCGTGAGGTCCCTGGCAATTCTCTTCCCTAGATGGCAACTCAACCCTGCCCATCCTACTGGCGTACTTTTCCAGGAATGTAGTTCCGGTCAATGGACTCATCCTGAAGGAACATGTGAAGACAGCGCTCATTCTGGGCCAGGGGATGACCTGCGAGTCTGGTGATAGTGGAGAAAGAAGTAGGTTTCAGGTAATTAGCAATCATAATTGCTTATTAGTGGAGTCAAAAGGCAGATGGCTGAGAGTTAATTTGACAATGCATTGAAATGGAGACAGCCATACAGAGAGAGAGAGAGAAATACCATTGGCAGAAACATTACACACCTGTTGATAAACTGTTCCAAGCCTACCCTCCGCTCCTCAATGAAGGAGTCCTCAAAGATGCCCTCATCTCCTCGGAAGGGCAGCTGTCTCTTCAAAGCTTTGCCAGGGAGAGGGGGCACCACAATCTGTAGAAAGGGCACCCCTTATCAGTAAATTAGTTACTTAGAAACAAACACAGGAATTCCAACAAAATAAATTGCCATTATACTGGTGAGACATACAGGTAATTAGTTATGCAGTGTGAGAGCCTACCTTACTGTCTCTCTCCAGCTCATTCTTCAGCCACTCAAAATCACTGTACCTTCTTCGCACAACAGAGTCCTTAAGTTTGAAGATGGGAAGGTTTGTCTGCACGTGATAACAATTATATTAATCACTACATTAAAATGACAGAAATACAGATTGGGGGCATTTCCAGTACAGCATGTCCAGTGACATGGTGAGACTTCAGTACTTACACCCTTCATAAATGAATAACTTCATCAGCATCTTGTCTCACTCTGTGAACACCACTGTTCAATTATGAAACTGGCGTGGTGTATTTAGTGATAGCGGATGGTTCATAATACAACCCATCTTTTGGGAGTAGGGAAACCCAGAGGAGTGTCCATGAGATTGTTGCATTAAAACATTTTTTTATTTGACCTTTAAGGTAATTAGGTGAGGTCTGTAGTAGTATGGGTATACACTGGCCAACTTATGTCTATCCCTCAGCCCATATAGTCTCTAGACCACAGGTATCAAACTCATTCCATGGAGGGCCTAGTGCAGGGTTTCCTAAACTCTGTGCATGTTTTTGTTTTTGCCCTAGCACTACACAGCTGATTCAAATAATCATGACATGTTTATCATTTGAATCAGCTGTGCAGAGTTAGGGCAAAAAACTAAAAGGTGAACAGATTTGAGGAAATGCTAGCCTAGTGTCTGTGGGTTTTCACTTCCCCCTTGTACTTGATGACTTAAGGTCACTAATTAGGAAGGAACTCCCATCGCCTGGTTGTATAGGTCTTAATTGAAGTTTAAAACCCAGACACTAGGCCCTCCATGGAATGAGTTTGACAACCCTGCTAGACAGACAGGTTGTCTCCCACAATGTACCAATGTTGAAGCATGCCCTAGGATTTGTGAGACTAGCTCATGTTCGAACACCTTTCTTTCTATACAATGAAGGTTTAACACCCCAGTGGCGGTCTGCTCACCTCATAGCCTGGTTTCTTCCTATGTGCTGGCCTTTCTAGGGAGTTTTTCCTAGCCACTGCTTCTACACCTGCATTGCTTGCTGTTTGGGGTTTTAGGCTGGGTTTCACGTTGTGACATCAGCTGATGTAAGAAGTGCTTTATAAATACATGTGATTGATAACCACAGTACTAACTGTCCCAATATTCTTTAATATCGAGCCTGGGGATTCCAAGGGTGTGCAGGGTTTTCTTCTGGGTTGGAGAAAAAGCCTGCACATCCTACATAATTGAATAAACGAGCTAGCTATAGCCTAACATACTGACTAGCAAAGGCTACCTGCAGAAACACTACCTAACCTGACAACCTTTCACATGCTGGCTATGTAATGTTTGTGGTAGCCATATTAGTAACGACTGCATGAGGAATTTGGATGAAATTATTATTTAACATGACAAAGTGAAAGGCTAAGCATTTGAAAAGCAAAAAGTCGAGTCTCTCCAAAAACACGTCCCAACCCGTGTTCCCACACCATACTAGCGTCACCTACACTAGGCCCCGCCAAAATCACCGGCCTCGATTTCATTACTGGCGCTCCTCACCTGCATTCTCACTTCATAAGTGGTAAATCGGTTCCGGCCGACTCCAATAGTTTGTGGGTCATAAACGTCGATTTCAAGAAAATTGCTTGGGGGGCCATACGCATCTGTAAGATCCTGCGGTTTAGAGTTTAATCGGCGAGTGTCTGCAACCGTGGGATCCGACATTTTCAGTTTCTGCTGCTAATCTCGAGTCGATAAACTGGGATCGTCACTAGTTAACACAACCACAAAGTCATAATTATGGATAAACTCCGCCCATTTCTAAAATTGATCTTAAAATCTGATTTTCAAGCACACTGTTAACATTATGCCTAACCTTAAATTAAGACCAAAATGCTAATTTGTTTGTAGCCAATTTAGACGGTCTCTTTGGAATCTGACTTTGTAGCTGGGTTATGTAGTGGAAAGACAGTCACAAACCCCGCCTATTTATACAATTGATCTTAACATTTGATTTTAAACCTAACATTTTAGTCACTTATCAGACGCTATTGTCAAGAGCGATTTGCAGGAGTAATTCGGGTTAAGTGCCTTGCTGAAGAGTACATTGACAGAATTTTCACCTAGTTTTGGCTGTGGAATCTGACTGTGTGGCTTTGGAATTGGACTTTGTGGCTATAGAAGCTAGTGGAAAGGCAAACTGGTGGTGAAAGTTCTTGTTCCGCAGCCAATCGAAGCAGAGCAAACTCATTTATCGTGGTTTATTTTGACCAATAGCAGAGAATGAAACAATTGTGCCAAAATTAAACCAGTGTGAAACAATAATCATGCTGACAAAATGGGATTTGACAGTTTTACAAATCTACAGAACGGCTTATACTATTGCAAAAAAAAGTATACGTTTCCAGAATAAAGATTTAAAGTAAATCAGACCAGATGTATATGTTTGCTGTAGATAGATCTATCTCTACTGTATTGCCCTTTATTCTGTTTACATCACGCGCTGCATTCGCCAAAGGGTTATTCCGCCAACCACTCCCCAAACAAAGTTCTACTGTAAAATACACTGGGAATTGTAGTTCTTGTGCACACTCAGATTATTGTTAAAATAAACACACCATGAGATTTAGGCTGATCTTCAAAATTTCGTTAAATTAACAAATATTGTATTTCTATGCTTTTCTATGTTATGTTGGCACTGATATTCTTAAAAAAATGTATCATACTGAAATTAATCTTCTTCACAGATCGTCCTAGGCACACAAATAATTGTTTTTGAATGTAACTGTACAACAATGGCAACCTTAAAGTAACCTGTCGACAACCGACTTTTTAAAGACCATGCACTGTACACCGACACGCCGGGACTATTGCTGAAAGTTTGCATGTCAAATGAATGTGCATCATGTGCATCAACACGAGATTGGAGCTGAATAGATCTGTAGCCTAACCTAGAAGTCTGCGCTACTACTTGGTCAACTGAAATCTGATTTACGATAATTCACGGGTAACTTTCCAGTTTTGGTTTAGGTGGTGCTTACACTTTATGAAGTGATGCATAATCATGATTTTCAGCGCCGAAGTACCTCTTATAGCTCGCCAGTCGTTCGTTGTTTATTCTTGTGCTTTGAATCGTCACATGACTGACTGCATTTCCCAGCAATCCACAACACGCAAGCGCAGTACACGTTGTCTGGCAGTGGTAAACAGACGTCAGAAGGGAGTCTTCGCCTCAAGTCAAAACCAAACAAAAAAATAGATACGATGACTGAATATTTTGACATCCATAATGGACACAAGTCGAGCAAAACTATCTACTGAAAGGGGCAAATTCCAAAGGAAGGTACTGAAGGCATTTTTCCGACTTTTGAAAGGATTTTAAACTCCGAAATAACTGGAGTTAGCCAGCTAGCTAGGTGGCTATTACGCTATTTCCACAACTACGTTTGGTGTGTTGAGAGTGCAGCCGATGTGTAAGAGAGTAAACTTCAAGAAACCGTGGATTCCGAACCGTGCTTTAACGTATCCAGGGGACGAGGACTGACTCAAGTTAGGCACATTCTGAAGGTTTGTGCCCGCGTGAGCATCGTGTGCTGCCGCTCCTCGGTGTAGAGAAACATGGCAGATGGCGACACGCGCTTGCCCACAATGTGGAGGAGAGTGCAAACCTGAATCAGAAAACCACGGACTTTCTGATCGATTGTTTTCCTCAAATTCTTGTTACAGACCATCATGATCAAACTGTTCAGTAAAGGTTTTGCTCTCAACATTTATTTTTGTCGGTCGACTTAAATTACTAAACTAGCCAAGTAATAATGCTGTAGTGGAAAGAAACGACATCCAGCATAACATTACTGTTTTGACTTATTTTCAGCAGTAAACGTGGCATTGGTTAGATAATCAAATATAGCATAGTTTTTACTTGAAATATTGATCATCTTATTGCTATAGCTCCATGAATCCACAAAGTGACATTGTTTCACAGGTATGAGTGACGGCTAGATGTATTGTGCATTTTGTTATCAATTAGTTGTTGTTTACACACACACATATATATATATTAGAATTGTGATATAAATATTGTAACTTTTTATCGGCTCCAGTATTTTATTGGAGCGCGAGGTTATTTCTACGTGCGACGGAGCGAGACGGCACGTTGTTTACAAGGGCAGACCGAGGCATCGTTAAATTTAGCTAGTTGACCATTTGTAACGAACGCTCTTTTGTGACAGTGACCCACTGTGTAATCCTAATTTGTGAGTTCTTTTCAAGTATATGTTCTTGAGGGCGACTCTATTTTAATTTTATTTTAACTCAAAGGGCAATTTTTTTTCCTAAGGAAGACACAATAAATAAACATTTCAATTTATAGTGTTGTGATAGTTATAATTTTATAGCGACTTTCCCTTTAATTAGCTCACCTTTTCACAAACTTCGCATAGATTTACATTGTCTCCAAAAAACTACCAAAACTAAACTGAGAAGTTTTTTAATTTGATATATATATATACCCCACAGCAACGTTTTACCATAACACGTTATGTGGGCCATAAATTGCATTGTATTCTGATTGCAATCCAGATGTTTTGGTGTGCATTCCTCCCTGAGTTCCCTTTGTTCTTTTATACAAACAAAGGAACCCTCATCACAGCCTTTCTTTGCTCTATGTAATAGGAAGGTTTATAATAGTTACTATTAAGGAGATTATTTGGGTCCCCTAATCTCCAATCTCAGGATTAACAGACGCTATATTGGTGTATCCAGATTGTGTCTTTCTTCTACGAGTCCCCTTAATAGAGGATGGAAAACTGAATTTTGTTTGTATGATAGTTTAAGTTTATATTGAACTTTTGGTTATACAATAATTTTATTAGACAATCTAGTTTGAACATAGACTCATCAGATAATAATAATAACAAGCATTTCGCTACACCGGCAATAACACCTGCTAAATATGTGTTTGTGACCAATAACATTTGATTTGATTTAATAGGCCTACATTTTGGTGTGCCTGTTACAAACACGTGTTGACAAACCTCCCCAGATTATATATTTGTTTTATTTTTATTTAGTAGAGATTTTTCAGTCTGACTTATTTATTTTGACGTTTTATATTTTAAGTATTATTTCTTAGTAGTCAACATTTAGAATAGTTCAGAAGTGAAGCAAATATTTTGTGGAAAATCTCTTACAATGGAGGATTCAAAGGTACCCAAGATTGACCCAGATTTTGAGCCGCAAAGCAGACCTAGGTCGTGCACATGGCCGCTCCCCAGACCCGACATCTCAGCTGTTAAACCGGAGGGGGCAGACGGACCTGAATCCGCTGCGGGAACCCCGCCCGCCGACGAGGATAAGCAAGAGCAACAGCAAATCGTATGTGAGCCTGAGAAAGTTGTGGTCTCAGAGGGAGGAGTTGTAGCCGGAGTGGGTGGAGCCACGCCCCGAAAGGGATCATCCCGGCGCAATGCATGGGGGAACCATTCCTACGCGGACCTGATTAGCCAGGCTATTGAGAACGCTCCAGAGAAGCGCTTAACCTTGGCACAGATATATGACTGGATGGTGAAAACCGTGCCTTACTTCAAAGATAAAGGAGATAGCAACAGCTCAGCAGGGTGGAAGGTAAAAATAAAATTATGTTTACCTTAATGCACTTCATTATTGTTATACACATTGTTATAACTATGTTATATAGACCCTTTGATGTGATCACATGAAACATTATAACACTGCATTAGTTAGTGAATAATAGAAGTAATTGCTTGAAATCTATGGTCATCATAATGGATAAATTGATTGAATAGATGTATCACTAGCCACTTTAAACAATGCCACTTCATATAATGTTTACATACCCTACATTACTCATCTCAAATGTATATACTGCACGCTATACCATCCACTGCATCTTGCCTATGCTGTTTTATACCATCACTCATTCATATATTTTTTTTATGTAAATATACTTATTAATTCCTTTACACTTGTGTGTATAAGGTAATTGTTGTGAAATTGTTAGGTTAGATTACTCATTGGATATTACTGCATTGTCGGAACTAGAAGTACAAGCATTTCGCTACACTCGCATTAACATCTGCTAACCATGTGTATGTGACAAATATATATATATATTTTTTTTGTTGATCAAATTAAGTTGAATAATTTCCTAAGTTACAAGGTGCCAATGTTAAACAAAACCCTTTTTCTTTTCCCTTCCCGATACCTCAGAATTCAATTCGCCACAATTTATCACTCCACAACAAGTTCCTGAGAGTTCACAATGAGTCCACAGGCAAAAGTTCCTGGTGGATGCTCAACCCAGAGGGGGGCAAGACTGGGAAAGCCCCCCGGCGCCGTGCTGCCTCCATGGATAACAGCAGCAAACTGCTAAAGAGCCGGATGCGGGCCAAGCAGACCAAGAAGGCAGCAGCAGGCTTGGGCGGGACCACCGGGGGAGACGGTGATGGCGTCGCAGACAGTCCCAACTCCTCCCAGCAGTTCCCCAAATGGGGGGTGAACAGCGGCAGCCCCTCATCCCGCGGTAGCCTAGACGACCCTGACATGTGGACCAGCTTCCGTCCACGCACCAGCTCCAACGCCAGCACCCTGAGTGGCCGGCTGTCCCCCATTGGTCCCGGCCAGGAGGATGAGGATGACCTGCCTGAGGAAGGTCTACTGGGCTACTCCACGGGCAACCTGCCGCCAACCCTCACCGAGACACTCATGGAGGAGCTGGACCTGATCGATGGCCTGACACTGATGACAGAGCAGCAAGGAAGGGCTAGTCCTAGCACGGCCCCCATGGTGCCCCCCACCCCTCTGCCCTCCGCTTCCACCTTGCTTCCCCGGGGGTCCGGGTTCCCCACATTCCGTCAGCTGCAGCCACCCAACCTCTCCCAGGCCACCAACCAGATTGGGGGACAGTCCTCAGGCACACAATCTGGCAACAATAACAACTCCAAACCCTCAAACTATGGCAACTCCCTCTTCAACCCTATGCCTACCCCCGGCTCCCATGGGACTGGTCACTATGGCACCCATGTAGGCTCCAGCTTGGAGGCATTGCTCACTTCGGACTCCCCGCCTCCCAGTGATGTCATGATGACCCAGGTGGATCCGCTGATGCCCAGTCCGGGTGGAGTGGGGATGATGGGCATGGGGGGGCCCATGGTGGGAGGGCGGGCCAAGCCCAACCAACTGTTGCTGGGGAAGGGGCTTGAGCCCAACACTGTGGCACCCATGGGGATGCAATCTCAACTCCAGTCCCAGCTCCAGCAGCAGCACTCTCAGCTGGGCATGAGCCTGTCAGGCATGGCCCAGGACTCTCCACAGTTCTCTGGCCTCAAAGCCCAGCATGCACAGCTGCCAGGTATGGGGCTTCACCACGGGGGGGGCCTCTCCGCCAATGCAGGAGGAGGTCTGCCAGGGATGGGCCAGTTCGGAACGCCGAGCTGCTTCCTGCCCAGTCAAGACCGCTTGCCTACCGACTTGGATATCGAGATGTTCACAGAGAACTTGGACTGTGACGTTGACTACATCATCAACAGCGACCTCATGGATGGAGAGGGCATCGATTTCAACTTTGACCCCATAATCCAGGGAGGCCAAAGCTACTCCGGCCCTGCGACCACGCAGAGCTCCGCCCACAACTGGGTACCCAGCTAACTTCCCAGCAACCCTTGCAGTGTTAGCCAGGTACGCTGAAATTATACTTTCAGGTTCTAACTATACCCATGTTTCCCTCTCACCTTCACTCACTACCTGTATTTTTTGGTTTGTGCAGGAGATTAATCAAGAACATCATGAAGTCAACATTTGTCTTTGACTCTTTGTTGCGGGTAAGGATCCCAATCACACAAAAACTCAACGACACTCACAACAAAGATCACACCTGGTGCATTCCCATTCCTCGTCTCCCTATTGGCTGAAGATCCGAAGCAATTTTTTTTACCTTTGCGTTTGTACTTTTGAGTTTTCTTTGGATTTAAGGACGAAACAAGACCTCAGACATCCATGTCACGTGCCAATACAAGTGGATGGTCAGGAGATCCACCATACATGAGACACAGACACCCTAGTAACACTTGCAACTTTTGGGGAGTTTGCCGTATGTATTTTCTTGGAGTGTTTTTGAGAGAAGTATGACAGAATTTATTTAGAGTAAAAAGACAAAACACAACAAACAACTCTAAACTACTTGGAGTTAATATAACAATGAATATTATTACTATACCAAAGTAGTTTAAGGATTGATATGGTACACCTCATTGATGTCTTTGATATTGAAGGTAAAATGGACGGGGCACACAGGAAAACATGGCCAGTTTTCGTATAAATTGTAGGTGGTAAACGATTACCGACCACCACCAACTTAGACATAAAATGAAGCTGCTGCATCTGTATATATGGAGGGAATGTGGTTCAAACACAAAAACACTCCTGTACCTTCCCCAATGAAAATATTGAGAAGTTGCAGCTGGACTATGGATGGGTTGGTTGTGTGGCAACAAAACCAACGGGCAAAACAGAAAGGGCTGCAGCTGCGTGGGCCCAAGCCCATCCAATCAGATTGAGCGAAAAAATAAATGATAGTAATCGTCTTTTTACCTAAACATGCAAACACCATTAGATAGAATTCATAGCAAGCAATTTTCGGTCAGTTTTGTTGCCGACTAACTAACCCTCATTAACCGCTCAACAAATGGTTACATTTTTCCCAAACAGTAAAATGACATGACCAACAGAAAATATCCTACTATGCATGCATACAAGGAACGGACATGTTTCATTGTGAACTTAATGGAAACATGCAACAACAGCAAGCCTATCGTCTTACAGTCAAAAGGCTATAATGTCTATTATTGAACGTTGAACTCCTGTAATGAAGCAGTTAATAAAACCTCCATTTCAAACATTTGCCAAAATACAATTCGCGGGAAAACACCATTCTAAACAGCACACCCAATGCAAACGGTTCCATATGTGACAGATATGAAACTTAGAATGATGGGGAATCTAATAGCAACAACTAAGATGGTTTGCTAGTATGACTACGATTGTGTCTTTAGGTTCTGGACAACGAAAGAAAGATATGAAAAACCAATAGAGCAGTAGAAAATGATGGTTAATGGCATGAGGAAATCTTTATAAAATAATATTTTCCTCCATGTTTCTATGGTTGGATTTTGGCAAGGCTGCTTTGAAGCAAGGTAAGACATGCCTCATTATTTAAAGTAAAGTAAAACGATCAGGTTTCAAACAATTATGCTGCCTCAAGCTCACATTGTAAAGTGGTGGGTGACACGCTGATAGCCTGCCTACCGTTCACTATAGCATATGCTTTCAAATGGCGAATGGGAGGTGCACTTGAATTATGAGTTGAATTTGAGAACAAAAAATTTATAATTTTAGCCGTGGCCATCAAAACAGTTAACATGCAATGACTGGGCTTATAAAATAATATTTCACTCCAGTACCAGCTTTTTGAGGAGCTACTCTCGCGCTGTCTGACAGGTGGTAGGCTATTCTGCTCCTCAAACTAGACGTTGTATGCTGTGCTTGTGATAACTAAAATGCACGAGGACTAACAAAAATACACACACCAATTTAATCTCACAAAATTATGCAAATTAACCTATAGACCGATAAGCATAACTGGTCAAATGTATTTTCGGCGGCTAACCTATTAACCGTTAACATCCCTACAAGAAGTGCACTGGAATAACATTCAGATGAACTGGAATGACATTCACTCTCATGGGATGGGTGGCCAAAAATAACTAACTGAAAGCCACACTCCCAATAAGCCATGAATATGACCGCATTGAGGCATATGTCACTGCTTCTATGACTATGTGCACTATATAAATGCACCATACCACTGCCTACTTTGTTCATTTAGCAAACAAGACCGCTCATAATTCAGTGCCTTTATCACAGTCAATACATGTATATGAGTTTTAAAAATGCTAATTTTTCTCTCTGCCTCATGACAAAATAAATAGAATTGCTGTAAATTAGGGGGGAACCAATTCATTTCTGGCTGCACTACTGCATGGTTGGCTTAGATTGTTGACAACATGTAAACTATATTTAATCTCCAAATGTTTATTGAAAACAAATACATTTGCACATTTGTCTCATAGATCGTTAAAGTTGTTGATTAGCTAGCTCATTTTAGCCATATTAGCATTGACGTGAAATCAGTCAAAACACATTAAAACAGGACACGGTATCAAGAACAAGATAAAACTAGCTGAAATGAGCCACCTACGATTCCCCACATGGCAACTTCTTGTCATTGTTACTAGCCATCTGACCATTCAGAATCATAACAAATCTCAGCTTCTGGCCCCATTGTGCGTCATTTTCGTGACGTCAGCCAACCTGTATGACACGGGCAAAGTGTGAAGATGTTAAAGGTCATTGGATGAGACTGAGTTAAGGATGCACGATTTGACATTGGACTCTGCAGGTTGACCAAACTTAGTTGAGCGTTTGGTCGCTTGATGGTACGAAACATGTGCTTTTGGTTTCTTTTTCATTGAAGAGACTGGAGCTACAAGGTAACCAGGAGTTATTTCAGTAGTAATTGAACAGTGCGGGGTATGTGATTAGGGCCGGGACGACACCAGTATCGCAATACTCCTTAGTATCGTGGCAAGGAAATAAAACACAAAGCAGATTGAACTTTTTTATCAAAACTATCATTATGTTGTCATCCAGGGTCACATGTATTTATTTTCCAAGCTAAAGCACACAATATTTTACATACAGCAGGTTTTTAAAGGACCAACAAGTTGGTCTGCTTCGTGTTTTTATTTTTGCCATAGAAAAAATATTGCGACACTGCTATCGTCCCGGCCACATATGTGATATGCATTCACAGTTTGGCATTCGTGACTCTGCTCAGTGTGTGCTAAAGAGCAGGGTGGAAATAACTTTGGGGGAGTATTTTTTTTCTCTCCTGATGTGCAATTTCACCAACAATATGAAGAAATGTGAATTGTGAACTTTTTACAGGGGGCATTCAAAGGTAATTTTATTTGCCAACAATTGATTTGGTAGGCCAAGTGTTATATCGTTGAAAGCAGTATTCCTCCACTGCTGTATGGGCCACTTGAAGGTTTTACATGTTGTGTTTCAAGGCACTTGGGAGTATTCCTGTCAGGTGGCAAGCATACTCAAATGGCAAAAGAAGAGCCGAAATCCAAGTTAGGTTGAATCATTTCATCAGAGGAGGAAGATTGTATACGTGCTATGCACATAGACATGACATGCTATGCAGATCAATCAGGAGAACTAAAAATAAGTCTTGAAGGAAATTAAGATCTCCTTTTGAAGGGTTTTGTTATTTAATGTTTTCCTTAAATGTTATATCGCTTTAAGTAAGGGAAACCGGGGCTTCATGTGGGAATCATTTCTCACTAATTACACTTTGTTATACATTATTAACCGTTTTTTAAATTAAATTAATACAATGTGTGAAGTTTAAAAAAACAACATATATTTGACTAGTTTAATATACAATTTAGATGGAGGTTATAAGTGAAATATTAACAGATATTAATATATTACTAATCAGAAGAAAAAAATAATAATTGGGAAAACTATTTCAAAGATCATTTTTAACAGTCATTTTCTATATATTCTTTTATTTTTGTAAAAGATGAGATGCATGTAGTTTTTATACATAACCAAAGGAACACTAAGAATTGCATGGCAGATAAGGGGGTGCTTGGGACAATGTATTTCAGTGCAGATAAGCTTTGCAAGTGGCGCCTGTTCAAAGACCTGTCATTTTAACAAATGACAAGGCAGGTGAGGTGAGGCAAAGTGCATCCGTGGACCAGTATAACTTGATTTTTCAAATTGACTTGCCACTTATTTAGTTCATTTGACTTGACTATTGTGAAATTTAAATCCAAATAAAAACCTCACATGGAATTTACACAATGGAGGACATTTTGCTTTCAGCAGTGATCTCTCAGGGTCATTCAAAAAGAATAACAATGGAAACATCTTCGTTAAGGGGGTAATCGGATAATCATCAGAATAACAACATTTAAGGTGAATTTCTTTGTTAAAATAGAAGACTGGAAACCAACAGCCCCTCATGTTCTGCTGTTTTCTTGAGTATGGCATCCTTGACACAAGTGTCTTGGATTCAAGCCACTTTCAATTTAACACTTTGAAATAGAAATTCTAATTTTACTGTAAGACGAAAGTACACGAGATATCTTTGGTCGTATATCATAATAATAGTCTCGTTCGAGGTTGTTAAACTGCCAATATTGAACACTAGAACATGTTACTCAATAGCAAGATGCACCGTGTGATTTTCCATGTTTTTTTCTTTCCCTTTGAAGATGTGTTTTGTGTTAGGCGGAAGTTTGTTTTTAACTCTTTGTTAATGTCAGAAAAAAAGGTTTTCGTTTATTGTAAAGTTTTTTGTTGTTGTGTTGACCAGTTTTTCATCTGAAATGCATCCCAGATGGAGTTTTACATGATTGTTAATAATGTCACTGTAACCATGTGAATACATTAGCTTTTAATTTTTATAAAGCACCCTTTTCTCACAAAGATTGTCCTATTGATCAGTGCTAGTTGTCATTTATGACATACATTAAGAGGGCCATAATGTAATGGGTGCATATTTAGATCACTTTAGGGCCTTGAATCATTTGTATGCATCACACAGATCTTGAGTGAGTATAAAGTAATTGATTAGTTAAAGGTCCAATGCAGCCATTTACAATTAAGTACCCTACTGTGATTATTTTTTTTCTCCAATTAAAACAGTAAAAAATGTACAAAAAAATAAACAAAAATAGCTTCTTAGCAAAGAGCAATTTCTCAAACAAGAATTTTGCTAGGACCATCTGTGAGTGGTGGGGAGGGGAAAACTAGCTGTTATTGGCAGAGTTTGAGTTTGGAACTCTCTTTCTTATTGGTGTACACTAATGTTACCAGGCAGGCCAAAACCCCATCCCACCAAGAGGCAGTCATTCAAATCTTTTCAAACAGCTTTTACACTGAAAGGGTATATCACAACCTCATAGTGTAGAAATATTTATAAAACATTGGACTAGTAACCGGAAGGTTGCAAGTTCAAACCACCCGAGCTGACAAGGTACAAATCTGTCGTTCTGCCCCTGAACAGGCAGTTAACCCACTGTTCCTAGGCCGTAATTGAAAATAAGAATTTGTTCTTAACTGACTTGCCTAGTTAAATAAAGGTTAAATACATTTTAAAAACACAGGAAATCAAGTTATTTACTGCACTGGGCCTTTAAAGAAACAAACCTTGAAAGTGAATACCGTGTAGTTTGAGGTATTTTAATAAGCATGTATGATAGTCCCATTGATAAACAGCAAATCATTTTGGTTGCTGTGATGGATTCCGCAGTGATACTCAAGTCAATGATGGCATAATGGGTGGACTGGCAGCCATTGTGAGTGTACACATAGGAGCCATGCAGGAAGTAAATCAATATATGCTGTAATTTGTTGATTCAATTTAACTGACATTAGAAAAAATGCATTCCATTGCATGAGCCACATCAGTGAAAATCATTTGAATGAACATTCTACATTACCATGGAAAATATTGCGTCACAATACCAGGCAGCCGTTGCGAGTGTACCAATGTCAAATTGCCAGGGTTAGAGGTTCCAAGCCCATTCTATTTCTATGGTCATACTATTAACATTATTGGCTGGGTCTTTGAGAGATGTCCTCTCCTTATGCATTGTAGGGTGGGTGTGGGTGTGAGTGTTTGATAGGAGTGACTGAATGAAAGGGAATGTGTCATTGTTGGACAGTGGTGTAACTGTTTTTAAGTGTTGACTGAAAGTGTGATGGCCGTGTTTAAAAGCACAGTGTATAGGGGACATCCTTCCCATAGGCTGTATTTGCTGGGTCCTTGACCTTGAATAATCTGCTGGAATTTTCCCCCACTGTCAACTACAATTGTGGTCTTTTGACTTTTTATTCCCTAGTCCCAGTAACATTTCCTTTCTTAATATTTTTCTTCAATTTCTTTAATACTAATTTTCTCATGATAAAAGTAGCTAGTTAGTAATCTCCTTTTTTAAAATGGCCCCACTTTGATAATACAGTATTTTAGAATGTGGACAGTAAATCTTTTTGTTTGGTTTTTAGAAGGGGTGGGGGTTATCAGAGGGGTTGATGAGTTGTGCCTAGCCAATATGTGTTAATTACTTTATTTTGATAGTTTTTGTCTCATTTCTCTCTCTTATCTTACTTTACATATTGTAAAGTCAGCCAAAGACGGCATTGGAAACAGTTCTGGAAAGTGGAAATAAACGTAATCTGTTTAACCATATTAGCCGAATCGTTCTTTATTATTTTATTGGTTCACCAGTATTCACATTTATATTGTTCATGAACTTCATGATATCAATGAATATAACAGTGGGATGTTTTTCACATTTTAAAGGTCCAATACAGCCATTTTTATCTCAATATCAAATATTTTCCGGGTAACAATTAAGGTTACTGTGACTGTTTGAAAATGGTTACAAAGAAACAAAAATAGCTTCTTAGCAAAGAGCAATTTCTCAAGAAAGAATGTTGCTTGGACTGTCTGGGAGTGGTTTGAGTGGGGAGGGGAAAACTGAACTGTTATTGGAACGCTCTTATTGGTCTACACCCAGATTAGCATTTTACTGCACTGTTAGGCGCTAGTAATGCAAGCATTTCACTGCACCCCCTATAACATCTGCTAAACTGTGTACGCAACCAATAAACTTTAATTTGATTTATAAAACAAAGGAAATCGCGTTTTTGACTGCACTGGGCCTTTAACATTAATGCACAATGCTTAATATCTTCCACTAGAGGGTCTAAGTGTATAGAAAAGGTTTCTCCGGTGCACCTCCATCCCCACATTTCTGAGGAACTACTAACGCATTAACATGTTCTGACGTTATCCAATAAACTGCCATGGTTTAATCATGTTGTCACAAGGGATGGAGGCCTTTCAAATATATGTAGGAAATTACCATATGAATTAATTCAGGCCTCTGTGGCAACCTGTTGGCCTTTGTTTCCGAGAATCAGAAAATAGGAGTATGTGAGGACACTGGTGTGAGTGGAATGGAGAATAGAATAAGAAAAGAGCTGAACCAAGTTCATTCATCTTTCATCCTGTCACTTATAACCGGCATCAGTTAGTCCCTCAAAAGCAATCAAATCAACAAAGCCGTTAAAAAAATACAAATGGTAACAAGAATGAAGCTATATACAGGGAGTACTAGTATCAGATCAATGTGCAGATGTCATACTGACTTTGCCGATGTTAGTGACAGACATATCAACTGTTAGCAATATGAGCACAACTGTGTGGTTGTTCCTTATTGCACAACAGCATGATAGGTTAAATGTGGATTTCTCAGTAAGATGATCACAGGGGTGAGGGATCAGAAGGGAACTCGGCCATTGATTGGAGATGCGTGTTGAGTTGATTTCAGGCATGCTCAAATCACGATGCCGTCTGTCTCAGATTCTGTTATGGATCCAGGCTAGCCTCATCCTTACTCCTCCTCAATGATCTAAGACAACCATCCTTTTAACTGTGACACCAGCTTTGTATTATATTTTTCAGGAAATATGTGCTATTTACATTTCTGAATGTATCTTATTACAATAGTACTGTGAATGGTATGACTAAACTGGTTTCCTTGAGGTACTACTGTAGTCGAGTCCTTCAGTTGTACACACTGTTGATTTAGATTTGAGTATGAGAGGAGTGCAGCATATGGCAAATGTGAAAGCACAATTAAGTAACCCCAGTAAAAAGAAAAGAAGTGGAAACACACTCGCTTGATAGAACATCTTTATAGAAAAAATAAGTCTTCACATTTCCAAAAACAGTTTTTTTTGTTTTTTTAACTTATGTTTCACTTTTTTTTTGTTTATTTTATTGTCCATTCATTTACGTGGTAAATATTGAACAACTGTAACATCCATCTCTGTGTCAGTGGCTCTTATCGTTTTGGTTCCTTGGCCTGGTGGTCGGAAGCTTCAGACAGGAACAGACTCTTTCGCTCCTGCATTTGGAGCCATAACGATGTCATAGAGGTGTTGACGAGCAGCCAATGAGGACTGTAGTGCTCTTTTGCGCTACAGTACATCTACGTCAACTCATTTCAATGCATTTTCCCGCAAAAAGGTGGGTAGCAGACGAGCCACTGTGCATACTTGTGTCCAGTGGTTATGGCACTGGCCGTTCTATATGGGCCACAGAACACTGTTCCTGAGGAGCCATCGGGGCAGTCTGCTCTAGCAAGGCCCTCACTTAGCCCAGAGTAGTCATGTCTGCCCACTCAAGCACCAGTCCAGTTTGGCCTAAAGGCACCTGCACTAAAAAGCACTTCTGTTGATATGCATTTTCTTCTTCTTCTCTCCTGTCGTTTCAAAACGGTCGAGCCTATTGAAAAGGGTCTTCCACCCTGCTGCCTCTAAAATATTCAGGATGCAGCGCAACAGGCAGGATATAGCAGCGAACCCAGAAGCAACATCAAGAACTCAACAATTATAGTACTGTAATGCAAAGTTGACAAAAAAAAGTGTAAAACAAAAAAAATGATATAATTGCATTTTAAAAATCTAGTTTGCAGTACCTACCCACGCTGTTCTGCAAATTGTACCATGAATCAGCATTTTTCTTTTAGGTCATAAAGCTTGCCAAATAAATAATTGAAAAAGACAGACCTACTTTTCACATGCATAAGATCGTACACAGACCATTGATGACATTTTATCCTTAGTCTACATCTTCTGTAGCATAGTAGAGTATGCTTAACATCAATTCAAACTCAATGCAGGTCACTTGCAGGGACTTTTATGTTGCAATATTCCAGTTCAGAGTTCTACAGACCTTCAACAACCACTTAAATGCATCAATGCAGTTTTAGGGATGGTTCTTTGAAATGGAGATTCCTTCATTTGATCTATGCCAGAGCACATCAATATAAAAATTGACATTCATATGGCTGAGCTTATTTTTCACTCTACAAAACATTACTTTGGCCAACTCTTTGCGTTTCTTAAAGTTAAAATATATTTTTTAAATAACCGTAGTGATTGCAGATTTATCGAAGATACTGAAGTGAGTTCTGATCTCCTTCAGATCTGGGGCCACGGCCTGTCAGGACCACGTGAGTCCCTGCACTACTCCACATACACAAGACGACTAGGGTTACAGGGTGACTAGGAGTGGAGATCAGCTGATCGGAACACAGAGGGACCCAAGAAGCAGCCTCAGGATCATTAAGCAATGAGGCCCAAGGGGATGTGGTATATGGCCAATATACCATGGCTAAGGGCTGTTGTTATTGCTATTATAAGCTGGTTACCAAGGTGATCAGAGCAGTGAAAATAAATGTATTGTCATACCTGTGGTAGATGGCCTGATATACCACGGCTGTCAGCCAATCAGCATTTTAGGGCTCGAACCGCCCAGTGTATAATTTCTATTAGACACCATACAGTGGAAAGAAAAGACAGACCAACATGGATCTCCATCTCTGCGCTACCTACAATATATATCTATATATCTAAAAAGTGCTTTTAAAAAAAGGAACTATAGTTGTTTGATATCATCTTGCAGTGTTTGGGTTTTGTTCTTGAACCTTCAGTAAAAATGTGAAACGTTAAGGGAGCTACGATGAACAATTGTCCATCACCTTTACCACCTACCTACACCAACAAGGACTGTAACAAGACAAACTATGGCAATATCTCACCAAAAACATTCACTCAATCCAATAAAAAAAGGATAAACAATTGGTTTTGAACAAATGCAATGTTGAAAAGACAAAAATAATCCCAAACCAAGAAAGAGGGTATTGTGTTGGCCATGGGTACACATCTCCTTGCTACACTGCAGAACCAACCATCTGCTTTCATCATCACAGTCATCAGAATCGAGACATAGCTAAACAATACATTACTAAAAATGAAAATAATGAATATCTATTATAATAGTAATATAATTGCACATTAACCATCAAGAGCAGATATGTTTGATAAGAGGAAAATACATCGAATGAAGTGGACAGACCAACCTCGCAGAATGGAAAATGAGAAGGCAGAGAGAGGGGAAGAGAGGGATTGTGTCGACTTTGGCAAAGAGCTTTCCACTGCAGTGTGCATATCACGCAAATAGAGCTTAAAGGATTGCATTATATATATTTCCCTAGTTTTTAACTGCGAAATAGGACAGAGTCGCACATTTGCAGGATATGGCTGCATTGCATGCTGCTCTTTCTCCCTCATAATTGCCAGTCTCTTCCCCATATCCCTGCCTGCTGTAAAGAGGTTCCCAACCCTGAGGCCTCCTAACTGGGTCTTTCTGTACTGTTGGCGATTGTAACTTTGTGCCTCTCCCTCTCACCAACTGACCTAAGCTATCATATACTGGGTGATGGCTCTCAGAGCATACAGAAGCTCAGCCTGTAACCGAGCCTCCATTATAAGCAAGTTCACATGGATCTAAGAGAGAGAAAAAAAAGAGGATCATATCATTAGAGAGCTGGAAAAGATGGAATGTGGTGGAGGGTGAAACATAGAACACAAACTACCGCCTTGCATTTGATGCGGTAGATTTACTTCCAGTATATAGTTCAGCTGTATATGGACGCAGGGTGTATTGGTATGAGTTGGGGTGCGTACCCTCTCAGAAGGTTTGAGTGGTGCCCAGGGCAGGGGACACAGCGGGGTCTTGGTGGCATCAGGGTAGCAGGCCACAGACTTGATATAAAGCTTCAGCTCCTTCTCCAGCAACTGGTTTACCTCCCCATAGTCATAATCGTCGTACCTGCGCGCACACACAAACACAAACGTGAATGAGAATCAAGCTGGTCCTTTGCAGCGAATCACAAACATTGAATCCTAGGACCAACCTGGCTGCAATGCATATGATTATGATAGCATCTCACTTTACAATAACTCTCTGTGAAGGCCGTGTGTGTATGTCTGACGTGCGCTTGTGCCGGTGTGTGTGTGCAGACTGGTAGCGTGATCTCACCTAATCCCCAACATGCAATGGATGTAGTTCCAGGTCGCTCTCTTCAGGTCAGGCCCGTGGGACGAGGGGAGGGCCGTGACGCTGCGGAAACGGTCGTCCAGCAGGTGCCCGATGTCCGAGTACAGCCGGTTGACCAGGGAGAAGCCGTGGTCCTCCCAGGAGTAGTCCTTTCCAGACAGAAAACACACAGTCAAACAAACCTGAAATACTCACATGGTTCCTGTTACACCTCAGCTAACTATAGACCCATAGACATATGAGACAGTATATTGTACTCATATTCTATGAGGGCTGATTCACTACTTTACTGACATGGACACCTGTCGCCTCCCAGAAGGGTGTCACATATTCCAACATAGAATATAAGCCGTATATAATATCAGCTGTGTACTTACCTGCACCCGGAACACTTGGAAGTGGTCTTCCTCTCTACGGGCAAACTCCTGGTAGCCAAACTCAGGGTCTGTTATGAAACGAGAGGGGTCTGCAGAGTAGGTCATCTCCTCCTCATCTTCCACATCTGGGAGGTGACAGTGAGAGGGTCAATAAACATAGTTGAGGAGGGATCCGTCATTCAATGTTCACCCATGAGTTTAGCTCTCACAGCATCGGGTGTGAAAGTGAGGGGGAACAGTGTACCTGTGTGCTGCAGTGTCTGGGTGTGTAAAAGATGCTCCCCCCTCCTCTCTTTCTCCTCCTGGGATTTCTGGATCCTCTCTTTCAAACACACCATCTCACAACTGGAGTCCAGAGACTGCCAAGAGAAGGAGAGAGACAATAGAGTGAAGAGACATGCGACTGTGGTTTCAGGCAACGATCTGTTGTGGAATAGCTCGGACGTCATATTCAGTCTGATACGGCACACAACACTTACCCGTCGTCGTGTTGTGTGTTCTGAGGGTGAGGTGAGAGGCTGCGGCACGCTAACGTTGCCGTTGGCAGCGTCACAGAGGCAGTAGCCCGGGGGGGTGCCGTTGGGGGCTCTGGGAAGGGGGACGGGGTCGGTGTCAGTGCCCGAGCCAAAAACAAAGCTACAGAGGGAGTGGCAGTGGGCCAGGAGCACTACAGCCTGAACCAGCTCAGCCAGAGACCAGCACTGCTCTCCTGTCTTCAGCAACGCCTGGTGGGGGAAGGACACAGCAGAGAGTAGGCCTCATGGTGGAGAGTAGACAGTGTTGGTCCAGTAACCGTAAGGTTGCTGGTTCGAATCCCAAAGCAGACTAGGTGAAAATCTGCTGATGTGCCCTTGAGCAAGGCACTTAACCCTAAATTACTGATGTAAGTTGCTCTGGATAAGAGTGTCTGCTAAATGACTAGAATGTAAGTGTACTGATCAGGGATATAACACTAAAAGCACAAAGCTGACATCCAAATATCTGATCTGTAGGAATGTTACATATTCTTTATAAGAGCTGGTTCCTGTGGTACCTGTATGTGTGAGTGGGCGGTGAGCCAGGGTTGGTGGGCAAGAACCTTATTGAGTTGGTCAAGGTGTTGTAGGCGAGGAGGGACGGCCTCCAGCCCCTGTAGCCACAGCGGGTCGCCCCCCACCCTGAGGAAATGGGCAGAGTGCAGAGACACCAGATAGCCACAGTGATGCCGTGCTGCAGCCTGGGAGACATGGGGAGAGGACTTAAATACAAGTACATCTAGAACAGTAACAGGCTTGTCTCCAGCATGTTGACCGCGTTTCTGTCATTGTGCGTGGGTGGGCCAAGCCGAGTACGGGTGACTGTTTATGTATATGAAAGTGCTTTGGTGTCCTTGAGTGTGGGCGGAATGAGGTGTTTACTTGTCTGTGCAAGTGTATGCAACTATGTGTGGGTGTGCATGATTGGTGCAGATACAAGATGCATTTCTGTGCATCATGCGTGGTTCCAGTGGCCTCACCATGATGGCGATGTAGTGGCGGTACTGCAGGGGCAGGGGGCCGTCCATGTGGAGGATGTAGTGCTGGGTACGGAGGAAGCTCTCCAGGTACTGGGGGTGAGAGGCCATTTGCTGGGACACGGCGTCCACACACCCCCTGCTGGCCAGAGCCTTCATGCACCGCAGCGACGCCCGCTCCTTCTCGGCGTTCACCTTCATCACCTGGACAGGACCAGAGGAAGAGGACGGTGAGACAGGTGGCAGAGACAATATGTCACCGACTGAACGCACACAGCAAGTGCCAACAAGGTCTATGTATCTTCCTCCTTGCCAGGTGAAAATCAATGTTGATAACAAGATGAAAAATAAAAAAAAATGGCAGGATTTTTCACAAGCAGGCTGACAGCCTCTGTTTTGAAGGTCCCTGTGGTGTCAACCTACACTCAGTCTGTGCATCTCAGGCACGTCAGGACTGAGCTGTGGGTTATGAACTTTGAATCAATCCATCGACAGGAGCCTTCTTGTAACAGCAGCAGAGATTTTGTTCCACTAGACATTCCTCACAATATTCCCCTGCAAAACACAAACAAGGCCGCTCTGCACACTTTTCAGGCAGAGAAAGGCCTGCCGGTAAAGGAAAAAAAGAGCCCGGCATCCCACACATTCACAGTACCAGGGAGGATATACCAAAAGACAAACAGATCAATAGTCATAGGAGGATGCAAAGAGACAACAGTGAATTAAAAGTGGTACCCTGAATAATGCCAAAAGTGCTCAAAACCCTCCATTTTAAAATGAGAGAAGCTGATAACCCGAGTAGAGAAGAGCAGAGGAACTCGGGTGGATGGGGAAATTACCAGACTGGAACTGGATGAGGCCTCAATGAGGGAAGAACCACAGCAATGAAGGAGGAATAAAGAGCGAGAGACTGGCTGGGGAGGAGAGACATCAGCCAAGAGAAATATGGACTGATAGGGCCTGGTTTTGTAAAGGCTAAAAAGACATTTATTACCTCTAACACACAACGGCTTCTAGGAAAAGTTGTTAGCACTGGGGGGGGGGGGGGGGGGGGGGGGGGGGGGGGGGGTGCGAGTGAGCGAGAGAGAGAGGCTGAGAACAGGTCTTGAGTCTGTTCCCCAGTGTGTGAAATGTGAGAAGCCAGGCCAGCTTACCTAGGGGCCAAGTGGCTCAGCAACCTCTGCTGGCAGAGCCTAGTGTTTTCAGTAACCCACCACTGTGGAGAGTTATGACCCCCGTCATACCAAAGCTATATCAGTAGTCGTTATTTAGTTCCACTGCCTTATGGAATAACTCCTTGGCATTTGACCATCATATCTCCCTGGCTTCGCAGTTTCATATAAAAAAAACACTTTGCGCCTTAACCAGCAGGTGGCGCTGCTCTTCCTCCAGCATTAGGTACAAAGCCTTCCAATATAAACTGAATACAACATGCTGGTGGATGTCAAGAGGGGGAACAGGATAGGCATAGGGAGTTTAATCACTCTGCTGACAGTCCATGGAATTCATTGCCTCAATGATTAAAATGTTGCATTCCATGTCTATGTCCTTCAAGTATGAGTCCTCGTTCACAACGCAACAGCTATTGCCTGTCAATCTGATGGTAGGCCTATATAGAGCATGCACGGTATGGATGTGTGGAGGCGTTTGGAGAGCGAGAAGATGAGGAGGTTCAGTGACGGAGAGCATAGCAAACAGGACTGAAAGCTCTGACACGCTGACTTGTACCCCGACCCACTTTCAAGTAAAATGGGAACTCAACTCTGACTGTGGCCTTGCCTGTCTAATACCAATATCTCTGGCACAGGTGTTTGTGACTCACAACCCTACAGACATGCGTCTGCGCACGCGCACACAACTGATTTGTGGCCCCACACTCCTTGATGGGGTTATCTGGCTTCAACAGGCATCAATAAACAAGCCTCAAGAAACTCCCACTAAGAACTCTGTCCAACCAAGCCTCCAAGGAGATTTCGAGGAACTTTCTGAGAATCAAGTTCCATACAAGCGAATAAAACACTTCCGAGTTGAATTTCAGTGGGTGGGGAATAGTGTCAGGGCTCTCCCAGCTCTCCCCAGGCTTTATAAAGCCTGCCATGGTGCTGTGGCCATGACACCATATTAATGTGTTTTATTAATATTGTATGTCCAATCGTTGCATTAAAGCTGGAATGACAACGCTCCAGACCAGTCAGTGTCCCAGATAGAACCCCATTCCCAACCAAGACACACTGAGCTTGAGACTCCATGACCCACTCCCCTTGTAAATATATCCCATTTCAGCAGGGCCTGATAAGCAAGCCTGACGACACCCCACCTCGCAGCTGACCCAGAAAAACAGGCTCCCAGAGCCGCAGTCAAGACAAATACGTTAGGCACGCTCAACAGGTCAGTCACCATTTAAAAGGCACGATGAGTGGTCTGATTCTGAAGACATGGAACTAGTCTTTCTGTTCATTGTTGTCGGCATTATTTAAAAAAATGGGTCACTAATGAATCAAACCAGACCAGAAAAATCCCAGACACTTCAAACTATCACACCGGCATACATTTGGCCTAAATTTTCTATAAGGGCTGGGTAGATTCATTGAACATTTTGGTATGCTCTAATAGGGATATCAATCTCCAACATGTTTGGACATGTTCCAATATAAAAAGTTGCCTAGTCAAATTGAAACGGCATCAGTCCCAGACAGGAAATTACAATTTACGTCAGTTCTACATACATCCATACATTTGTTTACTGATCAGAGAACATCACAGGGTATAACAAGATGCAAAAGAAAGTGTCAGTGGTGAGGGGGTGGGAGGGAAAGATGTAGAAGAAACAAACAAAGATGGGAAAAGGGGTTAAGGAAACAGACAACAATGGCCTATAAATTGTTGAGTACGAAAGAGGAAATGAGAGGTATGCAGAGATGAGAACAAAGACGAGTAGAAAAATTATGCCAGTAGTCGTTCCAAGGGTAAATGTGACAGAGGGAGGGAGTGAGGGAGCGGATGAGGTAGTGCAGGGGGCTGTAGGGGAGGGGGTCAGCTGCAGATGGAGGAGGAGAGAGTGGATATTCAATCTGCATTCTGAGTGAGGCTGAAGGGGTCCGTCCTTGTCATGTGCTGCTCTGCTAGTGTCCCAGCTGCCTGCCTTTAACAGACTCGTCCCTCTTCACCAGAAACACAAACGCCGAGACCTGTTTTTGGCTCTGCAACCTGAACCCAGGGAGGAGTGCAAAACAGCCAGCTGCAGCCCGTAGGGGGAGAGGAGGGGGGAGCTGGGCAGGACAGCAGCCATAGACCACCAACACAAACATGCCAGAATTCATATGGAGACACAGGCAAACTTGTATAACAAAACAAAACTTCCGAAAAAGGCGACAGACAGGTAAAGCCAGATTATAGGGTGCCTACATAAAAAGACAGGATAACAAACACAAACAAACCTCTTTACTCTCTGTACTCTTTCCAGCTTACATAGAGCTGAAAATAAAGACTAGAAACACAAGTCCTAATGCACACAAGGTATTTGAGAATATCAGGTTACTTTACTTACTTTATCTGTTGTAACCTGGTTAGGTACACATTCATAATCCCCCCCTTTCAACCCTCTCCGACTTGCTTCTTTTTCAAACTAAAACCATGCCTAAGAATGGCCAATGCATATGCATGGCAGTAGATAAGACCGTTTTCACCACCTGCCATTTATCTGTGGCACTTTAATTGAGAGGAGATAAGGGGAGCAATAGTCTAGAAGGGGACCCTACTTTGGGCCAGTGTGCGCACTTTGCAGCAAGCTTATTTATGATGTGATGTTTTTGATTCTGCGCAAAGAGAGAACACCCAAATACATGGTGCAACAATATGCCACCAGTGCGGCAACAAATGTCCAAACTGTAAACATCTTATTTATTCAAATGAGATATATACACCTCGCATAAACATGATCAGCATATTGCTCCTGTCCAGTCAAATCTGCAAACGCCTTGTGCAAATCTCTTAAGGTATTTATCATAATTTTTCAAATTTAAGACAGGTTTGCTGCAGGACATAAAAGATGCACCTGACATGTACATGAATTGCATTGAACATAGGTCTCTAAACCCCTACTTGCAAGTGCACTTGTAGACAAAGCATAGGTATTGGTCAAGTTTATATTCATATCAAATATTAAGGAATTCATGTCACTGATCACATTCCTCTATTGTTCTAGCAACTTCTGAATGTTGAATTGCAGTAAACAAGTTATCCTATCCGCACTGCCCCCTTTCGGCTGAACATGGGAAAAACAGCATGGAAAAGAGAAAAACAAATTTGATTGGCAGTGCACCCAGCATCACAGAGCACAAAGAAGTCAACATCTTAGTGAAAAAAAAGACACACCAAACAAATATATTTACCAAACGTGTTACATTACGGCAGAGGACAATGCATTAGTCCGATTGAAACAACAGAAAAATCAGCTCCTCGAATTCTGATTGTCAACGACAACCTTTGTTCGTTAGCTAGCGAGATTCTTTGTAAACCGTCATAAGAGACTGACGCCATAATTATAGAATGACATTGTATTAGCAGACACTTTTCTGCACGAGCAAATCTCTAGAGATAATGTCATTATCACGTTCTTCCGCAAAAAGAGAAAAAGAGTAGGCGGCTGATAGCACTGCATATCAAACCTGGCCTGGAAAAATACGATTATAATGCAAAGACATCAGGATGAAAGGTATTATAGTTAGCATATTAACAGATGTTAGTTGCCAATCCATTTTGGCTAGCTACATTCTAGGTAACCACTCAATCCCATTAAATTTAGTTTAATGGGTATGTCCTGTCCACATAATTTTGATATTTCGCTTAACTGATTAGCAAGCTTTTTGACTAAACCATTTTGCAACAGCAACTTCCCATTCATTGACTGATAACATTCTTAAAATTGTATATTTCCCTCAAGTAGCTAGTTACCTAGCCAGACTGACAATGTATGGCCATTGTTGCCGTTGGCACATTGGCTAATGTTAGTTAAACTAGTTAACTACCGTAGCTATGTTATTTCAGAGACGAGAAACAATAAGTCACTAGGTAACGTTAGTAGTAAACTAGAGCAAACTTAATACCTCGCTCATGTTAATTGGCAGACTAGCTAAACTACGAGCCACTAGATAGTTAGCTGCTCACCTGCCCCTGGTCAACTGTCATCTATCGTTAGTTATCAATTCAGTTTTCTGGGTTAGCAAGACAGTTATCTAGTACATTTAAATAATTACCGCTAGCCAGCTAGATAAAGTCAAAGTTTAGCTCGAGCCTAAAACCAACATCATATGAAGTGGTTCTGACTGCAGCCATCTAACGTACTACTGTAGTTAACGTTAGTTGTACATTAGTTTCGTGAAAGGAGACAATATCTGCCTCAAGTTTTTTTCTGGGCAAATGAATGAACGACACAGTCGACTTAACTTCATTACTAGCCAGCTAGCTAATCGTACATTTGAATGTTGACTGGCTTTTTAGTAGCAAGAAAAATACCTGGTTCTGGACGCGCTGACATTGGGTTCCGAGGGGGTAATCCATTTTTTTCGTACAGATGATCATTTTCCAACAAGTTAGTGCATGGATACGGCTCTATCTCTCTTGATGTTCACCTACCCAGTTAACAATGCGGATCCGCTACAAAAAATCAAGCTACATGTCTGGGCATTTAGCTAGAGGTAAAAAAAAAAAAACTTGCAGTACATTGCCAACTGCTCCAGTAACAGTGTGCCCAATCAAAGAATATAGGGGCGGAGTAAAGAAGAGGCTGTGCAAATTCTAAAGGCCAATCAACTTACAGAGATGGCATTTTAGGCTTCAATGCTTTGACTGAAAGGTTGATATGAAAGTCAGTCACTGCTATGATATGGTGGATTTTGTTATTGTTGATCTATTAAACTTTTAGGTCAATTTGCAGTGCATTTTTCTTTATTACACAATCCATATATGCATACCCAGCAGGGCATCAGCAGGTGTGTTTATAGGTTGGTATATGAGAGAGAAAGAGCACACAATAGATTGTGTATGTGTGCAGGTGATAGTGTTGAGGAACTAGATAACATTCCTTATATGTCACTCCAGATACACATTCCCTATATGCACTAGTATCTCAGGAGGTTGGTGGCACCTTATTTGGAAAGGATGGACTCGTGGTAATGACTGAAGCGGAGTTCATGGAATGGTATCAAACACATGGTTTATATGTGTTTCATGCCATTCCATTTGCTCTATTACAGCCATTAATATGAGCCGTCCTCGCCTCAGCAGCCTCCACTCAGTGGATATGGGGCACAAAATAGAGGGAACAGAAGATTGTCATAAAAAAGGAACATTTGCATGCATCAGATATCATACAAAAGTTCAATTAACCTGAAATTCCGTAAGAAAAGTATAATGACAGGCATTATCAATTTCTCCACTACTTTCTGTTACATGTTAACTTGTCTTCTTAGACTATTACTATGTTAAAATTGAATGGGCTCAAAAAAAATTGAGCTAAAACACTTTTCTTCTCTCTATACTTATTCATATATTTTACTTTGGTAAGACATGTCCAGGCATGTTTTACCAGCCAGTTGCACTATGCTTTTCTGAGAGCTAACTTTTACTATATCACAGGTCGATATAGTCTACCAGTCTAACTGTCCACTATCCACCATTCATAGTGACAATAGTGGTATGTGGATCGTTTGTCCAGGTCTGCAATATTCTAACTAACAATCATACCACACATAAAATAATTCAAAGCTGCATCACTTTTAAATATGAATCCACAAGAACACATAGGAATAGCTGATAGGGAGCGGAGAGGCCAGGTGCATCATTGTGCATGAAAGAACAGTGAAGACATGAGACACGCTGCTCAACAAACTCCCCTATTGATATTGTTTAGTGAAAATACAATTACCTAGACTAGCCTACAACACCACAATGCAATGAATAATTGCATTATTATTTTCAAGCGAGTACAAAATTCTACTCTAGGCTGCAGTAAAACTGTCCTTTGAATAACGGCGCAAATTCCCTGTGATTTGAATGTTTAATTCAATTTGGATCAGTTGTGGATCTACTCTCGACAGTTTATACAGTCTAGAAAGGCACTGTAGTAGACACGTCTGTGTATTGTTTTAACTTCCGATACTGAGATGTCTTTTGTAGATCATCCTTCTCCCAGATCGTCCTATAATAATGTGGCCACATACGCTCCAGGCAGGCCTAGTTATTCAGAAAAGTTTAACGTGTGTGCTGCCTCCTCTCCAATCTACGCGGCTATTCCTAACGCAACAACTGTCAAACGCTCCCTGAAACACTTCAGCGAGCAGGCCTTTCTAAACGACCTGGCCGGGGTATCCTGGAAGGATATTGATCTCATCCCGTCAGTAGAGGATGCCTGGTTATTTTTTTTAAATGCCTTCCAAACCATCTTAAATAAGCATGCCCCATTCAAGAAATTTAGAACCAGGAACAGATATAGCCCTTGGTTCTCCCCAGACCTGACTGCCCTTAACCAACACAAAAATGTCCTATGGCGTTCTGCATTAGCATCGAACAGCCCCCGTGATATGCAACTTTTCAGGGAAGCTAGAAACCATTATACACAGGCAGTTAGAAAAGCCAAGGCTAGCTTTATCAAGCAGAAATTTGCTTCCTGCAACACTAACTCAAAAGAGTTCTGGGACACCATGGAGAATAAAAACACCTCCTCCCAGCTGCCCACTGCACTGAAGATAGGAAACACTGTCACCACTGATAAATACACCATAATTGAGAATTTCAATAAGCATTTTTCTACGGCTGGCCATGCTTTCCACCTGGCTACCCCTACCCCGGTCAACAGCACTGCACCCCCCACAGCAACTCGCCCAAGCCTTCCCCATTTCTCCTTCTCCCAAATCCAGTCAGCTGATGTTCTGAAAGAGCTGCAAAATCTGGACCCCTACAAATCAGCCGGGCTAGACAATCTGGACCCTTTCTTTCTAAAATGATCTGCCGAAATTGTTGCCACCCCTATTACTAGCCTGTTCAACCTCTCTTTCGGGTCGTCTGAGATTCCCAAAGATTGGAAAGCAGCTGCGGTCATCCCCCTCTTCAAAGGGGCGGACACTCTTGACCCAAACTGCTACAGACCTATATCTATCCTACCCTGCCTTTCTGTCTTCGAAAGACAAGCCAACAAACAGATTACAGACCATTTCGAATCTCACCATACCCTCTCTGCTATGCAATCTGGTTTCAGAGCTGGTCATGGGTGCACCTCAGCCACGCTCAAGGTCCTAAACGATATCTTAACCGCCATCGATAAGAAACATTACTGTGCAGCCGTATTGATTGATCTGGCCAAGGCTTTCGACTCTGTCAATCACCACATCCTGTAGTCATGTGGACATTCATTCAAAATATAATTTCAGCATCCTCAAAATGGCTTCACATTAACCAGGTTTCCATCCAACCTTTTAATGTGAGTAAAGTACAAAAACAATACCAAAAAAAGTCACGACATCATGGGAAAGCATGAAGTTTATTAGGTGATATATTAAATAAATAATAATGAACTTCACAGAGTGGCGAAAGTGCATGGTGATGACCTTGATGCTCCTTTCAATACACATTGAAGGTCTTATTCTGATGACATGATGATCGATGGTTGGCTGCCGTTTGACAAATACAAATAATCTATCACTTTTGCCCATAATAGTCTCATCTTGGAGGCTATACTGTATCTGCGAGCTGTAAATCCCAGACTTTATTGTGCACCCCCGGTCACTTATACAAATCTTTGTACTGAATGGAAATAATATACACTGACTGTACAAAACATTAAGAACACCTGCTTTTTACATGACATAGACTGACCAGGTGAATAGAGTTGAAAGCTATGATCCCTTATTGATGTCACTTGTTAAATCCACTTCAACCAGTGTAGGAAACAGCCAGGGAGAGTGAGCTTGTCTGTGGTGGTCAGCGAACCGTTAACCTTCTGGCCCGTAGCCCTGCATGGCATCGAATGTGCCACAAAATGATGCTGAAGTGGCAAAGTCGATATCCACGTTTATAAACACAAGGTCGTTACAGTTATTTGTGTTCCTAAACATGATTTTTTGTTGGTTCTATGAGGGGGGAGGGTGTGCAATTTATTTGAGGGGTACAAGGGGAGGGTCATGGGGAGGGTCATGTGGAAATATTTGTAATATTGTGAGGGGGGTGCAATTTATTTTATGACACCTTGAGTTGGGACCCCCCTACCCACAGTGCATTTTCGACCTGTCCCTAACTAATTAATCTATACAGTTCAAAATGTGACCCCTAACATCACAAACGGAGACAATAACAACAGAAAAGTAGTTGATATACAGTATAGTAACAAGACAACATGATCTAGAAAAACACAAGATTATGTTTTTTCAATGCTAATAGGTTTATTGGTGGTAATATGTTAGCTTGTTTGATTTGGATTAAGGAATAGGGAACAATATTAACCTTGCGTGGAATCTGACACCAAACTGGTTTTGCTTGGCTGGGAATCTGTAATAATGTTCTCTGTAGAAGTTGATTCATACACACTGACTCAATACAAATGTTCGCCAAGAATATCATAATTTATCCTCCTTACCTTATTTCACATGTTCTAAGATTTCCTGACTTACAGTTCATATAAGGAAATCAGTCAACTGAAATTCATTAGGCCCTAATCTATGGATTTCCCCTGACTGGGAATACCGATATGCATCTGTTGGTCACAGATACCTTAAAAAAAAGGTAGAAGCATGGATCAGAAAACCAGTCAGTATCTGGTGTGGCCATCCTATTCCTCATGCAGTGTGACATTATCTTGGCAAAGGAGAAATGCTCACTAACAGGGATGTAAACACATTTGTGCACAACATTTTTGAGAAATAAGCTTTTGTGCGTATGGAACATTTCTGGGATCTTTTATTTCAGCTCATGAAACATGGGACCAACACTTTACATGTTGCATTTATATTTTGGTTCAGTATAACTAGTCTACAGAAACTGAAACATGAAACAGTTCACCCGAGACCAGAACTCTATAATGGCTGGCATAATTCAAACCCCTAGGAAAAGCAAAACAGGCTGAGACAACAATAAACAGGGTAATCCATTTATTGCTTGATATTAAATGATTACATTAAATCCTGCCCTTTCATAGCACTGTTAGCAGGGCCCCAGGGGAGACTCTAGCCGAGGAGTACTCTTGCCTGTCTGTATTTAGTAAGTTTGTTTCAGAGTCTGATGTGCTCTCCAACCTGGAGAAATGTGTTTATTTATTTACCCTTTATTTAACTAGGCAAGTCAGTTAAGAACAAATTCTTACTTACAATGACGGCCTACACCGGCCAAACCCTAACCCGGACACTGCTGGGCCAATGGTGCGCTGCCCTATGGGACCCCTGATCACAGCCGGTTGTGACACAGCCTGGAATCATACCAAGGTCTGTAGTGACGCCTCTAGCACTGAGATACAGTGCCTTTGACCACTGCACCACTCAGGAGAAAACAATATCTCAGTGCACCACTGGGATTATACTATGTTGGTTGGACAATAAATTATATAAATTCCTTAAAGAATCAAATCTTTGTCAAACTAGATGAAGATGCTACTGCAGCAATGTCCCCAATCCATATGAATGAATATGAGGCGTAGTATGATTGTTGTTGTGTAAAAAAAAAAAAAAAACAAGTCAACCATTTCAAATATTTCCTGTTCAAGTAAACACATTTGAGAGAGGGTGGACCAAGATTCTGGCATATGTCATCAGAGCCACAGAGCTAATACAGATTTGTGAAAAATAGACCCCCTTTTCCCTGCCTCTTCAACATGGCCAAAAAGTGGGTGGGCCCTGTCTGTAAATGCCAGGTTAGATCACAGCCATTCATGGTTCCCTGCTACTGTTGTCTGGAGATAAACAATTATCATTGCTCTCTCCCCAAATGTCACATCCACCAATGGCTACTGCCTTCGGATAGAATTATTATGTTTATTGACCTTCTGCCCAGTTGTTGCTTTCTGCTTGGACTAACTCAGCCCCCACACGGGTCTTGACTGAATAGTGCTTTTGTTCTAAAACAGTAATCTGGGCATCATTCAATTATGTCCTGCTAAATTAGAATGTTTTTGTTCTTTCTGGATGCTGGGATCCACAAGACATTTGTCAGAGACATGCACATTCCCTCCTAATTCCCTACCTTCTGTAGCTTTTGCCGTTTATAAAATACTCTTGCTAAGCAAGAGATTATCAACTGTCCAGTGCAGTCAAAAACCTGATTTCCCTGTGTTTTATAGATATTTCCACAATGTGAGGTTGGAATGACTGTGAAATTGTGAAAATTATGATAACACACTTTTAATGCATCCCTATGCTTCCCATCCGAAACAGTTCGGAACAGTTTGTGCATATATTATGATGACATTTTGTGAAATGTTTGTTCATTTTGGCCTCCGGCAAGGGTTTTTATCCACACAAAAAAAATTATCGAGGCTGTGATTGGTCAACAGTAGGGATTCTTCAATTGAATGTTTGTTGTCATTCAACGTTAAGGGACTTGATTTCATGTACATTTTTCACTTGAGAAATACTGCACCAAACATCTTAGTTGCTAAGATCTCCACAGCAAAATAAATAATAAAAATTATGCCAGATTTCTTTAGTTATCGTAGGCCATCATTGTAAATGAGAATTTGTTCTTAACTTACTTGCCTAGTTAAATAAAAGTAAATAAATTCTGACTATTTTGAGGAAGCGTATACTGGCTACGGCATCTCAAGATGGACAAACAGTTCTAGCGAAGGTCTTTTAACTTCTACAGGATTGGTGGGTCCCCCGATTGGACGGTTGAGCTAATGTAAGCTAATGTGATTAGCATGAGGTTGTAAGTAAACAAGTAAATTTCCCAGGACATAGACATATCTGATATTGGCAGAACGCTTAAATTCTTGTTAATCTAACTACACTGTCCAATTTACAGTAGCTATTACAGTGAAATAATACCATGCTATTGTTTGAGGAGAGTGCAAAGTTATGAACTTGAAAATGTATTAATAAACCAATTAGGCACATTTGGGCAGTCTTGATACAAAAGTTTGAACAGAAATGCAATGGTTCATTGGATCAGTCTAAATGTTCCTTCCATCTAGTTGCCAAAATCTAAATTGCGCCTGGGCTGGAATAATACATTATGGCCTTTCTCTTGCATTTCAAATATGATGGTACAAAAAAACAAACATGTTTTTTCTTTGTATTATCTTTTACCAGATCTAATGGGTAATATTCTCCTACATTAATTTAACATTTCCACAAACTTCAAAGTGTTTCCGTTTAAATGGTATCAAGAATATGCATATCCTTGCTTCAGGTCCTGAGCTACAGGCAGTTAGATTTGGGTGTTACTTTAAGAGAAAATTGAAGCCTTTAGTGTAGGAGCTGTTTGGAAACACTGCATGACATTTTGGCCTGTTTTGGTGGGGATACAGTTTTGGCCAGTTAGTTAATAGACAAATAAAAAAAAATAGAGTTCCAAACCTCTCTGGCAATAACAGGTAGTTTTCCGTGTTCCCCTCCCCACTCAGACCACTCCCAGACAGCCCTATCAAAATTCTTGCTTAAGAAACTGCTCTTTGCTAAGAAGCTAGCTTTGTTTCTTTTTGACCATTTTAATAGAAAACAATCACAGTAAGGTGATTCCCAGAAATGATTTAATTTTGAGATAAAAATGGCTGCATTGGACCTTTACAGAAAAAGGGTCTTTGAGACACAAACAAGACTGTTATTGAGTTGTTTTTATTTTATTTGTATTGTCACTGCACTGCACTGTTAAGCATTTACTCCCCATTGTATCCTGTGCATATTACGAATCAACTTAGATTTATGTAAATGTAATTCTATCTAAAGATTTTAAAAGTAGTTTGTTTTATTGCCAAAAGTAGCTTTTTACACTATTGGCCTCCTAAGCAACAATGTTGAGGTAGAGAAGAGAGGTGAAGTGAGAGACCTACAGGGAGTGTGAGTGTGAAAAGCGTCTGTTTACTTCATGGGAACATGTGAGGTCTAAATATTTTCCATGTCTGTCATTGCAACAAGCCTGCTGAGTTCAAAGGCCTTGACCCCCCCCCCCCCCCCCCTTCAGATATCCTCCTCAACCAGTCTGTACTCTTAACCCCTTGACAGTACTATACATTAGCATGTAGCTTTTAAAACATTGGAAACTGGGTAACACTTTAAAAAGCAAGAAAAAACACAGGAGAGGACTAGAACTATTTAGCAAAGCATTAGAGCAATAAACCTTATCATAAATCAACAATCAGAACATAAATAATCCTGATAGGTATCAGTCTGGTGTTTACCGTAATTACCTTAGTGATCACTGTTTTACACCCTGTGTTCGTAATGGCTGCTCAGTGAAACGACTTGTCCTGATTTGTCATAGACGCTTTCTAAAAAACTTTAATGAGCAAGCCTTCCATCATGAACTGGCCTTTGTAAAATGGTATAAAATCAGTTTGATCCCCCCTGTCGAAGATGCTTGGACCTTCTTTTTTGATATTTTCAGTGGCATTGTTAACAAACACGCCCCCATAAAGAAAATTAGAATTATAAACAGGTTCAGCCCCTGGTTCGACCGTGATCTTGTGGAGTTACTCCACATCAAGAATTGCATTTGGTGAAAGTCTCTGCACACACATACTCAAGCTGACTGGCTCTCATTCAGGCAAATGAGAAATAAGTGGACTCAGGCTATCCGGAAGGCCAAAGTTAGTTACTCTATAGTATTCTCTTGGGTATGCAATCTGGTTTCCACTCAGGTTATGGATGTGTCACTGCAACCTTAAAGGTCCTCAATGATGTCACCATTGCCCTTGAGTCTAAGCAATATTGTGCTGCTATTTTTATTGACTTGGCCAAAGCTTTTGATACGGTAGACCATTCCATTTGTGTGGGCTGGCTAAAGAGTATTGGTGTCTCTGAGGGGTCTTTGGCATGGTTAGCTATCTACCTCTCTCAAAGAGTGCAGTGTATAAAGTCAGAAAATCTGCAGTCTCAGCCATTGCCTGTCACCAAGGGAGTACCCCAAGGCTCAATCCTAGGCCCCACGCTCTTCTCAATTTACACCAACAACATAGCTCAGGCAGTAGGAAGCTCTCTCATCCATTTATATGCAGATGATACAGTCTTATACTCAGCTGGCCGCTCCCCGGACTTTGTGTTAAATGCTCTTTAACAAAGCTTTCTTATTTTCCCACAAGCTTTCTCTCCCCTTACCTTGTTCTGAACACCTCCAAAACAAAGGTCATGTGGTTTGGTAAGAAGAATGCCCCTCTTCCCACATGTGTTATTACTACCTCTGAGGGTTTAGAGCTTGAGGTAGTCACCTCATACAAGTACTTGGGAGTATGGCTAGACGGTGCACTGTCATTCTCTCAGCACATATCAAAGCTGCAGGCTAAAGTTAAATCTAGACTTGGTTTCCTCTATCGTAATCCCTCCTCTTTCACCCCTGCTGCCAAACTAAACCTGATTCAGATGACCATCCTAACCATGCTAGATTACAGAGACATCATTTATAGATCGGCAGGTAAGGGTGCTCTCGAGGGGCTAGGTGTTATTTACCATTCGGCCATCAGATTTTTCACCAATGCTCCTTATTGGACACATCACTGCACTCTATACTCCTCTGTAAACTGGTCATCTCTGTATACCCGTCGCAAGACCCACTGGTTGATGCTTATTTATAAAACCCTCTTAGGCCTCACTCCCCCCTATCTGAGATATCTACTGCAGCCCTCATCCTCCACATACAACACCCGTTCTGCCAGTCACATTCTGTTAAATGTCCCCAAAGCACACTCCTCCCTGGTCCGCTCCTTTTTTCAGTTTGCTGCAGCTAGCGACTGGAACGAGCTGCAACAAACACTCAAACTGGACAGTTTTAAACTGGACAGCAATCTCTTCATTCAAAGACTCAATCATGGACACTCTTACTGACAGTTGTGGCTGCTTTGTGTGATGTATTGTCTCTACCTCCTTGCCCTTTGTGCTGTTGTCTGTGCCCAATGTTTGTACCCATGTTTTGTTACCATGTTGTTGTTATGTTGTGTTGTTACCATGCTGTGTTGTCATGTGTTGCTGCCTTGCTATGTTGTTGTCTTAGGTCTCTCTTTATTTAGGATGGTGTTGTCTCTCTTGTTGTGATGTGTGCTTTGTCCTATATTTATATTGTATTTATTTTACATTTTTAATCCCAGGCCCCCGTCCCCGCAGAAGGCCTTTTGCCTTTTGGTAGGCCATCATTGTAAATAAGAATTTGTTCTTAACTGACTTGCCTAGTTAAATAAAGGTTAGATAAAATAAATAAACTGTGGGACATTATATAGACAGATGTATGCCTTTCCAAATCATGTCCAATCAATTGAATTTACGACAGGTGGACTCCAATCAAGTTGTAGAAACATCTCAAAGATGATCATTGGAAACAGGATGCACCTGAGCTCAATTACGAGTCTCATAACAAAGGGTCTGAATACTAATGTAAATAAGTTATTTCTGTTTTAAAGTTTTATAAATGTGCAAAAATGTCTAAAAACCTTGTCATTATGTGGTAGTGTGTAGATCGCTGAGGAAAAAATACAATTTCATCAATTTTAGAATAAGGCTATAACATAACAAAATGTGGAAAAAGTCAAAGGGTCTGAATACTTTCCGAATGCACTGTACATATTGTATCTCAACACAATCCTACTTATTATTAATGTACATGTGTTGCTAAAATTGAAACAGCTGCTGCCACCTAGACAGTCACATCCTGTGTGATATTGTTTTAGTGCACTTAGTTCTTAAACTCACACAAGTCAACAACTTTCTGTTGAAAGAAGTGGAGAGTCCTCCCTGTCAGTTTGTTTGGTTTATGTTCTGGAAAGATGTGGCTACCGCATTTCACTGGACCTTTGTTTAACTGTATTCATTTGTTCATTAGCTAAACTAAGGCCTATATTAATTATCTCATTCCCCTGTGAGGGTGAAGTAGCTGAATATTTATTTAGGGAAGAGATATCAATCTCATCAGCATTAGCTGTTTTTATAGAACAAGGAGTTGATTCAGATCTTGGGCCTTATATGGGTCTATAATATCAGGAGTTAATGCCATTGACTGAAAGATCTGTGAAGGGAATTAAATCAACTACCAGTGAATGGTGAGGGGGATAGTTACCCAAGATTCACCTCGATTAATGATGACAGCTCACAGTCATAGTTGCCCCAGTTCCACTGGGAGAGGGGACTGCTGTACCAGCATTCTCATGCTGCAGCTGGTAAAAACACATCCAGGCACACAAAACAAGCTCAGAGCAATGACAAGTCAGCCTTGTTAGCACACCGCTTAGAGCTCTAGACTGCTGGTCACAGAAATTGCATCAGCCTGAAACATTTCCCCTTGCACATGTCATAATAACTTTTGAAATACCATTACATATTTCATTAGACTTTACTTTTAACTGTTTGAATAACCTTAGAATGTGCTCGATGTAATCGTTGTAACTGCTAACTCTAGAGAGGAGAAAATCTTAGCCACTAGATTCTAACTCCTGAATACATATTAGATTAACGCATGTTTATGTCCACAAAAATATCATGTGCTACCCATTTAGGCAGACACACAAAGCCAGTCTGAACCAGCTAACTCTGATCTAAATGATCCGAATAGAGAGCAACGTCTCCACAATTGAACTGGAGGGGTCATTTCATAAGTGTCGTTTTTCATGTTAGAACATGCCACGGGATGTCTCTCAAGGTACAATTTGAAACAAGGGTTTTATAAAGTGACTGATAGCAACCAAAGCAAGCAATTTTGCAGCAAAGAGCAAAGACTGATTACACTTATTGGAATTGTTAATCCATCTCCAAAGGTCATGATGATGTTAGAATGGCACACTAAATCATGTCTTCATACAAAATGTTCTAATTTACTAAGTAGGCTAATGAAAATATTAAATGATTAGCAGTGGTGTAATGTACTGAAGTAAAACTACTTTAAAGTACTACTTAAAGAGTTTTTTGGGGTATCTGTACATTACTATAATTTTTTTTTTGGGGTACTTTTACTTTACTACATTACTAAAGAAAATTATGTACTTTTTACTCTATACATTTTCCCTGACACCCAAAAGTACTCGTTACATTTTGAATACTTAGCAGGACAGAAATGGTCTAATTCACGCACTTATCAAGAGAACCTCCCTGGTCATCTCTACTGACTCTGATCTGGCAATTCACTAAACACAAATACTTTGTCTCTGAATGATGTCTGAGTATTGGAGTGTGCCCCTGGCTATCCGTAAGGAATTTGAAATTATTTATATTTTTACTTTTGATACTTAAGTATATTTAAAACCAAATACCGGACTTTTACTCAAGTAGTATTTACTGTGTGACTTTCACTTTTACTTGAGGTATCTATACTTTTACTCAAGTATGACAATTGGGTACTTCTTCCACCACTGATGATTAGTTGCTCAAAGAGCATCCTTTCTGAGTTTCCTATGTCACAACTCTCCATCTTTCAATATGACGTCTAGACTCTCAGTATAACCTTGAACAACAGCTGACTCACTTCCTTATTTTAGCAAGTGGTTAGTTAGGGCATCTGCAAGACACAGCTGTAACGGCCTACACAGTATGGCTTGACACAGTGGCCCTATACAAACACTTCTAAAATGCACCCTTCTTCCTTTTCTTGAGGTGTTTGTTCCAGTTTAGGAATAAACGGTTGAAAAATACACTTCAAGTGGCACTTCAACACAATGGTTACTGTGGTGAAGAAAAATCAAGGACTTTGTTCATTGCTGTTAATGGGCTTTTCACAGACATTCATGAACCAATGAATCCAGTGATTTTAAGGAGGGAAGGTAGTAATCTTTTACTAATCAAACTCTGGCTCATAGCCATCTACCAGCGGCAAGAGAACAAGTTACTTCACAATATTCTGCCGAAATGCTACTCGTCCTCAAAACCCCCCAGGCAGTCACACCACCAACAACAATGTGCCAAATGTTACCAGGCACGTACACTATGGAGCCATTGAAACCATCTGATCCAGGCCTGTACATAACTTAGAAGATATGGTAAACCACAAACACTGGGAGGAACCACCTGCTGGCATTTCACCCATGACTTCCTGTTTCACAGTGCCAAGCCACCCACCAGAGGTGGCTTAATAAACCTTTAGCAGAGAGACTGGCACACTGTCACATCACTCAGTCAGTCCCTCAGTCAGTTAGCTTGAACATACCACCCTTAATTTAAAGTTCACTCACTGGTCAAGATAAATGAATTTCAAGAAAAAAAATCTTGGGAAAAGCCTCAAAAAGCAAAATACATATGTTGATCATATTGCAAGACATAATTATTACAATAACACCTAGATGAAAAGACAGATTAAGAGACACAAAACAACTCTCACTCTTGGAAAATAAACAGTGATGTCAGAGCTCCATTTCTAAATATATTTATCCCAATTCAGTTATTTTCATCCAATTTTGCCAACTGATTAAAGTTTGGTAACAAACAGGTATTCATACCCACCAATCACAGAAGAAGAAAGAGACATCATCTGGCACTTCATTTCAAGGGACCATCTTAAAACAGAACTTAAAGCGTATTGGACATGGGAGTGGGAGCTTAACAATTGGATAAGAGACTTATATTTCTATCTATAGTCATACGATTTCTAGAATATATGTATATATGAATAATATGGCTTTTTATAGCACCCATTACAGATCAAAAACATTGTTTTATCCAGACAAGTCTGTCAAGACAAGCAAGTTATTCCACTGAAAATGTGAATAATTATTCACATTAGCAGCACCATCATAGGCACTCACAAAATTTGCGTAAACAAACAAAAACGACTTCACTGGACCTGTTGAATCTTATCTCTCCCCTCCGGTCATATTTGGTACAACAACTTTGTTCACTGTGAATCATTGACAATGATCATTGCATTTTCCACAATGCAATACAGACCCAGGACTTACCTTTGGTCTGAATGGGGATACACAAAGAGGATCAAACCCAAAAATGTACCCTACACAATCCAGTGTATAACAGGTTCTGGTTTGGTATGATTGTGGTCACACAAGAATCCCAGGATTGTTGTTTTGATTAAGAGTTCCACGAAGGGTTCACGACGACTGTATTATTCAACACTGATGACTATTGGCTAGCTTAGACTTTGATGACTCAGGGTCCACTAGATCATATTTCCACCTTCATTTATACATAAATGATTGTAAGATTGACAGGTTCTCTCAGTTCCTGCTCTTCCTGCCTCAAGTCCGGCGATTGGAGCGTTCGTCGTCAGGGGCGTCAATATGTACTGCACGGCCCAGGCTCTTAGCCTTTGGGACACAGCACAAAAGTTGGGCACAAAAATAAATAAAAAACACTTCTAAGACTTACAGTATCAGTCAAAAGTTTGGACACATCTACTCATTCAAGGGTTTTTCTTTCATTTGACTATTTTCTACATTGTAGAATAAGAGTGAAGACCTCACAACGATGAAATAACACATACACAATCATGCAGTAACCAAAAAAGTGTTAAACTAATCAAAATATATTTTAGATTTGAGATTCTTCAAAAGTAGCCACCCTTTGCCTTGATGTCATCTGTGCACACTCTTGGCATTATCTCAACCAGCTTCCAGAGGTATTCCTTTGGAATGCATTTCAATTAACAGGTGTGCCTTGTTAAAAGTTCATTTGTGGAATGTCTTTCCTTCTTAATGTGTTTGAGACAATCAGTTGTGTTGTGACAAGGTAGGGGTGGTATACAGAAAATAGCCCTATTTGGTAAAAGACCAAGTCCATATTATGGCAAGAAAAGCTCAAAAAAGCAAAGAGAAATGACAGTCCATCATTACTTTAAGACATGAAGGTCAGTCAATCAGGAAAATTTCAAGAACATTGAAAGTTTCTTCAAGTGCAGTCATTAACCATCAAGCGCTATGATGAAACTGTCTCTCATGAGGACCACCACAGCAAAGGAAGACCCAGAGTTACCTCTGCTGCAGAGGATAAGTTAATTAGAGTTACTAGCCTCAGAAATTGCAGCCCAAATAAATGCTTCACAGAGTTCAAGTAACAGACACATTTCAACATCAACTGTTCAGAGGAGACTGCGTGAATCAGGACTTCATGGTCGAATTGCTGCAAAGAAATCACTACTAAAGGACACCAGAGACTTGCTTGGGCCAAGAAACACAAGCTATGGACATTAGACAAGTGGAAATCTCTCCTTTGGTCTGATGAGTCCAAATTTGAGATTTTTGGTTCCAACCGCTGTGTCTTTGTGAGACGCAGAGTATGTGAACGGATGATCTCTGCATGTGTGGTTCTCACCGTGAAGCATGGGGGAGGTGTGATGGTGTTTTTCTGGTGAAACCGTCTGTGATTTATTTAGAATTCAAGGCACATTTAATCAGCATGGCTACCACAGCATTCTTCAATGATAAGCCATCCCATGTGGTTTGCGCTTAGTGAGACTATCAGTTGTTTTTCAATAGGACAATGACCCAACACACCTCCAGGCTATGACAATGACCCAACACACCTCCAGGCTGTGTAAGGGCTATTTGACCAAGGAGAGTGATGGAGTGCTGCATCAGATGACCTGGCCTCCACAATCACACGACCTCAACCCAATTGAGATGGATTGGGATGAGTTGGACCGCAGAGTGAAGGAAAAGAAGCCAACAAGTGCTCAGCATATGTGGGAACTCTTTCAAGACCGTTGGAAAAGCATTCCAGGTGAAGCTGGTTGAGAGAATGCCAAGGGTGTGCAAAGCTGTCACCAAGGCAAAGGGTGGCTACTTTGAAGAATCTAAAATATATTTAGTTTGTTTAACACTTTTTTGGTTACTACATGATTCCATGTGTTATTTCATAGTTATGATGTCTTGACTATTATTCTACAATGTAGAAAATTGGTAAAAATTAAAGAAAAACCCTTGAATGAGTAGGTGTGTCCAAATTTTTGACTGGTACTGTATATATATTTTTTCAACTTCTATATGCCCAAGTAATTGATGGAGCACAGTCTGTGTGGGTTGGGCCTGAGAGGGCACCTCCTTGGCTCTGCGGTCCTCCTGAGAGTGGAGCTGTCTGAGACGAGCCCTCTCCAGGCTGTCAGTCTGAGTCTGCAGGCTCTCTAAAACACAAACAAACAGGTTCAACATATATACACACACTAAGACAGAAGGTAAACAAATCCATCCTACAGAAGATACACATGAACTACTTTATGCGAATGCACACACATAATTAACAAGCAGAGTTTATAGTTACTCAGAAGTGCAGGGTCTGGGTTGGCCACTAAGGGGGTGATGGAAACATAGGCACCATCCTTTGGGTTTCCTGATAAGATAAACAAATACTTAAAAACAAAGAAGAGCCATGTATAGATAGAAACTCATTTTTTGACCATTAGAAATAGTTTCATAGAGGCCTTGTCCACTCTAGTGGTTCTACTTTCATAGAACTCATGATTAACAGTGCAAAATGTGAGGAAGTAGTCAGCTGGCACACTCCTGAGGCTGCTGGGACAGAAAGAGCTTCAGAGCCCTGTGGTCATCACACAGATCCACCAGCTCTGCAACACACATAGACACATTTAAGACAAATCTATCTGTCGCAGAGAGAACCAAGACTGGTTGAATATAACATGCTTGGTGTCCATTAGAGATGGCTGTTTGTGATTTACAGCTGATAGTCTTGCGATGGTCACACCCACTCATCAGCAAGCCCCATTAATGTCGGTGCTAATGAGAGTGGTACTAGCATCACTACTGCAGGAGGCTTGCTCTTGGCCTTGCTCTAACCCAGCGTTGAGTGTAGCAGGTGTAAGCAGACACCATTGGAGTTGAGCAGTGTGAAATATTTAACGCCAGCCTCTGGTGAACCCCCCCACACACGTTTCGGCACCCCCAACCAGATCCATGATTCTCACATCAACACTCTCCATCCACATTCCCTGCTTTAGCTACAACTGTGGCACTAAACTTTGGATAGACTCAAGCCCCACCTTGCCTGTAAGAGCAATGGCCTTGGGGACCATTGGCACAGCAGCATTTCAATCAGGAAACGGTCATCATCATTCCCCAGGCCTTCATTCCACCCTCCCTGATGACCCCCCCCCCCCCCCCCTGACCCCCCACCCATCTCCAGCAGGCCCATTTTAGCTCTCATGTACTGCAGCAAGAGAAACACAGGGCACTTGGTATTGGCCATTGTCTGCAAAATGAGGATAGGAAAGAAATAAGGAAATTATTTCACTGAAACACTGAAAAGATCAAATGTGAAACTAGTTGAATTCATAATATGACTTTGGTCTTACCTCTGTGTTTAATACAGATGAACATCATTCAAGAAGCTGTGAGAAACCGGAGTCCCTCGCGAGAATGAGAAGCCTAAGTCGCAAAATATTTTTGATAAACATTCCATAGATTGGATACATGATTATGAAGTCATAATATGAATTGCAACGTTAAAGGAGATTGTTCTCTTTTTCTTTTGTTGGTCTTGTCAACAATTTGCTTCTTTCATTTTGGCGCCTGCTTGCTGTCTGTCTTAATCTCCGTCTGAACAGGATGTGGTGTTAGTTTTGATGCCAGAGAGCAATCCTACTCCTGCCTATGCCAGCCTTATTACAGTGTGCTGACTAGTGTCATGAGGCGTGAAGGACAAGCTGAATCACACTTACAGACAACACAACAACCGTATCAAGACAATAGCAAATATGAACAATAAACCAAGTCTTATAAAACAGATTTAATATACACTACATGGCCAAAAGAATGTGGACACTTGCTTGTTGAACATCTCATTCCAAAATCATGGGCATTAATATGGAGTTGGTCCCCACTTTGCTGCTATAACAGCCTCCACTCTTCTGGGAAGGCTTTCCACTAGACGTTGGAACATTGCTGCAAGGACTTGCTTCCATTCAGCCACAAGAGCATTAGTGAGGTTGGGCACTGATGTTGGGCAATTAGGCCTGACGCGCATCGGCGTTCTAATTCATTCCAAAGGTGTTTGATGGAGTTGAGGTCAGGGCTCTGTGCAGGCCAGTCAAGTTCTTCTCAACAAACCATTTTGTTATGGTCATCGTTTTGTGCATGGGGGCATTATCATGCTGAATAAGGAAAGGGCCGTCCCAAACTGTTGCCACAAAGTTGAAAGCACAGAATCGTCTAGAATGCTGTAGCGTTGATTTCCCTTCACTTGAACTAAGGGGCCTAACTCAAATCATTAAAAACAGCCCCAGACCATTATTCCTCATCCACCAAACTTTACAGTTGGTCCTATGCTTTGCGGCAGGTAGCGTTCTTCTGGCATCCGCCAAACCCAGATTTGTCCGTCAAACTGCCAGATGGTGAAGCGTGACTCATCACTCCAGAGAACGCGTTTCCACTGCTCCAGAGTCCAATGGCAGCGAGCTTTATACCACTCCAGCCGACGGTTGGCATTGCGCATGGTGATCTTAGTCTTGTGTGCGGCTGCCCGGCCATGGAAACCCATTTCATGAAGCTACCAATGAACAGTTATTGTGCTGACTTTGGTTCCAGAGGCAATTTGGAACTCGGTAGTGAGTGTAGCAAACGAGTGCTAAAGGCGGTCCCGTTCTGTGAGCTTGTGTGGCCGACCACTTCACAGTTGACCGGGGCAGCTCTAGCAGGGCAGAAATTTGACAAACTGACTTGTTGGAAAGGTGGCATCCTATGACGGTGCCACATTGAAAGTCACCGAGCTCTTCAGTTATGCCATTTTACTGCCAATGTCTGTCTATGGAGATTGCATGGCTGTGTACTCGATTTTATACACCTACCAGCAACGGGTGTGGCTGAAATAACCGAATATACTAATTTGAGTGTGTATCCACATACTTTTGTATATATAGTGCATCAAATGATATTTACAATTTGTTCTGTTCATAACAAATAATCAGCGTATGATTTATAATATACTGTATCTACACTCAGTACATTGAGTATTCCAAACATTAGGAACATTTTGTCTTGCCCATTCGCACTCTGAATGGCACACATACATAGACAAACCACATCTCAATTGTCTCAAGGCTTAAACATCCTTCTTTAACCTGTCTCCTCTCCTTCATCTACACTGATTGAAGTGGATTTAACAAGTGACACCAATAAGCTTTCACCTGGTCAGTCTATGTCATAGAAAGAGCAGGTGTTCTTAATGTTTTGTATACTTAGTGTACATCCATGTTTTTCTTCTCATTTCGAGTTTAAAATATACCCCTTACACCAGCATCCAATAACTAATCAGCCTGTCTCCAACTGGTTAAAATAGAACATGGCCAGATCAGACCTTTTAACAGACAGTGATTTGGAGGCCCCAGGCACAGGGCAGTCCGAGGTTTTAGTTTAGGGATCCACCGATGTGGAAATTCTGGGTCAATACATATTTGATATTTTCTTTATCAAACAATACCTATACTGAACAAAAATATAAATGCAGTGCTATAAAAGGGTGGAATTTTATGTTATTAATTTAATATCAATCAATAAATAGATTACCCTGTCTATTGTTGTCTCAGCCTGTTTTGCTTTTCCTAGGGGTTTGAATTATGCCAGCCATTATAGCGTTCTGGGCAAGGGTGAACCGTTTCATGTTTCAGCAGACTGTAGTTATATTAAACAAAAATATGAACGCAACATATAACTTGTTGGTCCCGTTTCATGAGCTGAAATAAAAAGATCCCAGAAATGTTCCATATGCACAAAAAGCTTATTTCTCAAAAATTGTGTGTACAAATGTGTTTACATCCCTGTTAGTTAGCATTTCTCCTTTGCCAAGATAATTCATCCACCTGACAGGTGTGGCAAATCAAGAAGCTGATTAAACAGCATGATTGTTCCATAGGTGTACCTTGTGCTGGGGACAATAAAAGGCCACTTTAAAATGTGCCGTTTTGTCACACAACACAATGCCACAGATGTCTCAAGTTGAGGGAGCGTGCAATTGGCATGCTGACTGCAAGAATGTCCAAAAGAGCTTTTGCCAGATAATTGAATGTTAATTTCTTCACCATCAGCAGTAGATCCAACTGGCCTCACAACTGTAGACCACATGTAACCATGCCAGCCCAGGACATCCACATCTGACTTCTTTACCTGTGGGATCATCTGAAGGGGGAGGGGTGTTGAGGACTATTTCTGTTTGTAATAAAGCCCTTTGTGGGGAATAACTCATTCAGCTAGGCTAGGCCTGGCTCCCCAGTGGGTGGGCCTATGCCCTCCCAGGCCCACCAATGGCTGTGCCCCTGCCCAGTCATGTGAAATCCATAAATTAGGGTCTAATGAATTTACATTGTCTGATTTCCTTCTGTGAACTGTAACTCAGTGTAAAATTTGAAATTGTTGCATGTTGCATTTATATTTATATAATAAAAAATGTAAAAGGCTTATGGCCATTACAGCACAGATAGAAACTTGGTTGCAGTTTATGTTCATAAAGCTAATAAGAAAATATGTTAAATGACTTGAATATGGGAAAGATGTAACAATTTTTAATTTGCATCAAAAAGTGAGAATTGTATCAGAAATTGAAAAGTTTGAGAAAACATAAAGGAAAATCATCAGGTATGTAGAAAAAAATGTGTGTCCTGAAGAGCTTGTGAGTGTCGTAGAGGGAAACAAAGTATTTATTCGCTTCAGGAATGGGGTTTTTTATTGTATTTTTATTTGACCTTTATTTAACTAGGCAAGTCAGTTAAGAACAAATTATTTTTACAATGACGGCCTACACCGGCCAGATCCTAACCCGGACGCTGCTGGGCCAATTGTGCGCCGCCCTATGGGACTCCTGATCACGGCCGGTTGTGATACAGCCCGGGATTGAACCAGTGTCTATTGTGACGCCTCTAGCACTGTGATTCAGTGCCTTAGACCGCTGCACCACTCGGGAGCCCACTGCTCAAAAGCTAGAGCCAAATTTGCAGGAAGAAAACAGAATCCACAGTGTTTGTCATAAACAGAGATGGTCACAATTGCTTAATAGTGCATTATTAAACAAAATGATGACGATGTAAGGCCCCAGGCAATTGCCTGAGTTGGTATTAGCTCTGCATACTGATAGGAAAAACTAGAAGCCAGGCACGCGAGGCCCAGGCTACCCTCTGGCCAACCACACTTCCAGTTCATCGCAAAGATGAGGAGTTTCAGAGAGCAAACATCATAGCCATGGTGATCAACTGTACTGCGCTGATGGAGCGGAAATCACAGAAGATATATGTGGTCGTTGCAGCAGCAGAGAAATATTTTGGGGTGAGAAATTTTAGTGCAGAAGAGCTACAGGAAGTTTTGAGAGAAGGGGTTCAATCCTCCCAGGCCGACAGCATGGTGTAGGATTGTTTAGGGCCAACGTAGTGGGATGGGGTGGTTGGTTTTTGGTGATAGTGTATAGGTGCTGGGTTAGATGGTGGTGCAATTTAAGATTATCTCATTCACCTTTTTTGTTTTTGTGACCAAAATTTGCAATCCCCACTCTGACCTGTGAAAGGCAGTATGCAACACAGCGTCTAGTCTGCTGGAAAGCCACATGAAGAAGAAGAAGAGTGCAAAACATCTCCAGAGTCCATAACAGAACACTGAGCTGACCTCAGAGACTGCCCTCCGTTGGAATCATTGAACACCAAGGGCCCTGTCCAGGAAATTGGCAAAATGCTTTGGTTGTCCAGGTAAGAAGGATGAGAGAACAGCAAGGTCCATTGTCTTCAGGGTCTCAGTAAGAGTGCTGTGAAATCATTTGAGAAAAAAGGGTATGTTGACCCACTGAATTTCAATCACAGTTTGACAACTCTAGGACTTTATTAGCAGAAATGTACATATACAATATGTCAGATTGACCAAGTGAGTCCTCATGATCATGCACATGAGGATTTACACTGACCTGGGGGTGCAGTACAGTAGGTGCGAGTCTTGGTGTAGCTGTCTGGCCAGCTCTAGCTGGTGATTGTCCATTAGTTTGTCATTGACCACCACTAGCAGTGGCTTGCCTGCACCAAGGGTCTCCAGACAACTACCTGCCCCTGAAAATACAAGACAAGTCATTATAATTCATCAACATCATAGACCAGCACAATGGTATGGTAGTTTACCTAGTTTGTTTCATTTCTTTAAAGATAGATACACACCAGCATGGCTGATAACCAGGTCGGCACATTTGATATTTTCAGCAATGGAATCCTTGAATCGGAAGGCCTCCAACGTGAGTTCGTGACAGCTGTCTGAATCTGGGAGAATGGAGCCTTGTCCAACCTGCAGGACCAAATGTTGATAGCCGCGGGCTTTCAACTCCTTCAAGAGAGATGCATAACTTTCTAAAAAAATATCTTAGTGCAAGGGTAGGACACGTCTACTCAAATTATTATTGTCTAATTGTTGAGGACAGTTGGCTAGCTAGCTAACGTTAGTTTCTGTAGCCATCACATATCATACTCACTTGAACAGCTTCAGGGGAAGTAACACGTTCGATTAGGTCATCAAAGCTTGTTGTTCCTACAGTTACAAATACCATCTTCATGGTTGCTCATGTATCAAATGTAATTTGCAGTACTTGTACTAAAGATGTCCCATGTGTTTGTTTACAAATTTCAGTAGCCTGACGTCACGTGTTTCTTTCATTGCCTTGGCATTTCCGCTAAAGAATACATCACTCTGCCACCTACAGGTTTGGATATGAACTTGCAGTCTAGACATTTTTTTTTTCATAAAAATAAGAGTAGTTTGTCTATGACCATTTTGAAAATGTCTCCAGTAGGTAGGTTTCCATTTAATTGGCGACAGATTTTCTTGCGACTATTCTAACATCCACATAAATGAATGATGCGCATTTCTCATTAGTGGTGTTTTCACCAAACGGATTTGTTGCCGATAAACATCAGTGCATTTATTATGTTTTATTTAACCTTTTAACTTGGCAAAGGTTAAACAAATAAAAAACATACATGCGCTGATTTCTATCGCAACAAATACGTTTGGTTGATGATATAGTGCACACCACATTTACTTTTTCGCTTAAGTTCTATGTACCGAATAAAAATATAAATGTAATTCCATCGCATTTTCAACTCCACGGTTAGTTTTGTCAAAACAAACCTGTTGTGTTAAATAGCAAACGTAGCTTACTCTGGTCTTTACACGTGTTTTCTAGCCAATAGCTAGCATATACAGTGCGAGTAGGCTGTGCTGGTTGTTTTGTCTACTACATGATGAGATTATGGATAAAAACGATCATATTGTATCTGGCAAACGGTAGTCAAGCATCGAACATCATGTCACCATGTCACCATGTCATAAGACCCTCAATATATTGGAAGGCAGCATCAAACTCATTACCGTGCACTTTCACCACCCTGTGAAGTTAATCATAATTTATTTAATCTGTAACCTAATAAAGTACATGGTTTCCCGAGTCGTAGTGGGAGGACCACAAGCCATATCATCGCGACTCCAAATGTACTTCGAGATGATTAACTCAATATTTGCGCATTAAGGCGTTTCCACTGGTATTTCCCGCATAATTGATTTTACCGACACAAAAAGATCCCAACATGTGGAACGAACAAATTATCTGTCGGCATTTATACAATTACGCAGACACTTCCTGTCTCCATCACAGCTGTTGTGATTTTGTTTAATACAATATGACTTTAGTCGTATAAAAACTGGATGGAAACGTTGTTTGACATGTAAAAATACATTTAAAAAAGCCCCCAGAGCTAGATTAGCTTTCAAATAATGTAGAGAATGCTGCCCTCTTGTGGCTGATTGTGTAACAGTATTTGGCCTTACTATATGCAACACAAAACGTTGCAGAGATAAATATACTATATAGAACAGACTATTCTTTCTACATGACAAACTCATATGTTCTACCACATATTCAGAATGGCCCAACCTCAAGGCCACTCAAGTCGGGTCATTTGAATATTGAGCCAGCTCAAAAAGTGCCAGTTCTCATTATGTGCAATGGAAGGACAGACAGCACTTTGCATAAAGGGATTTACATTTGATGTGAAGTAGGAAACAATATTCTATATATAGTGTGTTTCAGTCTGCAATGAAGTCTTAACCAGAAATGTAAGACCATTCGAATCAACATTCCAAACTTGTAACCACATGATCAGGTCAGTGTCCTTCAATCTTAGTATCAGATTTGTACTACATGGCAGTACTTGTGTTGAAGAGTTGAAAGTACGAGACAGAATGACCACACAGAAACCAACATAAGACTGAAATCATTTAAGGCTCTGTTAATTCAAAACTTACAACCAAAAAAACTCACTGTAAAGTCAAAAAAGCAAACCCAAAAGCAAGTATAAAAGAAAACTTTGATGATTGGATAACAATGTAATTAGATATTAATAAATAGGTTGAGAAACTTAAAAAATATATATATATATATATATATATATAAAAGTTAGTTTAGGGCCAGAATTTGATCAAACCATGTAACATGAGTCATAATCCAAATGACCGAGGAACCTGTATCTAAAGCAACCACACAGCTGTAATCAGAAAACAAACATGGATCTACAGTCAATTCAATGTGAATGTCGCATGCTTAGGGGCACATTGACCTGGCTTGACCACGCCCGTCAGAAAAATAAAAAAATAAATTGGGCTGCTTCTATGACCACTATACAGTTGGTTTTAGGACCTATAAAGCGGTGTTTCCCCACTCCAGCCCTCAAGTCAACCTATCATTAAGCCTTCATTAAACATCTTTCCAACCACTCTTTTCGCGAGTAAAGTCAAACTGTATTAAAACAAAAACATCACGACAGCTGTAATGGAAACAGGAAGCGTCAGTACAATTTTTATAAATGCAGACAGACAAGTCGTTGGTTCGACTCTTTTGGAGTCGGTAAAATGTATTGTGAGAAATAGCGGTGGAAACCATCATATCGAAGTCAACTTGGGAGTCACGCGATGATGTGGTCCTCTCACTACCACTCAGGAAACCATGCAGTTTATTAGCATACATATTAAATAATTGATGAATGTCACACGGTGATGAAAGTGCAAGGTGATCTTGATGTTCCTTTCCAATAAAAATCAAGGGTCTGATTCTGGTGACATGATGATCGATGCAAAAAAATACAAAAATTGTTATTCATAATAATGTAATGTAAACTAGCCTACCTGCACGGTCTCTGAGGTCTGTTAGCTAGAGTGCACGTGCCAAGACCAGAGTTGGCACATTTGCTATTTAACACAACAGTTGACAAAACTTAACACGTTGAACTTTAGATTTTTATTCCTTAAATGAAAATGGTTGCAAAAAAAGTACATTGTGTGTACTACGTCATCACGCAGTGATTTCTAACTGCAACAAGTCCGTTTATGAAAATCTGTCGCCAATTGGTTGTAAACCTAGCTAACAACTTGAAATCGGGTGATTTGGTAAACACTGCTGTAGAGCACAGCAATCATATATTTACCACGGTTTGATTGAATTCTGTCCCGAGGCCCAAACCTGTATAATGGCTGTTATCACTTCAAAATGAGATATCAGATTTAACAAACCAATTCCAGTACAAAGTAAAACTAGGGGATATAATGTCTGAGCAGCTTCAAAAAGGGACGCTGTGGTCCCGAGCAGATCACTGCTCATTGCCCCAGCACTCCTCAACCCCAAATGAGAAAATAGAAATCCATAGACAACCCTTCATCCTCATAAATCTGTCCTATACATTGAAAAGTAGGTCTTCCCTGGCCCTAAACCATGAAGGCCAGTGAGTCTGCAGGTGAATGTGTTCCACAGTCAAGGTAACAAAGGTTGGGCAGGCTCAAGACTCCCTTGAATTGGCTCATGAACAGACAAGAATCTGCCCTCTGGTAGGTAATACTGCCAGCTGGAGAGGTCAGAAGGTGTGATGGAGCTGAAGTGGTTCCTGGGGTCACAGGTCATCAAAGCAGGAACTTTCCAACAATGGAAAAATAAAAAGTACTGTGTTACTGAGAGTAGAGCAAAGACTGAAAACAATAGGTGTTGAGACACTTGTAGATATGAAGATATTACTAAGTAATTAACACCTTTACAATTAAGTAAATTAGCATTTCACCAATATGTAAACTGTGAAACTCAACGACCAATACCTCAATGTGTATGTCTGCGTGTCTGCTGTATGGGTGGGGAAGTTAGTTCTCACAGTGAAGAAAATCTGCTTCCTGTTTTGGAACATCAATTTATATTCAGGATGTTGCATTTTCCTTTTTCTTTGTCTGGGATCTGCCCTCTCTTGCTCATAGGTCTCTCGTCTCTCTGAATGTACATAACCATTCACTTCCCTCACTCCTCTTTTCCGCCCCTGTGCTCACTGCTCAGACAGTTGGCTTCTTCACGCCACATTCTTTGTCTGATCTAATGATAACAGGCTAAACCAACGGTTTTATCAGTCCGTGCAGCAAACCCCCTTTCCGTCTGCTTCTTCTAACAGCTGTCATATGGTTCCCTTTGTGCCACCCCTGATCCTCTCATCTCCCTGCATTACAAACTCTTCACTGCTGCTATCCATGCCCAGACGTCTTTTGACAACCTGTGAATTCTTGCCCGTTGTCAGTGAAAAGCCTATCAGTGTGCAATATCACTTCTTAGTGTTAGTGTGTGGAAGGTGAAGTATAGTGCTTCAGCCTCTTACCTGGGAGAGAGTTGTGGAGAGGACAGTGTCCCCCTACTCCTTTACTGCACCACACAGGCCGTGCAGCACTGCTCCTGTTTCTCTGGCAGCGTGGCATAGTTCATCTGACGGACGATCTCAGCAAACAGCTCGTCCACCATGGTCTTGCTCTTGGCTGAGGTCTCGATGAAGGGGCAGCCCCACTCCTGAGCCAGGGCCCGACCGTCTGCACCTGCCACCTCCCTCTCAGACTCCAGGTCCACCTTGTTGCCCACCAGAATCAGTGGCACCTTCTCAAAGCGCTTGACCCGCACGATCTGGTCTCGCATCGGCCTGATGTCCTGGAGTTAGGGATGGATAGAAAGGAGATTCTCAGGAACTGTGGGAAAACGTTTGTGCAACAACCATTGCTGCATAGCTCTTTGATGTATATCAATGAGTTAAGTAGCAGCCCATTGGCCATTCTTCCAACCTGTTGAGCTTATACAATTTTGGATTTAGCCCATAGGTGTAGGGATTAAGGCTATGGCTGGATCTCTGCAAATGGCTCCTGATTTGTCAAAAATGGGGTTACGACTCAAAACGAAGACAACTGAGATGGCTCAGTAGGCCCACTTAAAACATGGGTACAATGCATCTTGATAGCTGGTGATGCTAGCAAGAGCTATGCTCCTTGACATGTGGGCAGGTATTGGTAACAGGTAATAAGGGCCTTTACCTGAAAAGACTGTTGATTGACGAGACTGTAGACAAGTATGAAACCCTGGCCGTTCTTGATGTACAGGTCTCTCATGGAGGCGAACTGTTCTGTCCCTGCCGTGTCAAGGATCTCCAACACCGAAGGCGACGAGTCCACTTCAATCTCTTTCCGATAGAAGTCCTCAATTGTAGGGTCATATTTTTCGATGAACGTGCCCGTGACAAACTGGACAGTCAGCGCGGACTTGCCAACGCCTCCGCTTCCCAACACAACCACTTTGTACTCCTTCATTAGGGTGCACGAGCTCGACCTGGGCTACTTAGCTGGCTAGCTGGATTGTTTTTCCTTTGACAACATTAAATCAAGCAAACCTTGAAAGCACTCCTCTGCAAACTAACAAGTGAACCTCAGTTAAAATGTTAACACGTATGCTTAACAGTTGGAAAACATACAAGAAGTTAAAACAAACACAAATCTGGTTAAAATACAGAAATCTTGGACTGAGTAAGCTAGCTAGCAAAGTTGGCTCAATCCACAACGCCCCTCCATGCTCGCTCACGATAAGGAGCCTTATGCCAAATCCTACACAGACAGTAAATATACCTTGACACGAATATGGGCAGTAGTTGCTTTAATCTGCCCCAAAACGGCGCATTAGATGGCTTGGTGGCTAACTTAGCTAAGATGCACAATACGATAATGATTTCCTATTGTCCCCATTTATGGAGAGCATGTGAAGGTGGCTTGCTCACATACTGTTCCACATCATAAACCATACCGGTGCCGCAAAAGCGCAATGCCAACGTCTGCCACGGCGGGTCCCTGGCCTTATCCCGAGCGGGCTGCACTTAACAGCCAGATAGCGTTTAGGAACCTTGGGTTGGAGTTTTAGTCCAATGCTGTCGACAGTACACTGCTTGCTGTTTAGGATGAGAAGGTGGAAGACCTCCCACTCCCTTCCCTAATTTCGTCCTCACGGCCTCTCCCTACTGATACTGCCTCACCCTCGCGACCACCACTGAGCTGTAATGTCTTGTGGAACCGAGTATGTTAGCAGCTCGTATTTTCTTTCCAAATCTATAAAATGAGGGAGCACCAAATATGTGGTACGAATAGTATATGTTCTAGTCCTCAGCAGGGACATTAAAACGATACCCGACAATCCAAAATGCAGGCCATAATGTAAAGGAAGGAGCATGGTGGGGAATGTGCAATTTAATTGGTCCTTGAAGAGCTATTGGCATTCCCATTGGTTAAACTATAACTTCAGGCGGGACAGTAGATCGAAACGTTTGAACGTTTAGAATTTGCACGTAGAAATGTGCTGCATAGAACGGAACTTTCAGGATTCAGTTTCAACATTTAGTGAGCTATTTACAGAAACTATGTTATATGTTATTGGCAATAAATAATTTGTCTGATATGTCATTTATTTTGTGTGTGAATTTATAACTGTGCTCAAGCTTTTCCCAGTAGGTGGAATGGGAGACTCCAAACATTGATGTGAATTTGTGTTCTCATCTGCTTTTGACCTTTTTTTCTGGATGATTTTGCTCAGGATTCTATTTTTACGAATGTAAGGTTGACCTCTGTTGATAAGCGTATCAGCCATGCCACAGAGCATAGTCAATGGGCTAGGGCACAAAACAAAACAGATAACCCAGACGACCATAGGAGTGAAACTAACTTCGAACAGGGACACAGACACACTGCTACATTGCCTTTCTCATTTTACAATGAAAAAACCCGAACAATACCAAACTACTCATGAACCATTAAGAGAGATCACCATTTAAGTGCTTTATTACAATGTAAAACAAAAATAAAATAAGTCATACATGTATTTCTATCATTTTATTTATACATATTGAAAATAACTGGTATGTAGCACAGTTCTCTAGCACATACAAGTGCAAGCTAAATATCTGTAGCTGTTCATTTATTAGTAAATGTTGGGAGCTGTGACTCTATGTATTATACTGGAGGCTGTCCTTTCCTCTGCTTACAGTAGAAAGGCCTTGGAGCGATCCACTGAGACGCAGTGAGCATAAGCACGACAAAAGACAGGAAAACAGTGACCGTGTTTCGGGCGACTAACATGCATTTCCCCACGATCAACTGATCCTAATGTTATTCCACAGACAGTCAGCAGGGAGAACTCCAGACTCGCAGGTTTTTCTGCTATCATAAACCCAAAACTCACTAACCCAACAATACAACTATTTCCACCACTGGGCTTACTGCAGTCACTACTTCAACCTTTACTGAACTACCATGAAAAATACTTTTAGACAGCTGAAGCAAGCATACTTTTTAAAAAGTATCCTTACTTAAGGACGAGGGATTTGGCAGGGTGGTCATTGAGATTTCATACTTCTTGTTGGAGGCACAGGGGGATTAGCTCAAATGGTAGAGCGCTCGCTTAGCATGCGAGAGGTAGCGGGATCGATGCCCGCATCCTCCAACTATTTAGTTTGGTTCAATCAGCACACATTGTTGTTGTAGCTCTGGATACTAACCCAACAATACAACTATTTCCACCACTGGGCTTACTCCTATCACTACTTCAACCTTTACTGAACTACCATGAAAAATACTTTTAGACAGCTGAAGCAAGCATACCTGTTAAAAAGTATCCTTTCTGATGGACGAGGGATTTGGCAGTGCGGTCATTGAGATTTCATACTTCTTGTTGGAGGCACAGGGGGATTAGCTCAAGCTAAGTATCTGAAGTGAACTGCCTCAACTCCTCTCTAACTACAGACTCCATCACTCTCCATCTTATTATTATCATCTGAAGCTTTGGAAGCCATCGGCCAAGTATGTACCAGATCACCTTGAGTTTATTTGAGTTTTTAAAGCTACTTTGAGATTCTGTGTGTAATGAAAAGTGCTATATAGAATAAATCATAATTATTATTATTTATCCTACAGGGGAGGAGGAGCCCTTGTCATAATGGCTTTGCGATATGATGGACAGCCTTCTTTTTGCTACTAAACAGGTCCTAATATCTTAGTCTGTGTGCCAGTTCATTCTCTCTTTTGACTTTGTTGTGGCAAGCAGAAACACACTGGAATTTAGGAAATCCCACCAAACCACCGAATTATTACTTCAATTAAAGGGACAAATTATGTGGTCGCTTGGGGTAATGCAAAAATCCCCTTTGGTTATCACATGTAGGCACATGTGTAGTTTATGAGACAGATCTTTGATTTAGTAGCTGTTCATTTGTTAGTAAATGTTGGGAGCTGTGACTCTTATTTATTCTACTGGAAGGCTGTCCTCTCCTCTGCTTACAGTAGAAAGGCCTTGGAGCGATCCACTGAGACGCAGTGAGCATAAGCACGACAAAAGACAGGAAAACAGTGACCATGTTTCGGGCGACTAACATGCATTTCCCCACGATCAACTGATCCTAATGTTATTCCACAGACAGCCAGCAGGGGGAACTCCAGACTCGCAGGTTTTTCTGCTATCATACACCCAAAACTCACTAACCCAACAATACAACTATTTCCACCACTGGGCTTACTGCAGTCACTACTTCCACCTTTACTGAACTACCATGAAAAATACTTTTAGACAGCTGAAGCAAGCATACTTTTTAAAAAGTATCCTTACTTAAGGACGAGGGATTTGGCAGTGTGGTCATTGAGATTTCATACTTCTTGTTGGAGGCACAGGGGGATTAGCTCAAATGGTAGAGCGCTCGCTTAGCATGCGAGAGGTAGCGGGATCGATGCCCGCATCCTCCAACTATTTAGTTTGGTTCAATCAGCACACATTGTTGTTGTAGCTCTGGATACTAACCCAACAATACAACTATTTCCACCACTGGGCTTACTCCTATCACTACTTCAACCTTTACTGAACTACCATGAAAAATACTTTTAGACAGCTGAAGCAAGCATACCTGTTAAAAAGTATCCTTTCTCATGGACGAGGGATTTGGCAGTGCGGTCATTGAGATTTCATACTTCTTGTTGGAGGCACAGGGGGATTAGCTCAAATGGTAGAGCGCTCGCTTAGCATGCGAGAGGTAGCGGGATCGATGCCCGCATCCTCCAACTATTTAGTTTGGTTCAATCAGCACACATTGTTGTTGTAGCTCTAGACTGATTTAACTAATCGAAGGATTAGTAAACAAATTGAATCAAGCGTGCTTGTCTGGCTCTAAAATGTGAATGTGTATTGCTGGGGCAACCTGAGGACTGCAGTTGGGAAACACCAGTGGGAAATACGTAGAGTGTGGTGGCGAGTTGAAATATTGATTCAAAATAGACCAAACAGTAGACGACGCTATCGTGGCTGTTCATAATATATTAGGCTAAGTACTGTTTTATACTCTGCACTTTCAATTGTTGTGAGTTCATGACGTATTTCCCATGTAGTGTTTTAATAGGATCATTTAGGGACAGTTCAAAAATTACTGGGTGAGTGGGGGCTTGTAGCTCTCAAACTCTAGGGGTGTTTTTCCAAACATACTACCTACCATGCTCCACACTCATGCTCCGATTGTATTCTCCACTCCGTTCTCTTGAGTACGTTTTTGTGTGGACGCGAGTGAGGAGAATGCATAAAGCAATACATTTAAGAAGCACTCGCACTCCCCCTACTGTATTACCTCACGCTTCACAGCCCCATTCACTGAACCTCCTTCCAGCCAGGACAATGGCAACAATAGACGAATCAAGATATACACAAAGCAAACGTTTGACGTCACAATTATCAGCTAGATATGTGAATCGTAACAATTTAGCTAGCCAGATAGCTAAACAGGACAAAAATGACCTAAAACGAATAATATGTAAGATAGATGTCAATTCTTCATGGTTACATTAGCTAGCTAACAATGCTTTGTTGCTATCTGGCTAGTTAACAGTACTAGTAGCTAGCCAGTCAGCCCTATTGACTAATTATGGGCTTGCGATCTAAGGTACTTAGGCAGGTAACGTTAAACATGCCGAACAATACCAAATTACTCATGAACCATTAAGAGGGATCCCCATTTAAGTGATTTATTAAAAGGTAAAACAAAAAGAGCAGGAGTCATACATATATTTCTATCTCTATATTTATACATATTGAAAATAATTGGTATGTAGCACAGTTCTCTAGCACATACAAGTGCAAGCTAAGTATCTGAAGTGAACTGCCTCAACTCCTCTCTAACTACAGACTCCATCACTCTCCATCTTATTATTATCATCTGAAGCTTTGGAAGCCATCGGCCAAGTATGTACCAGATCACCTTGAGTTTATTTGAGTTTTTAAAGCTACTTTGAGATTCTGTGTGTAATGAAAAGTGCTATATAGAATAAATCATAATTATTATTATTTATCCTACAGGGGAGGAGGAGGCCTTGTCATAATGGCTTTGCGATATGATGGACAGCCTTCTGTTTGCTACTAAACAGGTCCTAATATCTTAGTCTGTGTGCCAGTTCATTCTCTCTTTTGACTTTGTTGTGGCAAGCAGAAACACACTGGAATTTAGGAAATCCCACCAAACCACCGAATTATTACTTCAATTAAAGGAACAAATTATGTGGTCGCTTGGGGTAATGCAAAAAATCCCCTTTGGTTATCACATGTAGGCACATGTGTAGTTTATGAGACAGATCTTTGATTTAGTAGCTGTTCATTTGTTAGTAAATGTTGGGAGCTGTGACTCTTATTTATTCTACTGGAAGGCTGTCCTCTCCTCTGCTTACAGTAGAAAGGCCTTGGAGCGATCCACTGAGACGCAGTGAGCATAAGCACGACAAAAGACAGGAAAACAGTGACCATGTTTCGGGCGACTAACATGCATTTCCCCACGATCAACTGATCCTAATGTTATTCCACAGACAGCCAGCAGGGGGAACTCCAGACTCGCAGGTTTTTCTGCTATCATACACCCAAAACTCACTAACCCAACAATACAACTATTTCCACCACTGGGCTTACTGCAGTCACTACTTCCACCTTTACTGAACTACCATGAAAAATACTTTTAGACAGCTGAAGCAAGCATACTTTTTAAAAAGTATCCTTACTTATGGACGAGGGATTTGGCAGTGTGGTCATTGAGATTTCATACTTCTTGTTGGATGCACAGGGGGATTAGCTCAAATGGTAGAGCGCTCGCTTAGCATGCGAGAGGTAGCGGGATCGATGCCCGCATCCTCCAACTATTTAGTTTGGTTCAATCAGCACACATTGTTGTTGTAGCTCTGGATACTAACCCAACAATACAACTATTTCCACCACTGGGCTTACTCCTATCACTACTTCAACCTTTACTGAACTACCATGAAAAATACTTTTAGACAGCTGAAGCAAGCATACTTGTTAAAAAGTATCCTTTCTTATGGACGAGGGATTTGGCAGTGCGGTCATTGAGATTTCATACTTCTTGTTGGAGGCACAGGGGGATTAGCTCAAATGGTAGAGCGCTCGCTTAGCATGCGAGAGGTAGCGGGATCGATGCCCGCATCCTCCAACTATTTAGTTTGGTTCAATCAGCACACATTGTTGTTGTAGCTCTAGACTGATTTAACTAATCGAAGGATTAGTAAACAAATTGAATCAAGCGTGCTTGTCTGGCTCTAAAATGTGAATGTGTGTTGCTGGGGCAACCTGAGGACTGCAGTTGGGAAACACCAGTGGGAAATACGTAGAGTGTGGTGGCGAGTTGAAATATTGATTCAAAATAGACCAAACAGTAGACGACGCTATCGTGGCTGTTCATAATATATTAGGCTAAGTACTGTTTTATACTCTGCACTTTCAATTGTTGTGAGTTCATGACGTATTTCCCATGTAGCGTTTTAATAGGATAATTTAGGGACAGTTCAAAAATTACTGGGTGAGTGGGGGCTTGTAGCTCTCAAACTCTAGGGGTGTTTTTCCAAACATACTACCTACCATGCTCCACACTCATGCTCCGATTGTATTCTCCACTCCGTTCTCTTGAGTACGTTTTTGTGTGGACGCGAGTGAGGAGAATGCATAAAGCAATACATTTAAGAAGCACTCGCACTCCCCCTACTGTATTACCTCACGCTTCACAGCCCCATTCACTGAACCTCCTTCCAGCCAGGACAATGGCAACAATAGACGAATCAAGATATACACAAAGCAAACGTTTGACGTCACAATTATCAGCTAGATATGTGAATCGTAACAATTTAGCTAGCCAGATAGCTAAACAGGACAAAAATGACCTAAAACGAATAATATGTAAGATAGATGTCAATTCTTCATGGTTACATTAGCTAGCTAACAATGCTTTGTTGCTATCTGGCTAGTTAACAGTACTAGTAGCTAGCCAGTCAGCCCTATTGACTAATTATGGGCTTGCGATCTAAGGTACTTAGGCAGGTAACGTTAAACATGCCGAACAATACCAAATTACTCATGAACCATTAAGAGGGATCCCCATTAAAGTGATTTATTAAAAGGTAAAACAAAAAGAGCAGGAGTCATACATATATTTCTATCTCTATATTTATACATATTGAAAATAATTGGTATGTAGCACAGTTCTCTAGCACATACAAGTGCAAGCTAAGTATCTGAAGTGAACTGCCTCAACTCCTCTCTAACTACAGACTCCATCACTCTCCATCTTATTATTATCATCTGAAGCTTTGGAAGCCATCAGCCAAGTATGTACCAGATCACCTTGAGTTTATTTGAGTTTTTAAAGCTACTTTGAGATTCTGTGTGTAATGAAAAGTGCTATATAGAATAAATCATAATTATTATTATTTATCCTACAGGGGAGGAGGAGGCCTTGTCATAATGGCTTTGCGATATGATGGACAGCCTTCTGTTTGCTACTAAACAGGTCCTAATATCTTAGTCTGTGTGCCAGTTCATTCTCTCTTTTGACTTTGTTGTGGCAAGCAGAAACACACTGGAATTTAGGAAATCCCACCAAACCACCGAATTATTACTTCAATTAAAGGGACAAATTATGTGGTCGCTTGGGGTAATGCAAAAAATCCCCTTTGGTTATCACATGTAGGCACATGTGTAGTTTATGAGACAGATCTTTGATTTAGTAGCTGTTCATTTGTTAGTAAATGTTGGGAGCTGTGACTCTTATTTATTCTACTGGAAGGCTGTCCTCTCCTCTGCTTACAGTAGAAAGGCCTTGGAGCGATCCACTGAGACGCAGTGAGCATAAGCACGACAAAAGACAGGAAAACAGTGACCATGTTTCGGGCGACTAACATGCATTTCCCCACGATCAACTGATCCTAATGTTATTCCACAGACAGCCAGCAGGGGGAACTCCAGACTCGCAGGTTTTTCTGCATCATACACCCAAAACTCACTAACCCAACAATACAACTATTTCCACCACTGGGCTTACTGCAGTCACTACTTCAACCTTTACTGAACTACCATGAAAAATACTTTTAGACAGCTGAAGCAAGCATACTTTTTAAAAAGTATCCTTACTTAAGGACGAGGGATTTGGCAGGGTGGTCATTGAGATTTCATACTTCTTGTTGGAGGCACAGGGGGATTAGCTCAAAAGGTAGAGCGCTCGCTTAGCATGCGAGAGGTAGCGGGATCGATGCCCGCATCCTCCAACTATTTAGTTTGGTTCAATCAGCACACATTGTTGTTGTAGCTCTGGATACTAACCCAACAATACAACTATTTCCACCACTGGGCTTACTCCTATCACTACTTCAACCTTTACTGAACTACCATGAAAAATACTTTTAGACAGCTGAAGCAAGCATACCTGTTAAAAAGTATCCTTTCTGATGGACGAGGGATTTGGCAGTGCGGTCATTGAGATTTCATACTTCTTGTTGGAGGCACAGGGGGATTAGCTCAAGCTAAGTATCTGAAGTGAACTGCCTCAACTCCTCTCTAACTACAGACTCCATCACTCTCCATCTTATTATTATCATCTGAAGCTTTGGAAGCCATCGGCCAAGTATGTACCAGATCACCTTGAGTTTATTTGAGTTTTTAAAGCTACTTTGAGATTCTGTGTGTAATGAAAAGTGCTATATAGAATAAATCATAATTATTATTATTTATCCTACAGGGGAGGAGGAGCCCTTGTCATAATGGCTTTGCGATATGATGGACAGCCTTCTGTTTGCTACTAAACAGGTCCTAATATCTTAGTCTGTGTGCCAGTTCATTCTCTCTTTTGACTTTGTTGTGGCAAGCAGAAACACACTGGAATTTAGGAAATCCCACCAAACCACCGAATTATTACTTCAATTAAAGGGACAAATTATGTGGTCGCTTGGGGTAATGCAAAAATCCCCTTTGGTTATCACATGTAGGCACATGTGTAGTTTATGAGACAGATCTTTGATTTAGTAGCTGTTCATTTGTTAGTAAATGTTGGGAGCTGTGACTCTTATTTATTCTACTGGAAGGCTGTCCTCTCCTCTGCTTACAGTAGAAAGGCCTTGGAGCGATCCACTGAGACGCAGTGAGCATAAGCACGACAAAAGACAGGAAAACAGTGACCATGTTTCGGGCGACTAACATGCATTTCCCCACGATCAACTGATCCTAATGTTATTCCACAGACAGCCAGCAGGGGGAACTCCAGACTCGCAGGTTTTTCTGCTATCATACACCCAAAACTCACTAACCCAACAATACAACTATTTCCACCACTGGGCTTACTGCAGTCACTACTTCCACCTTTACTGAACTACCATGAAAAATACTTTTAGACAGCTGAAGCAAGCATACTTTTTAAAAAGTATCCTTACTTAAGGACGAGGGATTTGGCAGTGTGGTCATTGAGATTTCATACTTCTTGTTGGAGGCACAGGGGGATTAGCTCAAATGGTAGAGCGCTCGCTTAGCATGCGAGAGGTAGCGGGATCGATGCCCGCATCCTCCAACTATTTAGTTTGGTTCAATCAGCACACATTGTTGTTGTAGCTCTGGATACTAACCCAACAATACAACTATTTCCACCACTGGGCTTACTCCTATCACTACTTCAACCTTTACTGAACTACCATGAAAAATACTTTTAGACAGCTGAAGCAAGCATACCTGTTAAAAAGTATCCTTTCTTATGGACGAGGGATTTGGCAGTGCGGTCATTGAGATTTCATACTTCTTGTTGGAGGCACAGGGGGATTAGCTCAAATGGTAGAGCGCTCGCTTAGCATGCGAGAGGTAGCGGGATCGATGCCCGCATCCTCCAACTATTTAGTTTGGTTCAATCAGCACACATTGTTGTTGTAGCTCTAGACTGATTTAACTAATCGAAGGATTAGTAAACAAATTGAATCAAGCGTTCTTGTCTGGCTCTAAAATGTGAATGTGTATTGCTGGGGCAACCTGAGGACTGCAGTTGGGAAACACCAGTGGGAAATACGTAGAGTGTGGTGGCGAGTTGAAATATTGATTCAAAATAGACCAAACAGTAGACGACGCTATCGTGGCTGTTCATAATATATTAGGCTAAGTACTGTTTTATACTCTGCACTTTCAATTGTTGTGAGTTCATGACGTATTTCCCATGTAGTGTTTTAATAGGATAATTTAGGGACAGTTCAAAAATTACTGGGTGAGTGGGGGCTTGTAGCTCTCAAACTCTAGGGGTGTTTTTCCAAACATACTACCTACCATGCTCCACACTCATGCTCCGATTGTATTCTCCACTCCGTTCTCTTGAGTACGTTTTTGTGTGGACGCGAGTGAGGAGAATGCATAAAGCAATACATTTAAGAAGCACTCGCACTCCCCCTACTGTATTACCTCACGCTTCACAGCCCCATTCACTGAACCTCCTTCCAGCCAGGACAATGGCAACAATAGACGAATCAAGATATACACAAAGCAAACGTTTGACGTCACAATTATCAGCTAGATATGTGAATCGTAACAATTTAGCTAGCCAGATAGCTAAACAGGACAAAAATGACCTAAAACGAATAATATGTAAGATAGATGTCAATTCTTCATGGTTACATTAGCTAGCTAACAATGCTTTGTTGCTATCTGGCTAGTTAACAGTACTAGTAGCTAGCCAGTCAGCCCTATTGACTAATTATGGGCTTGCGATCTAAGGTACTTAGGCAGGTAACGTTAAACATGCCGAACAATACCAAATTACTCATGAACCATTAAGAGGGATCCCCATTTAAGTGATTTATTAAAAGGTAAAACAAAAAGAGCAGGAGTCATACATATATTTCTATCTCTATATTTATACATATTGAAAATAATTGGTATGTAGCACAGTTCTCTAGCACATACAAGTGCAAGCTAAGTATCTGAAGTGAACTGCCTCAACTCCTCTCTAACTACAGACTCCATCACTCTCCATCTTATTATTATCATCTGAAGCTTTGGAAGCCATCGGCCAAGTATGTACCAGATCACCTTGAGTTTATTTGAGTTTTTAAAGCTACTTTGAGATTCTGTGTGTAATGAAAAGTGCTATATAGAATAAATCATTATTATTATTATTTATCCTACAGGGGAGGAGGAGGCCTTGTCATAATGGCTTTGCGATATGATGGACAGCCTTCTGTTTGCTACTAAACAGGTCCTAATATCTTAGTCTGTGTGCCAGTTCATTCTCTCTTTTGACTTTGTTGTGGCAAGCAGAAACACACTGGAATTTAGGAAATCCCACCAAACCACCGAATTATTACTTCAATTAAAGGAACAAATTATGTGGTCGCTTGGGGTAATGCAAAAAATCCCCTTTGGTTATCACATGTAGGCACATGTGTAGTTTATGAGACAGATCTTTGATTTAGTAGCTGTTCATTTGTTAGTAAATGTTGGGAGCTGTGACTCTTATTTATTCTACTGGAAGGCTGTCCTCTCCTCTGCTTACAGTAGAAAGGCCTTGGAGCGATCCACTGAGACGCAGTGAGCATAAGCACGACAAAAGACAGGAAAACAGTGACCATGTTTCGGGCGACTAACATGCATTTCCCCACGATCAACTGATCCTAATGTTATTCCACAGACAGCCAGCAGGGGGAACTCCAGACTCGCAGGTTTTTCTGCTATCATACACCCAAAACTCACTAACCCAACAATACAACTATTTCCACCACTGGGCTTACTGCAGTCACTACTTCCACCTTTACTGAACTACCATGAAAAATACTTTTAGACAGCTGAAGCAAGCATACTTTTTAAAAAGTATCCTTACTTATGGACGAGGGATTTGGCAGTGTGGTCATTGAGATTTCATACTTCTTGTTGGATGCACAGGGGGATTAGCTCAAATGGTAGAGCGCTCGCTTAGCATGCGAGAGGTAGCGGGATCGATGCCCGCATCCTCCAACTATTTAGTTTGGTTCAATCAGCACACATTGTTGTTGTAGCTCTGGATACTAACCCAACAATACAACTATTTCCACCACTGGGCTTACTCCTATCACTACTTCAACCTTTACTGAACTACCATGAAAAATACTTTTAGACAGCTGAAGCAAGCATACTTGTTAAAAAGTATCCTTTCTTATGGACGAGGGATTTGGCAGTGCGGTCATTGAGATTTCATACTTCTTGTTGGAGGCACAGGGGGATTAGCTCAAATGGTAGAGCGCTCGCTTAGCATGCGAGAGGTAGCGGGATCGATGCCCGCATCCTCCAACTATTTAGTTTGGTTCAATCAGCACACATTGTTGTTGTAGCTCTAGACTGATTTAACTAATCGAAGGATTAGTAAACAAATTGAATCAAGCGTGCTTGTCTGGCTCTAAAATGTGAATGTGTATTGCTGGGGCAACCTGAGGACTGCAGTTGGGAAACACCAGTGGGAAATACGTAGAGTGTGGTGGCGAGTTGAAATATTGATTCAAAATAGACCAAACAGTAGACGACGCTATCGTGGCTGTTCATAATATATTAGGCTAAGTACTGTTTTATACTCTGCACTTTCAATTGTTGTGAGTTCATGACGTATTTCCCATGTAGTGTTTTAATAGGATAATTTAGGGACAGTTCAAAAATTACTGGGTGAGTGGGGGCTTGTAGCTCTCAAACTCTAGGGGTGTTTTTCCAAACATACTACCATGCTCCACACTCATGCTCCGATTGTATTCTCCACTCCGTTCTCTTGAGTACGTTTTTGTGTGGACGCGAGTGAGGAGAATGCATAAAGCAATACATTTAAGAAGCACTCGCACTCCCCCTACTGTATTACCTCACGCTTCACAGCCCCATTCACTGAACCTCCTTCCAGCCAGGACAATGGCAACAATAGACGAATCAAGATATACACAAAGCAAACGTTTGACGTCACAATTATCAGCTAGATATGTGAATCGTAACAATTTAGCTAGCCAGATAGCTAAACAGGACAAAAATGACCTAAAACGAATAATATGTAAGATAGATGTCAATTCTTCATGGTTACATTAGCTAGCTAACAATGCTTTGTTGCTATCTGGCTAGTTAACAGTACTAGTAGCTAGCCAGTCAGCCCTATTGACTAATTATGGGCTTGCGATCTAAGGTACTTAGGCAGGTAACGTTAAACATGCCGAACAATACCAAATTACTCATGAACCATTAAGAGGGATCCCCATTTAAGTGATTTATTAAAAGGTAAAACAAAAAGAGCAGGAGTCATACATATATTTCTATCTCTATATTTATACATATTGAAAATAATTGGTATGTAGCACAGTTCTCTAGCACATACAAGTGCAAGCTAAGTATCTGAAGTGAACTGCCTCAACTCCTCTCTAACTACAGACTCCATCACTCTCCATCTTATTATTATCATCTGAAGCTTTGGAAGCCATCGGCCAAGTATGTACCAGATCACCTTGAGTTTATTTGAGTTTTTAAAGCTACTTTGAGATTCTGTGTGTAATGAAAAGTGCTATATAGAATAAATCATAATTATTATTATTTATCCTACAGGGGAGGAGGAGCCCTTGTCATAATGGCTTTGCGATATGATGGACAGCCTTCTGTTTGCTACTAAACAGGTCCTAATATCTTAGTCTGTGTGCCAGTTCATTCTCTCTTTTGACTTTGTTGTGGCAAGCAGAAACACACTGGAATTTAGGAAATCCCACCAAACCACCGAATTATTACTTCAATTAAAGGGACAAATTATGTGGTCGCTTGGGGTAATGCAAAAATCCCCTTTGGTTATCACATGTAGGCACATGTGTAGTTTATGAGACAGATCTTTGATTTAGTAGCTGTTCATTTGTTAGTAAATGTTGGGAGCTGTGACTCTTATTTATTCTACTGGAAGGCTGTCCTCTCCTCTGCTTACAGTAGAAAGGCCTTGGAGCGATCCACTGAGACGCAGTGAGCATAAGCACGACAAAAGACAGGAAAACAGTGACCATGTTTCGGGCGACTAACATGCATTTCCCCACGATCAACTGATCCTAATGTTATTCCACAGACAGCCAGCAGGGGGAACTCCAGACTCGCAGGTTTTTCTGCTATCATACACCCAAAACTCACTAACCCAACAATACAACTATTTCCACCACTGGGCTTACTGCAGTCACTACTTCCACCTTTACTGAACTACCATGAAAAATACTTTTAGACAGCTGAAGCAAGCATACTTTTTAAAAAGTATCCTTACTTATGGACGAGGGATTTGGCAGTGTGGTCATTGAGATTTCATACTTCTTGTTGGATGCACAGGGGGATTAGCTCAGATGGTAGAGCGCTCGCTTAGCATGCGCGAGGTAGCGGGATCGATGCCCGCATCCTCCAACTATTTACTGTTCAATCAGCACACATTGTTGTTGTAGCTCTGGATACTAACCCAACAATACAACTATTTCCACCACTGGGCTTACTGCAGTCACTACTTCCACCTTTACTGAACTACCATGAAAAATACTTTTAGACAGCTGAAGCAAGCATACTTGTTAAAAAGTATCCTTTCTTATGGACGAGGGATTTGGCAGTGTGGTCATTGAGATTTCATACTTCTTGTTGGATGCACAGGGGGATTAGCTCAAATGGTAGAGTGCTCGCTTAGCATGCGAGAGGTAGCGGGATCGATGCCCGCATCCTCCAACTATTTAGTTTGGTTCAATCAGCACACATTGTTGTTGTAGCTCTGGACTGATTTAACTAATCGAAGGATTAGTAAACAAATTGAATCAAGCGTGCTTGTCTGGCTCTAAAATGTGAATGTGTGTTGCTGGGGCAACCTGAGGACTGCAGTTGGGAAACACCAGTGGGAAATACGTAGAGTGTGGTGGCGAGTTGAAATATTGATTCAAAATAGACCAAACAGTAGACGACGCTATCGTGGCTGTTCATAATATATTAGGCTAAGTACTGTTTTATACTCTGCACTTTCAATTGTTGTGAGTTCATGACGTATTTCCCATGTAGTGTTTTAATAGGATAATTTAGGGACAGTTCAAAAATTACTGGGTGAGTGGGGGCTTGTAGCTCTCAAACTCTAGGGGTGTTTTTCCAAACATACTACCATGCTCCACACTCATGCTCCGATTGTATTCTCCACTCCGTTCTCTTGAGTACGTTTTTGTGTGGACTCGAGTGAGGAGAATGCATAAAGCAATACATTTAAGAAGCACTCGCACTCCCCCTACTGTATTACCTCACGCTTCACAGCCCCATTCACTGAACCTCCTTCCAGCCAGGACAATGGCAACAATAGACGAATCAAGATATACACAAAGCAAACGTTTGACGTCACAATTATCAGCTAGATATGTGAATTGTAACAATTTAGCTAGCCAGATAGCTAAACAGGACAAAAATGACCTAAAACGAATAATATGTAAGATAGATGTCAATTCTTCATGGTTACATTAGCTAGCTAACAATGCTTTGTTGCTATCTGGCTAGTTAACAGTACTAGTAGCTAGCCAGTCAGCCCTATTGACTAATTATGGGCTTGCGATCTAAGGTACTTAGGCAGGTAACGTTAAACATGCCGAACAATACCAAATTACTCATGAACCATTAAGAGGGATCCCCATTTAAGTGATTTATTAAAAGGTAAAACAAAAAGAGCAGGAGTCATACATATATTTCTATCTCTATATTTATACATATTGAAAATAATTGGTATGTAGCACAGTTCTCTAGCACATACAAGTGCAAGCTAAGTATCTGAAGTGAACTGCCTCAACTCCTCTCTAACTACAGACTCCATCACTCTCCATCTTATTATTATCATCTGAAGCTTTGGAAGCCATCGGCCAAGTATGTAACAGATCACCTTGAGTTTATTTGAGTTTTTAAAGCTACTTTGAGATTCTGTGTGTAATGAAAAGTGCTATATAGAATAAATCATAATTATTATTATTTATCCTACAGGGGAGGAGGAGCCCTTGTCATAATGGCTTTGCGATATGATGGACAGCCTTCTGTTTGCTACTAAACAGGTCCTAATATCTTAGTCTGTGTGCCAGTTCATTCTCTCTTTTGACTTTGTTGTGGCAAGCAGAAACACACTGGAATTTAGGAAATCCCACCAAACCACCGAATTATTACTTCAATTAAAGGGACAAATTATGTGGTCGCTTGGGGTAATGCAAAAATCCCCTTTGGTTATCACATGTAGGCACATGTGTAGTTTATGAGACAGATCTTTGATTTAGTAGCTGTTCATTTGTTAGTAAATGTTGGGAGCTGTGACTCTTATTTATTCTACTGGAAGGCTGTCCTCTCCTCTGCTTACAGTAGAAAGGCCTTGGAGCGATCCACTGAGACGCAGTGAGCATAAGCACGACAAAAGACAGGAAAACAGTGACCATGTTTCGGGCGACTAACATGCATTTCCCCACGATCAACTGATCCTAATGTTATTCCACAGACAGCCAGCAGGGGGAACTCCAGACTCGCAGGTTTTTCTGCTATCATACACCCAAAACTCACTAACCCAACAATACAACTATTTCCACCACTGGGCTTACTGCAGTCACTACTTCCACCTTTACTGAACTACCATGAAAAATACTTTTAGACAGCTGAAGCAAGCATACTTGTTAAAAAGTATCCTTTCTTATGGACGAGGGATTTGGCAGTGTGGTCATTGAGATTTCATACTTCTTGTTGGATGCACAGGGGGATTAGCTCAAATGGTAGAGCGCTCGCTTAGCATGCGAGAGGTAGCGGGATCGATGCCCGCATCCTCCAACTATTTAGTTTGGTTCAATCAGCACACATTGTTGTTGTAGCTCTGGATACTAACCCAACAATACAACTATTTCCACCACTGGGCTTACTCCTATCACTACTTCAACCTTTACTGAACTACCATGAAAAATACTTTTAGACAGCTGAAGCAAGCATACTTGTTAAAAAGTATCCTTTCTTATGGAGGAGGAATTTGGCAGTGCGGTCATTGAGATTTCATACTTCTTGTTGGAGGCACAGGGGGATTGGCTCAAATGGTAGAGCGCTCGCTTAGCATGTGAGAGGTAGCGGGATCGATGCCCGCATCCTCCAACTATTTAGTTTGGTTCAATCAGCACACATTGTTGTTGTAGCTCTGGATACTAACCCAACAATACAACTATTTCCACCACTGGGCTTACTCCTATCACTACTTCAACCTTTACTGAACTACCATGAAAAATACTTTTAGACAGCTGAAGCAAGCATACTTGTTAAAAAGTATCCTTTCTTATGGACGAGGGATTTGGCAGTGCGGTCATTGAGATTTCATACTTCTTGTTGGAGGCACAGGGGGATTAGCTCAAATGGTAGAGCGCTCGCTTAGCATGCGAGAGGTAGCGGGATCGATGCCCGCATCCTCCAACTATTTAGTTTGGTTCAATCAGCACACATTGTTGTTGTAGCTCTGGATACTAACCCAACAATACAACTATTTCCACCACTGGGCTTACTCCTATCACTACTTCAACCTTTACTGAACTACCATGAAAAATACTTTTAGACAGCTGAAGCAAGCATACTTGTTAAAAAGTATCCTTTCTTATGGACGAGGGATTTGGCAGTGCGGTCATTGAGATTTCATACTTCTTGTTGGAGGAACAGGGGGATTAGCTCAAATGGTAGAGTGCTCGCTTAGCATGCGAGAGGTAGCGGGATCGATTCCCGCATCCTCCAACTATTTAGTTTGGTTCAATCAGCACACATTGTTGTTGTAGCTCTGGACTGATTTAACTAATCGAAGGATTAGTAAACAAATTGAATCAAGCGTGCTTGTCTGGCTCTAAAATGTGAATGTGTGTTGCTGGGGCAACCTGAGGACTGCAGTTGGGAAACACCAGTGGGAAATACGTAGAGTGTGGTGGCGAGTTGAAATATTGATTCAAAATAGACCAAACAGTAGACGACGCTATCGTGGCTGTTCATAATATATTAGGCTAAGTACTGTTTTATACTCTGCACTTTCAATTGTTGTGAGTTCATGACGTATTTCCCATGTAGTGTTTTAATAGGATAATTTAGGGACAGTTCAAAAATTACTGGGTGAGTGGGGGCTTGTAGCTCTCAAACTCTAGGGGTGTTTTTCCAAACATACTACCATGCTCCACACTCATGCTCCGATTGTATTCTCCACTCCGTTCTCTTGAGTACGTTTTTGTGTGGACGCGAGTGAGGAGAATGCATAAAGCAATACATTTAAGAAGCACTCGCACTCCCCCTACTGTATTACCTCACGCTTCACAGCTCCTTCCAGCCAGGACAATGGCAACAATAGACGAATCAAGATATACACAAAGCAAACGTTTGACGTCACAATTATCAGCTAGATATGTGAATCGTAACAATTTAGCTAGCCAGATAGCTAAACAGGACAAAAATGACCTAAAACGAATAATATGTAAGATAGATGTCAATTCTTCATGGTTACATTAGCTAGCTAACAATGCTTTGTTGCTATCTGGCTAGTTAACAGTACTAGTAGCTAGCCAGTCAGCCCTATTGACTAATTATGGGCTTGCGATCTAAGGTACTTAGGCAGGTAACGTTAAACATGCCGAACAATACCAAATTACTCATGAACCATTAAGAGGGATCCCCATTAAAGTGATTTATTAAAAGGTAAAACAAAAAGAGCAGGAGTCATACATATATTTCTATCTCTATATTTATACATATTGAAAATAATTGGTATGTAGCACAGTTCTCTAGCACATACAAGTGCAAGCTAAGTATCTGAAGTGAACTGCCTCAACTCCTCTCTAACTACAGACTCCATCACTCTCCATCTTATTATTATCATCTGAAGCTTTGGAAGCCATCGGCCAAGTATGTACCAGATCACCTTGAGTTTATTTGAGTTTTTAAAGCTACTTTGAGATTCTGTGTGTAATGAAAAGTGCTATATAGAATAAATTATAATTATTATTATTTATCCTACAGGGGAGGAGGAGCCCTTGTCATAATGGCTTTGCGATATGATGGACAGCCTTCTGTTTGCTACTAAACAGGTCCTAATATCTTAGTCTGTGTGCCAGTTCATTCTCTCTTTTGACTTTGTTGTGGCAAGCAGAAACACACTGGAATTTAGGAAATCCCACCAAACCACCGAATTATTACTTGAATTAAAGGGACAAATTATGTGGTCGCTTGGGGTAATGCAAAAAATCCCCTTTGGTTATCACATGTAGGCACATGTGTAGTTTATGAGACAGATCTTTGATTTAGTAGCTGTTCATTTGTTAGTAAATGTTGGGAGCTGTGACTCTTATTTATTCTACTGGAAGGCTGTCCTCTCCTCTGCTTACAGTAGAAAGGCCTTGGAGCGATCCACTGAGACGCAGTGAGCATAAGCACGACAAAAGACAGGAAAACAGTGACCATGTTTCGGGCGACTAACATGCATTTCCCCACGATCAACTGATCCTAATGTTATTCCACAGACAGCCAGCAGGGGGAACTCCAGACTCGCAGGTTTTTCTGCTATCATACACCCAAAACTCACTAACCCAACAATACAACTATTTCCACCACTGGGCTTACTGCAGTCACTACTTCCACCTTTACTGAACTACCATGAAAAATACTTTTAGACAGCTGAAGCAAGCATACTTTTTAAAAAGTATCCTTACTTATGGACGAGGGATTTGGCAGTGTGGTCATTGAGATTTCATACTTCTTGTTGGATGCACAGGGGGATTAGCTCAAATGGTAGAGCGCTCGCTTAGCATGCGAGAGGTAGCGGGATCGATGCCCGCATCCTCCAACTATTTAGTTTGGTTCAATCAGCACACATTGTTGTTGCAGCTCTGGATACTAACCCAACAATACAACTATTTCCACCACTGGGCTTACTCCTATCACTACTTCAACCTTTACTGAACTACCATGAAAAATACTTTTAGACAGCTGAAGCAAGCATACTTGTTAAAAAGTATCCTTTCTTATGGACGAGGGATTTGGCAGTGCGGTCATTGAGATTTCATACTTCTTGTTGGAGGCACAGGGGGATTAGCTCAAATGGTAGAGCGCTCGCTTAGCATGCGAGAGGTAGCGGGATCGATGCCCGCATCCTCCAACTATTTAGTTTGGTTCAATCAGCACACATTGTTGTTGTAGCTCTGGACTGATTTAACTAATCGAAGGATTAGTAAACAAATTGAATCAAGCGTGCTTGTCTGGCTCTAAAATGTGAATGTGTGTTGCTGGGGCAACCTGAGGACTGCAGTTGGGAAACACCAGTGGGAAATACGTAGAGTGTGGTGGCGAGTTGAAATATTGATTCAAAATAGACCAAACAGTAGACGACGCTATCGTGGCTGTTCATAATATATTAGGCTAAGTACTGTTTTATACTCTGCACTTTCAATTGTTGTGAGTTCATGACGTATTTCCTATGTAGTGTTTTAATAGGATAATTTAGGGACAGTTCAAAAATTACTGGGTGAGTGGGGGCTTGTAGCTCTCAAACTCTAGGGGTGTTTTTCCAAACATACTACGATGCTCCACACTCATGCTCCGATTGTATTCTCCACTCCGTTCTCTTGAGTACGTTTTTGTGTGGACGCGAGTGAGGAGAATGCATAAAGCAATACATTTAAGAAGCACTCGCACTCCCCCTACTGTATTACCTCACGCTTCACAGCCCCATTCACTGAACCTCCTTCCAGCCAGGACAATGGCAACAATAGACGAATCAAGATATACACAAAGCAAACGTTTGACGTCACAATTATCAGCTAGATATGTGAATCGTAACAATTTAGCTAGCCAGATAGCTAAACAGGACAAAAATGACCTAAAACGAATAATATGTAAGATAGATGTCAATTCTTCATGGTTACATTAGCTAGCTAACAATGCTTTGTTGCTATCTGGCTAGTTAACAGTACTAGTAGCTAGCCAGTCAGCCCTATTGACTAATTATGGGCTTGCGATCTAAGGTACTTAGGCAGGTAACGTTAAACATGCCGAACAATACCAAATTACTCATGAACCATTAAGAGGGATCCCCATTTAAGTGATTTATTAAAAGGTAAAACAAAAAGAGCAGGAGTCATACATATATTTCTATCTCTATATTTATACATATTGAAAATAATTGGTATGTAGCACAGTTCTCTAGCACATACAAGTGCAAGCTAAGTATCTGAAGTGAACTGCCTCAACTCCTCTCTAACTACAGACTCCATCACTCTCCATCTTATTATTATCATCTGAAGCTTTGGAAGCCATCGGCCAAGTATGTACCAGATCACCTTGAGTTTATTTGAGTTTTTAAAGCTACTTTGAGATTCTGTGTGTAATGAAAAGTGCTATATAGAATAAATCATAATTATTATTATTTATCCTACAGGGGAGGAGGAGCCCTTGTCATAATGGCTTTGCGATATGATGGACAGCCTTCTGTTTGCTACTAAACAGGTCCTAATATCTTAGTCTGTGTGCCAGTTCATTCTCTCTTTTGACTTTGTTGTGGCAAGCAGAAACACACTGGAATTTAGGAAATCCCACCAAACCACCGAATTATTACTTCAATTAAAGGGACAAATTATGTGGTCGCTTGGGGTAATGCAAAAATCCCCTTTGGTTATCACATGTAGGCACATGTGTAGTTTATGAGACAGATCTTTGATTTAGTAGCTGTTCATTTGTTAGTAAATGTTGGGAGCTGTGACTCTTATTTATTCTACTGGAAGGCTGTCCTCTCCTCTGCTTACAGTAGAAAGGCCTTGGAGCGATCCACTGAGACGCAGTGAGCATAAGCACGACAAAAGACAGGAAAACAGTGACCATGTTTCGGGCGACTAACATGCATTTCCCCACGATCAACTGATCCTAATGTTATTCCACAGACAGCCAGCAGGGGGAACTCCAGACTCGCAGGTTTTTCTGCTATCATACCCAAAACTCACTAACCCAACAATACAACTATTTCCACCACTGGGCTTACTGCAGTCACTACTTCCACCTTTACTGAACTACCATGAAAAATACTTTTAGACAGCTGAAGCAAGCATACTTTTTAAAAAGTATCCTTACTTATGGACGAGGGATTTGGCAGTGTGGTCATTGAGATTTCATACTTCTTGTTGGATGCACAGGGGGATTAGCTCAAATGGTAGAGCGCTTGCTTAGCATGCGAGAGGTAGCGGGATCGATGCCCGCATCCTCCAACTATTTAGTTTGGTTCAATCAGAACACATTGTTGTTGTAGCTCTGGATACTAACCCAACAATACAACTATTTCCACCACTGGGCTTACTCCTATCACTACTTCAACCTTTACTGAACTACCATGAAAAATACTTTTAGACAGCTGAAGCAAGCATACTTGTTAAAAAGTATCCTTTCTTATGGACGAGGAATTTGGCAGTGCGGTCATTGAGATTTCATACTTCTTGTTGGAGGCACAGGGGGATTGGCTCAAAAGGTAGAGCGCTCGCTTAGCATGTGAGAGGTAGCGGGATCGATGCCCGCATCCTCCAATTATTTAGTTTGGTTCAATCAGCACACATTGTTGTTGTAGCTCTGGATACTAACCCAACAATACAACTATTTCCACCACTGGGCTTACTCCTATCACTACTTCAACCTTTACTGAACTACCATGAAAAATACTTTTAGACAGCTGAAGCAAGCATACTTGTTAAAAAGTATCCTTTCTTATGGACGAGGGATTTGGCAGTGCGGTCATTGAGATTTCATACTTCTTGCTGGAGGAACAGGGGGATTAGCTCAAATGGTAGAGCGCTCGCTTAGCATGCGAGAGGTAGCGGGATCGATGCCCGCATCCTCCAACTATTTAGTTTGGTTCAATCAGCACACATTGTTGTTGTAGCTCTGGACTGATTTAACTAATCGAAGGATTAGTAAACAAATTGAATCAAGCGTGCTTGTCTGGCTCTAAAATGTGAATGTGTGTTGCTGGGGCAACCTGAGGACTGCAGTTGGGAAACACCAGTGGGAAATACGTAGAGTGTGGTGGCGAGTTGAAATATTGATTCAAAATAGACCAAACAGTAGACGACGCTATCGTGGCTGTTCATAATATATTAGGCTAAGTACTGTTTTATACTCTGCACTTTCAATTGTTGTGAGTTCATGACGTATTTCCCATGTAGTGTTTTAATAGGATAATTTAGGGACAGTTCAAAAATTACTGGGTGAGTGGGGGCTTGTAGCTCTCAAACTCTAGGGGTGTTTTTCCAAACATACTACCATGCTCCACACTCATGCTCCGATTGTATTCTCCACTCCGTTCTCTTGAGTACGTTTTTGTGTGGACGCGAGTGAGGAGAATGCATAAAGCAATACATTTAAGAAGCACTCGCACTCCCCCTACTGTATTACCTCACGCTTCACAGCCCCATTCACTGAACCTCCTTCCAGCCAGGACAATGGCAACAATAGACGAATCAAGATATACACAAAGCAAACGTTTGACGTCACAATTATCAGCTAGATATGTGAATCGTAACAATTTAGCTAGCCAGATAGCTAAACAGGACAAAAATGACCTAAAACGAATAATATGTAAGATAGATGTCAATTCTTCATGGTTACATTAGCTAGCTAACAATGCTTTGTTGCTATCTGGCTAGTTAACAGTACTAGTAGCTAGCCAGTCAGCCCTATTGACTAATTATGGGCTTGCGATCTAAGGTACTTAGGCAGGTAACGTTAAACATGCCGAACAATACCAAATTACTCATGAACCATTAAGAGGGATCCCCATTTAAGTGATTTATTAAAAGGTAAAACAAAAAGAGCAGGAGTCATACATATATTTCTATCTCTATATTTATACATATTGAAAATAATTGGTATGTAGCACAGTTCTCTAGCACATACAAGTGCAAGCTAAGTATCTGAAGTGAACTGCCTCAACTCCTCTCTAACTACAGACTCCATCACTCTCCATCTTATTATTATCATCTGAAGCTTTGGAAGCCATCGGCCAAGTATGTACCAGATCACCTTGAGTTTATTTGAGTTTTTAAAGCTACTTTGAGATTCTGTGTGTAATGAAAAGTGCTATATAGAATAAATCATAATTATTATTATTTATCCTACAGGGGAGGAGGAGCCCTTGTCATAATGGCTTTGCGATATGATGGACAGCCTTCTGTTTGCTACTAAACAGGTCCTAATATCTTAGTCTGTGTGCCAGTTCATTCTCTCTTTTGACTTTGTTGTGGCAAGCAGAAACACACTGGAATTTAGGAAATCCCACCAAACCACCGAATTATTACTTCAATTAAAGGGACAAATTATGTGGTCGCTTGGGGTAATGCAAAAATCCCCTTTGGTTATCACATGTAGGCACATGTGTAGTTTATGAGACAGATCTTTGATTTAGTAGCTGTTCATTTGTTAGTAAATGTTGGGAGCTGTGACTCTTATTTATTCTACTGGAAGGCTGTCCTCTCCTCTGCTTACAGTAGAAAGGCCTTGGAGCGATCCACTGAGACGCAGTGAGCATAAGCACGACAAAAGACAGGAAAACAGTGACCATGTTTCGGGCGACTAACATGCATTTCCCCACGATCAACTGATCCTAATGTTATTCCACAGACAGCCAGCAGGGGGAACTCCAGACTCGCAGGTTTTTCTGCTATCATACACCCAAAACTCACTAACCCAACAATACAACTATTTCCACCACTGGGCTTACTGCAGTCAATACTTCCACCTTTACTGAACTACCATGAAAAATACTTTTAGACAGCTGAAGCAAGCATACTTTTTAAAAAGTATCCTTACTTATGGACGAGGGATTTGGCAGTGTGGTCATTGAGATTTCATACTTCTTGTTGGATGCAACAGGGGGATTAGCTCAAATGGTAGAGCGCTCGCTTAGCATGCGAGAGGTAGCGGGATCGATGCCCGCATCCTCCAACTATTTAGTTTGGTTCAATCAGCACACATTGTTGTTGTAGCTCTGGATACTAACCCAACAATACAACTATTTCCACCACTGGGCTTACTCCTATCACTACCACTACTTCAACCTTTACTGAACTACCATGAAAAATACTTTTAGATAGCTGAAGCAAGCATACTTGTTAAAAAGTATCCTTTCTTATGGACGAGGGATTTGGCAGTGCGGTCATTGAGATTTCATACTTCTTGTTGGAGGCACAGGGGGATTAGCTCAAATGGTAGAGCGCTCGCTTAGCATGCGAGAGGTAGCGGGATCGATGCCCGCATCCTCCAACTATTTAGTTTGGTTCAATCAGCACACATTCTTGTTGTAGCTCTGGATACTAACCCAACAATACAACTATTTCCACCACTGGGCTTACTCCTATCACTACTTCAACCTTTACTGAACTACCATGAAAAATACTTTTAGACAGCTGAAGCAAGCATACTTGTTAAAAAGTATCCTTTCTTATGGACGAGGGATTTGGCAGTGCGGTCATTGAGATTTCATACTTCTTGTTGGAGGCACAGGGGGATTAGCTCAAATGGTAGAGCGCTCGCTTAGCATGCGAGAGCTAGCGGGATCGATGCCCGCATCCTCCAACTATTTAGTTTGGTTCAATCAGCACACATTGTTGTTGTAGCTCTGGACTGATTTAACTAATCGAAGGATTAGTAAACAAATTGAATCAAGCGTGCTTGTCTGGCTCTAAAATGTGAATGTGTGTTGCTGGGGCAACCTGAGGACTGCAGTTGGGAAACACCAGTGGAAGGTAGAGTGTGGTGGCGAGTTGAAATATTGATTCAAAATAGACCAAACAGTAGACGACGCTATCGCGGCTGTTCATAATATATTAGGCTAAGTACTGTTTTATACTCTGCACTTTCAATTGTTGTGAGTTCATGACGTATTTCCCATGTAGTGTTTTAATAGGATGATTTAGGGACAGTTCAAAAATTACTGGGTGAGTGGGGGCTTGTAGCTCTCAAACTCTAGGGGTGTTTTTCCAAACATACTACCATGCTCCACACTCATGCTCCGATTGTATTCTCCACTCCGTTCTCTTGAGTACGTTTTTGTGTGGACGCGAGTGAGGAGAATGCATAAAGCAATACATTTAAGAAGCACTCGCACTCCCCCTACTGTATTACCTCACGCTTCACAGCCCCATTCACTGAACCTCCTTCCAGCCAGGACAATGGCAACAATAGACGAATCAAGATATACACAAAGCAAATGTTTGACGTCACAATTATCAGCTAGATATGTGAATCGTAACAATTTAGCTAGCCAGATAGCTAAACAGGACAAAAATGACCTAAAACAAATAATATGTAAGATAGATGTCAATTCTTCATGGTTACATTAGCTAGCTAACAATGCTTTGTTGCTATCTGGCTAGTTAACAGTACTAGTAGCTAGCCAGTCAGCCCTATTGACTAATTATGGGCTTGCGATCTAAGGTACTTAGGCAGGTAACGTTAAACATGCCGAACAATACCAAATTACTCATGAACCATTAAGAGGGATCCCCATTTAAGTGATTTATTAAAAGGTAAAACAAAAAGAGCAGGAGTCATACATATATTTCTATCTCTATATTTATACATATTGAAAATAATTGGTATGTAGCACAGTTCTCTAGCACATACAAGTGCAAGCTAAGTATCTGAAGTGAACTGCCTCAACTCCTCTCTAACTACAGACTCCATCACTCTCCATCTTATTATTATCATCTGAAGCTTTGGAAGCCATCGGCCAAGTATGTACCAGATCACCTTGAGTTTATTTGAGTTTTTAAAGCTACTTTGAGATTCTGTGTGTAATGAAAAGTGCTATATAGAATAAATCATAATTATTATTATTTATCCTACAGGGGAGGAGGAGCCCTTGTCATAATGGCTTTGCGATATGATGGACAGCCTTCTGTTTGCTACTAAACAGGTCCTAATATCTTAGTCTGTGTGCCAGTTCATTCTCTCTTTTGACTTTGTTGTGGCAAGCAGAAACACACTGGAATTTAGGAAATCCCACCAAACCACCGAATTATTACTTCAATTAAAGGGACAAATTATGTGGTCGCTTGGGGTAATGCAAAAATCCCCTTTGGTTATCACATGTAGGCACATGTGTAGTTTATGAGACAGATCTTTGATTTAGTAGCTGTTCATTTGTTAGTAAATGTTGGGAGCTGTGACTCTTATTTATTCTACTGGAAGGCTGTCCTCTCCTCTGCTTACAGTAGAAAGGCCTTGGAGCGATCCACTGAGACGCAGTGAGCATAAGCACGACAAAAGACAGGAAAACAGTGACCATGTTTCGGGCGACTAACATGCATTTCCCCACGATCAACTGATCCTAATGTTATTCCACAGACAGCCAGCAGGGGGAACTCCAGACTCGCAGGTTTTTCTGCTATCATACACCCAAAACTCACTAACCCAACAATACAACTATTTCCACCACTGGGCTTACTGCAGTCAATACTTCCACCTTTACTGAACTACCATGAAAAATACTTTTAGACAGCTGAAGCAAGCATACTTTTTAAAAAGTATCCTTACTTATGGACGAGGGATTTGGCAGTGTGGTCATTGAGATTTCATACTTCTTGTTGGATGCAACAGGGGGATTAGCTCAAATGGTAGAGCGCTCGCTTAGCATGCGAGAGGTAGCGGGATCGATGCCCGCATCCTCCAACTATTTAGTTTGGTTCAATCAGCACACATTGTTGTTGTAGCTCTGGATACTAACCCAACAATACAACTATTTCCACCACTGGGCTTACTCCTATCACTACCACTACTTCAACCTTTACTGAACTACCATGAAAAATACTTTTAGATAGCTGAAGCAAGCATACTTGTTAAAAAGTATCCTTTCTTATGGACGAGGGATTTGGCAGTGCGGTCATTGAGATTTCATACTTCTTGTTGGAGGCACAGGGGGATTAGCGCAAATGGTAGAGCGCTCGCTTAGCATGCGAGAGGTAGCGGGATCGATGCCCGCATCCTCCAACTATTTAGTTTGGTTCAATCAGCACACATTCTTGTTGTAGCTCTGGATACTAACCCAACAATACAACTATTTCCACCACTGGGCTTACTCCTATCACTACTTCAACCTTTACTGAACTACCATGAAAAATACTTTTAGACAGCTGAAGCAAGCATACTTGTTAAAAAGTATCCTTTCTTATGGACGAGGGATTTGGCAGTGCGGTCATTGAGATTTCATACTTCTTGTTGGAGGCACAGGGGGATTAGCTCAAATGGTAGAGCGCTCGCTTAGCATGCGAGAGCTAGCGGGATCGATGCCCGCATCCTCCAACTATTTCGTTTGGTTCAATCAGCACACATTGTTGTTGTAGCTCTGGACTGATTTAACTAATCGAAGGATTAGTAAACAAATTGAATCAAGCGTGCTTGTCTGGCTCTAAAATGTGAATGTGTGTTGCTGGGGCAACCTGAGGACTGCAGTTGGGAAACACCAGTGGAAGGTAGAGTGTGGTGGCGAGTTGAAATATTGATTCAAAATAGACCAAACAGTAGACGACGCTATCGTGGCTGTTCATAATATATTAGGCTAAGTACTGTTTTATACTCTGCACTTTCAATTGTTGTGAGTTCATGACGTATTTCCCATGTAGTGTTTTAATAGGATGATTTAGGGACAGTTCAAAAATTATTGGGTGAGTGGGGGCTTGTAGCTCTCAAACTCTAGGGGTGTTTTTCCAAACATACTACCATGCTCCACACTCATGCTCCGATTGTATTCTCCACTCCGTTCTCTTGAGTACGTTTTTGTGTGGACGCGAGTGAGGAGAATGCATAAAGCAATACATTTAAGAAGCACTCGCACTCCCCCTACTGTATTACCTCACGCTTCACAGCCCCATTCACTGAACCTCCTTCCAGCCAGGACAATGGCAACAATAGACGAATCAAGATATACACAAAGCAAACGTTTGACGTCACAATTATCAGCTAGATATGTGAATCGTAACAATTTAGCTAGCCAGATAGCTAAACAGGACAAAAATGACCTAAAACGAATAATATGTAAGATAGATGTCAATTCTTCATGGTTACATTAGCTAGCTAACAATGCTTTGTTGCTATCTGGCTAGTTAACAGTACTAGTAGCTAGCCAGTCAGCCCTATTGACTAATTATGGGCTTGCGATCTAAGGTACTTAGGCAGGTAACGTTAAACATGCCGAACAATACCAAATTACTCATGAACAATTAAGAGGGATCCCCATTTAAGTGATTTATTAAAAGGTAAAACAAAAAGAGCAGGAGTCATACATATATTTCTATCTCTATATTTATACATATTGAAAATAATTGGTATGTAGCACAGTTCTCTAGCACATACAAGTGCAAGCTAAGTATCTGAAGTGAACTGCCTCAACTCCTCTCTAACTACAGACTCCATCACTCTCCATCTTATTATTATCATCTGAAGCTTTGGAAGCCATCGGCCAAGTATGTACCAGATCACCTTGAGTTTATTTGAGTTTTTAAAGCTACTTTGAGATTCTGTGTGTAATGAAAAGTGCTATATAGAATAAATCATAATTATTATTATTTATCCTACAGGGGAGGAGGAGCCCTTGTCATAATGGCTTTGCGATATGATGGACAGCCTTCTGTTTGCTACTAAACAGGTCCTAATATCTTAGTCTGTGTGCCAGTTCATTCTCTCTTTTGACTTTGTTGTGGCAAGCAGAAACACACTGGAATTTAGGAAATCCCACCAAACCACCGAATTATTACTTCAATTAAAGGGACAAATTATGTGGTCGCTTGGGGTAATGCAAAAATCCCCTTTGGTTATCACATGTAGGCACATGTGTAGTTTATGAGACAGATCTTTGATTTAGTAGCTGTTCATTTGTTAGTAAATGTTGGGAGCTGTGACTCTTATTTATTCTACTGGAAGGCTGTCCTCTCCTCTGCTTACAGTAGAAAGGCCTTGGAGCGATCCACTGAGACGCAGTGAGCATAAGCACGACAAAAGACAGGAAAACAGTGACCATGTTTCGGGCGACTAACATGCATTTCCCCACGATCAACTGATCCTAATGTTATTCCACAGACAGCCAGCAGGGGGAACTCCAGACTCGCAGGTTTTTCTGCTATCATACACCCAAAACTCACTAACCCAACAATACAACTATTTCCACCACTGGGCTTACTGCAGTCAATACTTCCACCTTTACTGAACTACCATGAAAAATACTTTTAGACAGCTGAAGCAAGCATACTTTTTAAAAAGTATCCTTACTTATGGACGAGGGATTTGGCAGTGTGGTCATTGAGATTTCATACTTCTTGTTGGATGCAACAGGGGGATTAGCTCAAATGGTAGAGCGCTCGCTTAGCATGCGAGAGGTAGCGGGATCGATGCCCGCATCCTCCAACTATTTAGTTTGGTTCAATCAGCACACATTGTTGTTGTAGCTCTGGATACTAACCCAACAATACAACTATTTCCACCACTGGGCTTACTCCTATCACTACCACTACTTCAACCTTTACTGAACTACCATGAAAAATACTTTTAGATAGCTGAAGCAAGCATACTTGTTAAAAAGTATCCTTTCTTATGGACGAGGGATTTGGCAGTGCGGTCATTGAGATTTCATACTTCTTGTTGGAGGCACAGGGGGATTAGCGCAAATGGTAGAGCGCTCGCTTAGCATGCGAGAGGTAGCGGGATCGATGCCCGCATCCTCCAACTATTTAGTTTGGTTCAATCAGCACACATTCTTGTTGTAGCTCTGGATACTAACCCAACAATACAACTATTTCCACCACTGGGCTTACTCCTATCACTACTTCAACCTTTACTGAACTACCATGAAAAATACTTTTAGACAGCTGAAGCAAGCATACTTGTTAAAAAGTATCCTTTCTTATGGACGAGGGATTTGGCAGTGCGGTCATTGAGATTTCATACTTCTTGTTGGAGGCACAGGGGGATTAGCGCAAATGGTAGAGCGCTCGCTTAGCATGCGAGAGGTAGCGGGATCGATGCCCGCATCCTCCAACTATTTAGTTTGGTTCAATCAGCACACATTCTTGTTGTAGCTCTGGATACTAACCCAACAATACAACTATTTCCACCACTGGGCTTACTCCTATCACTACTTCAACCTTTACTGAACTACCATGAAAAATACTTTTAGACAGCTGAAGCAAGCATACTTGTTAAAAAGTATCCTTTCTTATGGACGAGGGATTTGGCAGTGCGGTCATTGAGATTTCATACTTCTTGTTGGAGGCACAGGGGGATTAGCTCAAATGGTAGAGCGCTCGCTTAGCATGCGAGAGCTAGCGGGATCGATGCCCGCATCCTCCAACTATTTAGTTTGGTTCAATCAGCACACATTGTTGTTGTAGCTCTGGACTGATTTAACTAATCGAAGGATTAGTAAACAAATTGAATCAAGCGTGCTTGTCTGGCTCTAAAATGTGAATGTGTGTTGCTGGGGCAACCTGAGGACTGCAGTTGGGAAACACCAGTGGAAGGTAGAGTGTGGTGGCGAGTTGAAATATTGATTCAAAATAGACCAAACAGTAGACGACGCTATCGTGGCTGTTCATAATATATTAGGCTAAGTACTGTTTTATACTCTGCACTTTCAATTGTTGTGAGTTCATGACGTATTTCCCATGTAGTGTTTTAATAGGATGATTTAGGGACAGTTCAAAAATTATTGGGTGAGTGGGGGCTTGTAGCTCTCAAACTCTAGGGGTGTTTTTCCAAACATACTACCATGCTCCACACTCATGCTCCGATTGTATTCTCCACTCCGTTCTCTTGAGTACGTTTTTGTGTGGACGCGAGTGAGGAGAATGCATAAAGCAATACATTTAAGAAGCACTCGCACTCCCCCTACTGTATTACCTCACGCTTCACAGCCCCATTCACTGAACCTCCTTCCAGCCAGGACAATGGCAACAATAGACGAATCAAGATATACACAAAGCAAACGTTTGACGTCACAATTATCAGCTAGATATGTGAATCGTAACAATTTAGCTAGCCAGATAGCTAAACAGGACAAAAATGACCTAAAACGAATAATATGTAAGATAGATGTCAATTCTTCATGGTTACATTAGCTAGCTAACAATGCTTTGTTGCTATCTGGCTAGTTAACAGTACTAGTAGCTAGCCAGTCAGCCCTATTGACTAATTATGGGCTTGCGATCTAAGGTACTTAGGCAGGTAACGTTAAACATGCCGAACAATACCAAATTACTCATGAACAATTAAGAGGGATCCCCATTTAAGTGATTTATTAAAAGGTAAAACAAAAAGAGCAGGAGTCATACATATATTTCTATCTCTATATTTATACATATTGAAAATAATTGGTATGTAGCACAGTTCTCTAGCACATACAAGTGCAAGCTAAGTATCTGAAGTGAACTGCCTCAACTCCTCTCTAACTACAGACTCCATCACTCTCCATCTTATTATTATCATCTGAAGCTTTGGAAGCCATCGGCCAAGTATGTACCAGATCACCTTGAGTTTATTTGAGTTTTTAAAGCTACTTTGAGATTCTGTGTGTAATGAAAAGTGCTATATAGAATAAATCATAATTATTATTATTTATCCTACAGGGGAGGAGGAGCCCTTGTCATAATGGCTTTGCGATATGATGGACAGCCTTCTGTTTGCTACTAAACAGGTCCTAATATCTTAGTCTGTGTGCCAGTTCATTCTCTCTTTTGACTTTGTTGTGGCAAGCAGAAACACACTGGAATTTAGGAAATCCCACCAAACCACCGAATTATTACTTCAATTAAAGGGACAAATTATGTGGTCGCTTGGGGTAATGCAAAAAATCCCCTTTGGTTATCACATGTAGGCACATGTGTAGTTTATGAGACAGATCTTTGATTTAGTAGCTGTTCATTTGTCAGTAAATGTTGGGAGCTGTGACTCTTATTTATTCTACTGGAAGGCTGTCCTCTCCTCTGCTTACAGTAGAAAGGCCTTGGAGCGATCCACTGAGACGCAGTGAGCATAAGCACGACAAAAGACAGGAAAACAGTGACCATGTTTCGGGCGACTAACATGCATTTCCCCACGATCAACTGATCCTAATGTTATTCCACAGACAGCCAGCAGGGGGAACTCCAGACTCGCAGGTTTTTCTGCTATCATACACCCAAAACTCACTAACCCAACAATACAACTATTTCCACCACTGGGCTTACTGCAGTCACTACTTCCACCTTTACTGAACTACCATGAAAAATACTTTTAGACAGCTGAAGCAAGCATACTTTTTAAAAAGTATCCTTACTTATGGACGAGGGATTTGGCAGTGTGGTCATTGAGATTTCATACTTCTTGTTGGATGCAACAGGGGGATTAGCTCAAATGGTAGAGCGCTCGCTTAGCATGCGAGAGGTAGCGGGATCGATGCCCGCATCCTCCAACTATTTAGTTTGGTTCAATCAGCACACATTGTTGTTGTAGCTCTGGATACTAACCCAACAATACAACTATTTCCACCACTGGGCTTACTCCTATCACTACTTCAACCTTTACTGAACTACCATGAAAAATACTTTTAGACAGCTGAAGCAAGCATACTTGTTAAAAAGTATCCTATCTTATGGACGAGGGATTTGGCAGTGCGGTCATTGAGATTTCATACTTCTTGTTGGAGGCACAGGGGGATTAGCTCAAATGGTAGAGCGCTCGCTTAGCATGCGAGAGGTAGCGGGATCGATGCCCGCATCCTCCAACTATTTAGTTTGGTTCAATCAGCACACATTGTTGTTGTAGCTCTGGATACTAACCCAACAATACAACTATTTCCACCACTGGCTTACTCCTATCACTACTTCAACCTTTACTGAACTACCATGAAAAATACTTTTAGACAGCTGAAGCAAGCATACTTGTTAAAAAGTATCCTTTCTTATGGACGAGGGATTTGGCAGTGCGGTCATTGAGATTTCATACTTCTTGTTGGAGGCACAGGGGGATAAGCTCAAATGGTAGAGCGCTCGCTTAGCATGCGAGAGGTAGCGGGATTGATGCCCGCATCCTCCAACTATTTAGTTTGGTTCAATCAGCACACATTGTTGTTGTAGCTCTGGATACTAACCCAACAATACAACTATTTCCACCACTGGGCTTACTCCTATCACTACCACTACTTCAACCTTTACTGAACTACCATGAAAAATACTTTTAGATAGCTGAAGCAAGCATACTTGTTAAAAAGTATCCTTTCTTATGGACGAGGGATTTGGCAGTGCGGTCATTGAGATTTCATACTTCTTGTTGGAGGCACAGGGGGATTAGCTCAAATGGTAGAGCGCTCGCTTAGCATGCGAGAGGTAGCGGGATCGATGCCCGCATCCTCCAACTGTTTAGTTTGGTTCAATCAGCACACATTCTTGTTGTAGCTCTGGATACTAACCCAACAATACAACTATTTCCACCACTGGGCTTACTCCTATCACTACTTCAACCTTTACTGAACTACCATGAAAAATACTTTTAGACAGCTGAAGCAAGCATACTTGTTAAAAAGTATCCTTTCTTATGGACGAGGGATTTGGCAGTGCGGTCATTGAGATTTCATACTTCTTGTTGGAGGCACAGGGGGATTAGCTCAAATGGTAGAGCGCTCGCTTAGCATGCGAGAGCTAGCGGGATCGATGCCCGCATCCTCCAACTATTTAGTTTGGTTCAATCAGCACACATTGTTGTTGTAGCTTTGGACTGATTTAACTAATCGAAGGATTAGTAAACAAATTGAATCAAGCGTGCTTGTCTGGCTCTAAAATGTGAATGTGTGTTGCTGGGGCAACCTGAGGACTGCAGTTGGGAAACACCAGTGGGAAATACGTAGAGTGTGGTGGCGAGTTGAAAATTTGATTCAAAATAGACCAAACAGTAGACGACGCTATCGTGGCTGTTCATAATATATTAGGCTAAGTACTGTTTTATACTCTGCACTTTCAATTGTTGTGAGTTCATGACGTATTTCCCATGTAGTGTTTTAATAGGATAATTTAGGGACAGTTCAAAAATTACTGGGTGAGTGGGGGCTTGTAGCTCTCAAACTCTAGGGGTGTTTTTCCAAACATACTACCATGCTCCACACTCATGCTCCGATTGTATTCTCCACTCCGTTCTCTTGAGTACGTTTTTGTGTGGACGCGAGTGAGGAGAATGCATAAAGCAATACATTTAAGAAGCACTCGCACTCCCCCTACTGTATTACCTCACGCTTCACAGCCCCATTCACTGAACCTCCTTCCAGCCAGGACAATGGCAACAATAGACAAATCAAGATATACACAAAGCAAACGTTTGACGTCACAATTATCAGCTAGATATGTGAATCGTAACAATTTAGCTAGCCAGATAGCTAAACAGGACAAAAATGACCTAAAACGAATAATATGTAAGATAGATGTCAATTCTTCATGGTTACATTAGCTAGCTAACAATGCTTTGTTGCTATCTGGCTAGTTAACAGTACTATTAGCTAGCCAGTCAGCCCTATTGACTAATTATGGGCTTGCGATCTAAGGTACTTAGGCAGGTAACGTTAAACATGCCGAACAATACCAAATTACTCATGAACCATTAAGAGGGATCCCCATTTAAGTGATTTATTAAAAGGTAAAACAAAAAGAGCAGGAGTCATACATATATTTCTATCTCTATATTTATACATATTGAAAATAATTGGTATGTAGCACAGTTCTCTAGCACATACAAGTGCAAGCTAAGTATCTGAAGTGAACTGCCTCAACTCCTCTCTAACTACAGACTCCATCACTCTCCATCTTATTATTATCATCTGAAGCTTTGGAAGCCATCGGCCAAGTATGTACCAGATCACCTTGAGTTTATTTGAGTTTTTAAAGCTACTTTGAGATTCTGTGTGTAATGAAAAGTGCTATATAGAATAAATCATAATTATTATTATTTATCCTACAGGGGAGGAGGAGCCCTTGTCATAATGGCTTTGCGATATGATGGACAGCCTTCTGTTTGCTACTAAACAGGTCCTAATATCTTAGTCTGTGTGCCAGTTCATTCTCTCTTTTGACTTTGTTGTGGCAAGCAGAAACACACTGGAATTTAGGAAATCCCACCAAACCACCTAATTATTACTTCAATTAAAGGGACAAATTATGTGGTCGCTTGGGGTAATGCAAAAATCCCCTTTGGTTATCACATGTAGGCACATGTGTAGTTTATGAGACAGATCTTTGATTTAGTAGCTGTTCATTTGTTAGTAAATGTTGGGAGCTGTGACTCTTATTTATTCTACTGGAAGGCTGTCCTCTCCTCTGCTTACAGTAGAAAGGCCTTGGAGCGATCCACTGAGACGCAGTGAGCATAAGCACGACAAAAGACAGGAAAACAGTGACCATGTTTCGGGCGACTAACATGCATTTCCCCACGATCAACTGATCCTAATGTTATTCCACAGACAGCCAGCAGGGGGAACTCCAGACTCGCAGGTTTTTCTGCTATCATACACCCAAAACTCACTAACCCAACAATACAACTATTTCCACCACTGGGCTTACTGCAGTCACTACTTCCACCTTTACTGAACTACCATGAAAAATACTTTTAGACAGCTGAAGCAAGCATACTTTTTAAAAAGTATCCTTACTTATGGACGAGGGATTTGGCAGTGTGGTCATTGAGATTTCATCATTCTTGTTGGATGCACAGGGGGATTAGCTCAAATGGTATAGCGCTCGCTTAGCATGTGAGAGGTAGCGGGATCGATGCCCGCATCCTCCAACTATTTAGTTTGGTTCAATCAGCACGCATTGTTTTTGTAGCTCTGGATACTAACCCAACAATACAACTATTTCCACCACTGGGCTTACTCCTATCACTACTTCAGCCTTTACTGAACTACCATGAAAAATACTTTTAGACAGCTGAAGCAAGCATACTTGTTAAAAAGTATCCTTTCTTATGGACGAGGGATTTGGCAGTGCGGTCATTGAGATTTCATACTTCTTGTTGGAGGCGCAGGGGGATTAGCTCAAATGGTAGAGCGCTCGCTTAGCATGCGAGAGGTAGCGGGATCGATGCCCGCATCCTCCAACTATTTAGTTTGGTTCAATCAGCACACATTGTTGTTGTAGCTCTGGATACTAACCCAACAATACAACTATTTCCACCACTGGGCTTACTCCTATCACTACCACTACTTCAACCTTTACTGAACTACCATGAAAAATACTTTTAGACAGCTGAAGCAAGCATACTTGTTAAAAAGTATCCTTTCTTATGGACGAGGAATTTGGCAGTGCGGTCATTGAGATTTCATACTTCTTGTTGGAGGCACAGGGGGATTGGCTCAAATGGTAGAGCGCTCCCTTAGCATGCGAGAGGTAGCTGGATCGATGCCCGCATCCTCCAACTATTTAGTTTGGTTCAATCAGCACACATTGTTGTTGTAGCTCTGGATACTAACCCAACAATACAACTATTTCCAGCACTGGGCTTACTCCTATCACTACTTCAACCTTTACTGAACTACCATGAAAATACTTTTAGACAGCTGAAGCAAGCATACTTGTTAAAAAGTATCCTTTCTTATGGACGAGGGATTTGGCAGTGCGGTCATTGAGATTTCATACTTCTTGTTGGAGGCACAGGGGGATTAGCTCAAATGGTAGAGCGCTCGCGAGAGGTATGAATCGATCCCGCTACCTCTCGCATGCTAAGGGAGCGCTCTACCATTTGAGCCAATCCCCCTGTGCCTCCAACAAGAAGTATGACGAGGGATTTGGCAGTGCGGTCATTGAGATTTCATACTTCTTGTTGGAGGCACAGGGGGATTAGCTCAAATGGTAGAGCGCTCGCTTAGCATGCGAGAGGTAGCGGGATCGATGCACCCATCCTCCAACTATTTAGTTTGGTTCAATCAGCACACATTGTTGTTGTAGCTCTGGATACTAACCCAACAATACAACTATTTCCACCACTGGGCTTACTCCTATCACTACTTCAACCTTTACTGAACTACCATGAAAAATACTTTTAGACAGCTGAAGCAAGCATACTTGTTAAAAAGTATCCTTTCTTATGGACGAGGGATTTGGCAGTGCGGTCATTGAGATTTCATACTTCTTGTTGGATGCACAGGGGGATTAGCTCAAATGGTAGAGCGCTCGCTTAGCATGCGAGAGGTAGCGGGATCGATGCCCGCATCCTCCAACTATTTAGTTTGGTTCAATCAGCACACATTGTTGTTGTAGCTCTGGATACTAACCCAACAATACAACTATTTCCACCACTGGGCTTACTCCTATCACTACCACTACTTCAACCTTTACTGAACTACCATGAAAAATACTTTTAGACAGCTGAAGCAAGCATACTTGTTAAAAAGTATCCTTTCTTATGGACGAGGAATTTGGCAGTGCGGTCATTGAGATTTCATACTTCTTGTTGGAGGCACAGGGGGATTGGCTCAAATGGTAGAGCGCTCCCTTAGCATGCGAGAGGTAGCGGGATCGATGCCCGCATCCTCCAACTATTTAGTTTGGTTCAATCAGCACACATTGTTGTTGTAGCTCTGGATACTAACCCAACAATACAACTATTTCCAGCACTGGGCTTACTCCTATCACTACTTCAACCTTTACTGAACTACCATGAAAAATACTTTTAGACAGCTGAAGCAAGCATACTTGTTAAAAAGTATCCTTTCTTATGGACGAGGGATTTGGCAGTGCGGTCATTGAGATTTCATACTTCTTGTTGGAGGCACAGGGGGATTAGCTCAAATGGTAGAGCGCTCGCGAGAGGTATGAATCGATCCCGCTACCTCTCGCATGCTAAGGGAGCGCTCTACCATTTGAGCCAATCCCCCTGTGCCTCCAACAAGAAGTATGACGAGGGATTTGGCAGTGCGGTCATTGAGATTTCATACTTCTTGTTGGAGGCACAGGGGGATTAGCTCAAATGGTAGAGCGCTCGCTTAGCATGCGAGAGGTAGCGGGATCGATGCACCCATCCTCCAACTATTTAGTTTGGTTCAATCAGCACACATTGTTGTTGTAGCTCTGGATACTAACCCAACAATACAACTATTTCCACCACTGGGCTTACTCCTATCACTACTTCAACCTTTACTGAACTACCATGAAAAATACTTTTAGACAGCTGAAGCAAGCATACTTGTTAAAAAGTATCCTTTCTTATGGACGAGGGATTTGGCAGTGCGGTCATTGAGATTTCATACTTCGTGTTGGAGGCACAGGGGGATTAGCTCAAATGGCAGAGCGCTCGCTTAGCATGCGAGAGGTAGCGGGATCGATGCCCGCATCCTCCAACTATTTAGTTTGGTTCAATCAGCACACATTGTTGTTGTAGCTCTGGATACTAACCCAACAATACAACTATTTCCACCACTGGGCTTACTCCTATCACTACTTCAACCTTTACTGAACTACCATGAAAAATACTTTTAGACAGCTGAAGCAAGCATACTTGTTAAAAAGTATCCTTTCTTATGGACGAGGGATTTGGCAGTGCAGTCATTGAGATTTCATACTTCTTGTTGGAGGCACAGGGGGATTAGCTCAAATGGTAGAGCGCTCGCTTAGCATGTGAGAGGTAGCGGGATCGATGCCCGCATCCTCCAAATATTTAGTTTGGTTCAATCAGCACACATTGTTGTTGTAGCTCTGGACTGATTTAACTCATCGAAGGATTAGTAAACAAATTGAATCAAGCGTGCTTGTCTGGCTCTAAAATGTGAATGTGTGTTGCTGGGGCATCCTGAGGACTGCAGTTGGGAAACACCAGTGGAAGGTAGAGTATGGTGGCGAGTTGAAATATTGATTCAAAATAGACCAAACAGTAGACGACGCTATCGTGGCTGTTCATAATATATTAGGCTAAGTACTGTTTTATACTCTGCACTTTCAATTGTTGTGAGTTCATGACGTATTTCCCATGTAGTGTTTTAATAGGATAATTTAGGGACAGTTCAAAAATTACTGGGTGAGTGGGGGCTTGTAGCTCTCAAACTCTAGGGGTGTTTTTCCAAACATACTACCATGCTCCACACTCATGCTCCGATTGTATTCTCCACTCCGTTCTCTTGAGTACGTTTTTGTGTGGACGCGAGTGAGGAGAATGCATAAAGCAATACATTTAAGAAGCACTCGCACTCCCCCTACTGTATTACCTCACGCTTCACAGCCCCATTCACTGAACCTCCTTCCAGCCAGGACAATGGCAACAATAGACGAATCAAGATATACACAAAGCAAACGTTTGACGTCACAATTATCAGCTAGATATGTGAATCGTAACAATTTAGCTAGCCAGATAGCTAAACAGGACAAAAATGACCTAAAACGAATAATATGTAAGATAGATGTCAATTCTTCATGGTTACATTAGCTAGCTAACAATGCTTTGTTGCTATCTGGCTAGTTAACAGTACTAGTAGCTAGCCAGTCAGCCCTATTGACTAATTATGGGCTTGCGATCTAAGGTACTTAGGCAGGTAACGTTAAACATGCCGAACAATACCAAATTACTCATGAACCATTAAGAGGGATCCCCATTTAAGTGATTTATTAAAAGGTAAAACAAAAAGAGCAGGAGTCATACATATATTTCTATCTCTATATTTATACATATTGAAAATAATTGGTATGTAGCACAGTTCTCTAGCACATACAAGTGCAAGCTAAGTATCTGAAGTGAACTGCCTCAACTCCTCTCTAACTACAGACTCCATCACTCTCCATCTTATTATTATCATCTGAAGCTTTGGAAGCCATCGGCCAAGTATGTACCAGATCACCTTGAGTTTATTTGAGTTTTTAAAGCTACTTTGAGATTCTGTGTGTAATGAAAAGTGCTATATAGAATAAATCATAATTATTATTATTTATCCTACAGGGGAGGAGGAGCCCTTGTCATAATGGCTTTGCGATATGATGGACAGCCTTCTGTTTGCTACTAAACAGGTCCTAATATCTTAGTCTGTGTGCCAGTTCATTCTCTCTTTTGACTTTGTTGTGGCAAGCAGAAACACACTGGAATTTAGGAAATCCCACCAAACCACCGAATTATTACTTCAATTAAAGGGACAAATTATGTGGTCGCTTGGGGTAATGCAAAAATCCCCTTTGGTTATCACATGTAGGCACATGTGTAGTTTATGAGACAGATCTTTGATTTAGTAGCTGTTCATTTGTTAGTAAATGTTGGGAGCTGTGACTCTTATTTATTCTACTGGAAGGCTGTCCTCTCCTCTGCTTACAGTAGAAAGGCCTTGGAGCGATCCACTGAGACGCAGTGAGCATAAGCACGACAAAAGACAGGAAAACAGTGACCATGTTTCGGGCGACTAACATGCATTTCCCCACGATCAACTGATCCTAATGTTATTCCACAGACAGCCAGCAGGGGGAACTCCAGACTCGCAGGTTTTTCTGCTATCATACACCCAAAACTCACTAACCCAACAATACAACTATTTCCACCACTGGGCTTACTGCAGTCACTACTTCCACCTTTACTGAACTGCCATGAAAAATACTTTTAGACAGCTGAAGCAAGCATACTTTTTAAAAAGTATCCTTACTTATGGACGAGGGATTTGGCAGTGTGGTCATTGAGATTTCATACTTCTTGTTGGATGCAACAGGGGGGTTAGCTCAAATGGTAGAGCGTTCGCTTAGCATGCGAGAGGTAGCGGGATCGATGCCCGCATCCTCCAACTATTTAGTTTGGTTCAATCAGCACACATTGTTGTTGTAGCTCTGGATACTAACCCAACAATACAACTATTTCCACCACTGGGCTTACTCCTATCACTACCACTACTTCAACCTTTACTGAACTACCATGAAAAATACTTTTAGACAGCTGAAGCAAGCATACTTGTTAAAAAGTATCCTTTCTTATGGACGAGGAATTTGGCAGTGCGGTCATTGAGATTTCATACTTCTTGTTGGAGGCACAGGGGGATTGGCTCAAATGGTAGAGCGCTCCCTTAGCATGCGAGAGGTAGCGGGATCGATGCCCGCATCCTCCAACTATTTAGTTTGGTTCAATCAGCACACATTGTTGTTGTAGCTCTGGATACTAACCCAACAATACAACTATTTCCACCACTGGGCTTACTCCTATCACTACTTCAACCTTTACTGAACTACCATGAAAAATACTTTTAGACAGCTGAAGCAAGCATACTTGTTAAAAAGTATCCTTTCTTATGGACGAGGGATTTGGCAGTGCGGTCATTGAGATTTCATACTTCGTGTTGGATGCACAGGGGGATTAGCTCAAATGGTAGAGCGCTCGCTTAGCATGCGAGAGGTAGCGGGATCGATGCCCGCATCCTCCAACTACTTAGTTTGGTTCAATCAGCACACATTGTTGTTGTAGCTCTGGATACTAACACAACAATACAACTATTTCCACCACTGGGCTTACTCCTATCACTACTTCAACCTTTACTGAACTACCATGAAAAATACTTTTAGACAGCTGAAGCAAGCATACTTGTTAAAAAGTATCCTTTCTTATGGACGAGGGATTTGGCAGTGCGGTCATTGAGATTTCATACTTCTTGTTGGAGGCACAGGGGGATTAGCTCAAATGGTAGAGCGCTCGCTTAGCATGTGAGAGGTAGCGGGATCGATGCCCGCATCCTCCAACTATTTAGTTTGGTTCAATCAGCACACATTGTTGTTGTAGCTCTGGATACTAACCCAACAATACAACTATTTCCACCACTGGGCTTACTCCTATCACTACTTCAACCTTTACTGAACTACCATGAAAAATACTTTTAGACAGCTGAAGCAAGCATACTTGTTAAAAAGTATCCTTTCTTATGGACGAGGGATTTGGCAGTGCGGTCATTGAGATTTCATTCTTCTTGTTGGAGGCACAGGGGGATTAGCTCAAATGGTAGAGCGCTTGCTTTGCATGCGAGAGGTAGCGGGATCGATGCCCGCATCCTCCAACTATTTAGTTTAGTTCAATCAGCACACATTGTTGTTGTAGCTCTGGATACTAACCCAACAATACAACTATTTCCACCACTGGGCTTACTCCTATCATTACTTCAACCTTTACTGAACTACCATGAAAAATACTTTTAGACAGCTGAAGCAAGCATACTTGTTAAAAAGTATCCTTTCTTATGGACGAGGGATTTGGCAGTGCGGTCATTGAGATTTCATACTTCTTGTTGGAGGCACAGGGGGATTAGCTCAAATGGTAGAGCGCTCGCTTTGCATGCGAGAGGTAGCGGGATCGATGCCCGCATCCTCCAACTATTTAGTTTAGTTCAATCAGCACACATTGTTGTTGTAGCTCTGGATACTAACCCAACAATACAACTATTTCCACCACTGGGCTTACTCCTATCACTACTTCCACCTTTACTGAACTACCATGAAAAATACTTTTAGACAGCTGAAGCAAGCATACTTTTTAAAAAGTATCCTTACTTATGGACGAGGGATTTGGCAGTGTGGTCATTGAGATTTCATAATTCTTGTTGCATGCACAGGGGGATTAGCTCAAATGGTAGAGCCCTCCCTTAGCATGTGAGAGGTAGCGGGATCGATGCCTGCATCCTCCAACTATTTAGTTTGGTTCAATCAGCACACATTGTTGTTGTAGCTCTGGATACTAACCCAACAATACAACTATTTCCACCACTGGGCTTACTCCTATCACTACTTCAACCTTTACTGAACTACCATGAAAAATACTTTTAGACAGCTGAAGCAAGCATACTTGTTAAAAAGTATCCTTTCTTATGGACGAGGGATTTGGCAGTGCGGTCATTGAGATTTCATACTTCGTGTTGGAGGCACAGGGGGATTAGCTCAAATGGCAGAGCGCTCGCTTAGCATGTGAGAGGTAGCGGGATCGATGCCTGCATCCTCCAACTATTTAGTTTGGTTCAATCAGCACACGTTGTTGTAGCTCTGGATACCAACCCAACAATACAACTATTTCCACCACTGGGCTTACTCCTATCACTACTTCAACCTTTACTGAACTACCATGAAAAATACTTTTAGACAGCTGAAGCAAGCATACTTGTTAAAAAGTATCCTTTCTTATGGACGAGGGATTTGGCAGTGCGGTCATTGAGATTTCATACTTCTTGTTGGAGGAACAGGGGGATTAGCTCAAATGGTAGAGCGCTTGCTTTGCATGCGAGAGGTAGCGGGATCGATGCCCGCATCCTCCAACTATTTAGTTTAGTTCAATCAGCACACATTGTTGTTGTAGCTCTGGATACTAACCCAACAATACAACTATTTCCACCACTGGGCTTACTCCTATCACTACTTCAACCTTTACTGAACTACCATGAAAAATACTTTTAGACAGCTGAAGCAAGCATACTTGTTAAAAAGTATCCTTTCTTATGGACGAGGGATTTGGCAGTGCGGTCATTGAGATTTCATACTTCTTGTTGGAGGCACAGGGGGATTAGCTCAAATGGTAGAGCGCTCGCTTTGCATGCGAGAGGTAGCGGGATCGATGCCCGCATCCTCCAACTATTTAGTTTAGTTCAATCACCACACATTGTTGTTGTAGCTCTGGATACTAACCCAACAATACAACTATTTCCACCACTGGGCTTACTCCTATCACTACTTCAACCTTTACTGAACTACCATGAAAAATACTTTTAGACAGCTGAAGCAAGCATACTTGTTAAAAAGTATCCTTTCTTATGGACGAGGGATTTGGCAGTGCGGTCATTGAGATTTCATACTTCTTGTTGGAGGCACAGGGGGATTAGCTCAAATGGTAGAGCGCTCGCTTAGCAAGCGAGAGGTAGCGGGATCGATGCCCGCATCCTCCAACTATTTAGTTTGGTTCAATCAGCACACATTGTTGTTGTAGCTCTGGATACTAACACAACAATACAACTATTTCCACCACTGGGCTTACTCCTATCACTACTTCAACCTTTACTGAACTACCATGAAAAATACTTTTAGACAGCTGAAGCAAGCATACTTGTTAAAAAGTATCCTTTCTTATGGACGAGGGATTTGGCAGTGCGGTCATTGAGATTTCATACTTCTTGTTGGAGGCACAGGGGGATTAGCTCAAATGGTAGGGCGCTTGCTTTGCATGCGAGAGGTAGCGGGATCGATGCCCGCATCCTCCAACTATTTAGTTTAGTTCAATCAGCACACATTGTTGTTGTAGCTCTGGATACTAACCCAACAATACAACTATTTCCACCACTGGGCTTACTCCTATCACTACTTCAACCTTTACTGAACTACCATGAAAAATACTTTTAGACAGCTGAAGCAAGCATACTTGTTAAAAAGTATCCTTTCTTATGGACGAGGGATTTGGCAGTCGGGTCATTGAGATTTCATACTTCTTGTTGGAAGCACAGGGGGATTAGCTCAAATGGTAGAGCGCTCGCTTTGCATGCGAGAGGTAGCGGGATCGATGCCCGCATCCTCCAACTATTTAGTTTAGTTCAATCAGCACACATTGTTGTTGTAGCTCTGGATACTAACCCAACAATACAACTATTTCCACCACTGGGCTTACTCCTATCACTACTTCCACCTTTACTGAACTACCATGAAAAATACTTTTAGACAGCTGAAGCAAGCATACTTTTTAAAAAGTATCCTTACTTATGGACGAGGGATTTGGCAGTGTGGTCATTGAGATTTCATAATTCTTGTTGCATGCACAGGGGGATTAGCTCAAATGGTAGAGCCCTCCCTTAGCATGTGAGAGGTAGCGGGATCGATGCCTGCATCCTCCAACTATTTAGTTTGGTTCAATCAGCACACATTGTTGTTGTAGCTCTGGATACCAACCCAACAATACAACTATTTCCACCACTGGGCTTACTCCTATCACTACTTCAACCTTTACTGAACTACCATGAAAAATACTTTTAGACAGCTGAAGCAAGCATACTTGTTAAAAAGTATCCTTTCTTATGGACGAGGGATTTGGCAGTGCGGTCATTGAGATTTCATACTTCTTGTTGGAGGCACAGGGGGATTAGCTCAAATGGTAGAGCGCTTGCTTTGCATGCGAGAGGTAGCGGGATCGATGCCCGCATCCTCCAACTATTTAGTTTAGTTCAATCAGCACACATTGTTGTTGTAGCTCTGGATACTAACCCAACAATACAACTATTTCCACCACTGGGCTTACTCCTATCACTACTTCAACCTTTACTGAACTACCATGAAAAATACTTTTAGACAGCTGAAGCAAGCATACTTGTTAAAAAGTATCCTTTCTTATGGACGAGGGATTTGGCAGTGCGGTCATTGAGATTTCATACTTCTTCTTGGAGGCACAGGGGGATTAGCTCAAATGGTAGAGCGCTTGCTTAGCATGCGAGAGGTAGCTGGATCGATGCCCGCATCCTCCAACTATTTAGTTTGGTTCAATCAGCACACATTGTTGTTGTAGCTCTGGACTGATTTAACTAATCGAAGGATTAGTAAACAAATTGAATCAAGCGTGCTTGTCTGGCTCTAAAATGTGAATGTGTGTTGCTGGGGCAACCTGAGGACTGCAGTTGGGAAACACCAGTGGAAGGTAGAGTGTGGTGGCGAGTTGAAATATTGATTCAAAATAGACCAAACAGTAGACGACGCTATCGTGGCTGTTCATAATATATTAGGCTAAGTACTGTTTTATACTCTGCACTTTCAATTGTTGTGAGTTCATGACGTATTTCCCATGTAGTGTTTTAATAGGATAATTTAGGGACAGTTCAAAAATTACTGGGTGAGTGGGGCCTTGTAGCTCTCAAACTCTAGGGGTGTTTTTCCAAACATACTACCATGCTCCACACTCATGCTCCGATTGTATTCTCCACTCCGTTCTCTTGAGTACGTTTTTGTGTGGACGCGAGTGAGGAGAATGCATTAAGCAATACATTTAAGAAGCACTCGCACTCCCCCTACTGTATTACCTCACGCTTCACAGCCCCATTCACTGAACCTCCTTCCAGCCAGGACAATGGCAACAATAGACGAATCAAGATATACACAAAGCAAACGTTTGACGTCACAATTATCAGCTAGATATGTGAATCGTAACAATTTAGCTAGCCAGATAGCTAAACAGGACAAAAATGACCAAAAAAGAATAATATGTAAGATAGATGTCAATTCTTCATGGTTACATTAGCTAGCTAACAATGCTTTGTTGCTATCTGGCTAGTTAACAGTACTAGTAGCTAGCCAGTCAGCCCTATTGACTAATTATGGGCTTGCGATCTAAGGTACTTAGGCAGGTAACGTTAAACATGCCGAACAATACCAAATTACTCATGAATCATTAAGAGGGATCCCCATTTAAGTGATTTATTAAAAGGTAAAACAAAAAGAGCAGGAGTCATACATATATTTCTATCTCTATATTTATACATATTGAAAATAATTGGTATGTAGCACAGTTCTCTAGCACCTACAAGTGCAAGCTAAGTATCTGAAGTGAACTGCCTCAACTCCTCTCTAACTACAGACTCCATCACTCTCCATCTTATTATTATCGTCTGAAGCTTTGGAAGCCATCGGCCAAGTATGTACCAGATCACCTTGAGTTTATTTGAGTTTTTAAAGCTACTTTGAGATTCTGTGTGTAATGAAAAGTGCTATATAGAATAAATCATAATTATTATTATTTATCCTACAGGGGAGGAGGAGCCCTTGTCATAATGGCTTTGCGATATGATGGACAGCCTTCTGTTTGCTACTAAACAGGTCCTAATATCTTAGTCTGTGTGCCAGTTCATTCTCTCTTTTGACTTTGTTGTGGCAAGCAGAAACACACTGGAATTTAGGAAATCCCACCAAACCACCGAATTATTACTTCAATTAAAGGGACAAATTATGTGGTCGCTTGGGGTAATGCAAAAATCCCCTTTGGTTATCACATGTAGGCACATGTGTAGTTTATGAGACAGATCTTTGATTTAGTAGCTGTTCATTTGTTAGTAAATGTTGGGAGCTGTGACTCTTATTTATTCTACTGGAAGGCTGTCCTCTCCTCTGCTTACAGTAGAAAGGCCTTGGAGCGATCCACTGAGACGCAGTGAGCATAAGCACGACAAAAGACAGGAAAACAGTGACCATGTTTCGGGCGACTAACATGCATTTCCCCACGATCAACTGATCCTAATGTTATTCCACAGACAGCCAGCAGGGGGAACTCCAGACTCGCAGGTTTTTCTGCTATCATACACCCAAAACTCACTAACCCAACAATACAACTATTTCCACCACTGGGCTTACTGCAGTCACTACTTCCACCTTTACTGAACTACCATGAAAAATACTTTTAGACAGCTGAAGCAAGCATACTTTTTAAAAAGTATCCTTACTTATGGACGAGGGATTTGGCAGTGTGGTCATTGAGATTTCATAATTCTTGTTGCATGCACAGGGGGATTAGCTCAAATGGTAGAGCGCTCGCTTAGCATGTGAGAGGTAGCGGGATCGATGCCCGCATCCTCCAACTATTTAGTTTGGTTCAATCAGCACACATTGTTGTTGTAGCTCTGGATACTAACCCAACAATACAACTATTTCCACCACTGGGCTTACTCCTATCACTACTTCAACCTTTACTGAACTACCATGAAAAATACTTTTAGACAGCTGAAGCAAGCATACTTGTTAAAAAGTATCCTTTCTTATGGACGAGGGATTTGGCAGTGTGGTCATTGAGATTTCATAATTCTTGTTGCATGCACAGGGGGATTAGCTCAAATGGTAGAGCGCTCGCTTAGCATGTGAGAGGTAGTGGGATCGATGCCTGCATCCTCCAACTATTTAGTTTGGTTCAATCAGCACACATTGTTGTTGTAGCTCTGGATACCAACCCAACAATACAACTATTTCCACCACTGGGCTTACTCCTATCACTACTTCAACCTTTACTGAACTACCATGAAAAATACTTTTAGACAGCTGAAGCAAGCATACTTGTTAAAAAGTATCCTTTCTTATGGACGAGGGATTTGGCAGTGCGGTCATTGAGATTTCATACTTCTTGTTGGAGGCACAGGGGGATTAGCTCAAATGGTAGAGCGCTCGCTTTGCATGCGAGAGGTAGCGGGATCGATGCCCGCATCCTCCAACTATTTAGTTTAGTTCAATCAGCACACATTGTTGTTGTAGCTCTGGATACTAACCCAACAATACAACTATTTCCACCACTGGGCTTACTCCTATCACTACTTCCACCTTTACTGAACTACCATGAAAAATACTTTTAGACAGCTGAAGCAAGCATACTTTTTAAAAAGTATCCTTACTTATGGACGAGGGATTTGGCAGTGTGGTCATTGAGATTTCATAATTCTTGTTGCATGCACAGGGGGATTAGCTCAAATGGTAGAGCGCTCGCTTAGCATGTGAGAGGTAGCGGGATCGATGCCTGCATCCTCCAACTATTTAGTTTGGTTCAATCAGCACACATTGTTGTTGTAGCTCTGGATACCAACCCAACAATACAACTATTTCCACCACTGGGCTTACTCCTATCACTACTTCAACCTTTACTGAACTACCATGAAAAATACTTTTAGACAGCTGAAGCAAGCATACTTGTTAAAAAGTATCCTTTCTTATGGACGAGGGATTTGGCAGTGCGGTCATTGAGATTTCATACTCCTTGTTGGAGGCACAGGGGGATTAGCTCAAATGGTAGAGCGCTCGCTTTGCATGCGAGAGGTAGCGGGATCGATGCCCGCATCCTCCAACTATTTAGTTTGGTTCAATCAGCACACATTGTTGTTGTAGCTCTGGATACTAACCCAACAATACAACTATTTCCACCACTGGGCTTACTCCTATCACTACTTCAACCTTTACTGAACTACCATGAAAAATACTTTTAGACAGCTGAAGCAAGCATACTTGTTAAAAAGTATCCTTTCTTATGGACGAGGGATTTGGCAGTGCGGTCATTGAGATTTCATACTTCTTCTTGGAGGCACAGGGGGATTAGCTCAAATGGTAGAGCGCTTGCTTAGCATGCGAGAGGTAGCTGGATCGATGCCCGCATCCTCCAACTATTTAGTTTGGTTCAATCAGCACACATTGTTGTTGTAGCTCTGGACTGATTTAACTAATCGAAGGATTAGTAAACAAATTGAATCAAGCGTGCTTGTCTGGCTCTAAAATGTGAATGTGTGTTGCTGGGGCAACCTGAGGACTGCAGTTGGGAAACACCAGTGGAAGGTAGAGTGTGGTGGCGAGTTGAAATATTGATTCAAAATAGACCAAACAGTAGACGACGCTATCGTGGCTGTTCATAATATATTAGGCTAAGTACTGTTTTATACTCTGCACTTTCAATTGTTGTGAGTTCATGACGTATTTCCCATGTAGTGTTTTAATAGGATAATTTAGGGACAGTTCAAAAATTACTGGGTGAGTGGGGGCTTGTAGCTCTCAAACTCTAGGGGTGTTTTTCCAAACATACTACCATGCTCCACACTCATGCTCCGATTGTATTCTCCACTCCGTTCTCTTGAGTACGTTTTTGTGTGGACGCGAGTGAGGAGAATGCATTAAGCAATACATTTAAGAAGCACTCGCACTCCCCCTACTGTATTACCTCACGCTTCACAGCCCCATTCACTGAACCTCCTTCCAGCCAGGACAATGGCAACAATAGACGAATCAAGATATACACAAAGCAAACGTTTGACGTCACAATTATCAGCTAGATATGTGAATCGTAACAATTTAGCTAGCCAGATAGCTAAACAGGACAAAAATGACCTAAAACGAATAATATGTAAGATAGATGTCAATTCTTCATGGTTACATTAGCTAGCTAACAATGCTTTGTTGCTATCTGGCTAGTTAACAGTACTAGTAGCTAGCCAGTCAGCCATATTGACTAATTATGGGCTTGCGATCTAAGGTACTTAGGCAGGTAACGTTAAACATGCCGAACAATACCAAATTACTCATGAACCATTAAGAGGGATCCCCATTTAAGTGATTTATTAAAAGGTAAAACAAAAAGAGCAGGAGTCATACATATATTTCTATCTCTATATTTATACATATTGAAAATAATTGGTATGTAGCACAGTTCTCTAGCACATACAAGTGCAAGCTAAGTGTCTGAAGTGAACTGCCTCAACTCCTCTCTAACTACAGACTCCATCACTCTCCATCTTATTATTATCATCTGAAGCTTTGGAAGCCATCGGCCAAGTATGTACCAGATCACCTTGAGTTTATTTGAGTTTTTAAAGCTACTTTGAGATTCTGTGTGTAATGAAAAGTGCTATATAGAATAAATCATAATTATTATTATTTATCCTACAGGGGAGGAGCCCTTGTCATAATGGCTTTGCGATATGATGGACAGCCTTCTGTTTGCTACTAAACAGGTCCTAATATCTTAGTCTGTGTGCCAGTTCATTCTCTCTTTTGACTTTGTTGTGGCAAGCAGAAACACACTGGAATTTAGGAAATCCCACCAAACCACCGAATTATTACTTCAATTAAAGGGACAAATTATGTGGTCGCTTGGGGTAATGCAAAAATCCCCTTTGGTTATCACATGTAGGCACATGTGTAGTTTATGAGACAGATATTTGATTTAGTAGCTGTTCATTTGTTAGTAAATGTTGGGAGCTGTGACTCTTATTTATTCTACTGGAAGGCTGTCCTCTCCTCTGCTTACAGTAGAAAGGCCTTGGAGCGATCCACTGAGACGTAGTGAGCATAAGCACGACAAAAGACAGGAAAACAGTGACCATGTTTCGGGCGACTAACATGCATTTCCCCACGATCAACTGATCCTAATGTTATTCCACAGACAGCCAGCAGGGGGAACTCCAGACTCGCAGGTTTTTCTGCTATCATACACCCAAAACTCACTAACCCAACAATACAACTATTTCCACCACTGGGCTTACTCCTATCACTACTTCAACCTTTACTGAACTACCATGAAAAATACTTTTAGACAGCTGAAGCAAGCATACTTGTTAAAAAGTATCCTTTCTTATGGACGAGGGATTTGGCAGTGCGGTCATTGAGATTTCATACTTCTTGTTGGAGGCACAGGGGGATTAGCTCAAATGGTAGAGCGCTCGCTTAGCATGCGAGAGGTAGCGGGATCGATGCCCGCATCCTCCAACTATTTAGTTTGGTTCAATCAGCACACATTGTTGTTGTAGCTCTGGATACTAACCCAACAATACAACTATTTCCACCACTCGGCTTACTCCTATCACTACTTCAACCTTTACTGAACTACCATGAAAAATACTTTTAGACAGCTGAAGCAAGCATACTTGTTAAAAAGTATCCTTTCTTATGGACGAGGGATTTGGCAGTGCGGTCATTGAGATTTCATACTTCGTGTTGGAGGCACAGGGGGATTAGCTCAAATGGCAGAGCGCTCGCTTAGCATGCGAGAGGTAGCGGGATCGATGCCCGCATCCTCCAACTATTTAGTTTGGTTCAATCAGCACACATTGTTGTTGTAGCTCTGGATACTAACCCAACAATGCAACTATTTCCACCACTGGGCTTACTCCTATCACTACTTCAACCTTTACTGAACTACCATGAAAAATACTTTTAGACAGCTGAAGCAAGCATACTTGTTAAAAAGTATCCTTTCTTATGGACGAGGGATTTGGCAGTGCAGTCATTGAGATTTCATACTTCTTGTTGGAGGCACAGGGTGATTAGCTCAAATGGTAGAGCGCTCGCTTAGCATGTGAGAGGTAGCGGGATCGATACCCGCATCCTCCAAATATTTAGTTTGGTTCAATCAGCACACATTGTTGTTGTAGCTCTGGACTGATTTAACTCATCGAAGGATTAGTAAACAAATTGAATCAAGCGTGCTTGTCTGGCTCTAAAATGTGAATGTGTGTTGCTGGGGCATCCTGAGGACTGCAGTTGGGAAACACCAGTGGAAGGTAGAGTATGGTGGCGAGTTGAAATATTGATTCAAAATAGAGCAAACAGTAGACGACGCTATCGTGGCTGTTCATAATATATTAGGCTAAGTACTGTTTTATACTCTGCACTTTCAATTGTTGTGAGTTCATGACGTATTTCCCATGTAGTGTTTTAATAGGATAATTTAGGGACAGTTCAAAAATTACTGGGTGAGTGGGGGCTTGTAGCTCTCAAACTCTAGGGGTGTTTTTCCAAACATACTACCATGCTCCACACTCATGCTCCGATTGTATTCTCCACTCCGTTCTCTTGAGTACGTTTTTGTGTGGACGCGAGTGAGGAGAATGCATAAAGCAATACATTTAAGAAGCACTCGCACTCCCCCTACTGTATTACCTCACGCTTCACAGCCCCATTCACTGAACCTCCTTCCAGCCAGGACAATGGCAACAATAGACGAATCAAGATATACACAAAGCAAACGTTTGACGTCACAATTATCAGCTAGATATGTGAATCGTAACAATTTAGCTAGCCAGATAGCTAAACAGGACAAAAATGACCTAAAACGAATAATATGTAAGATAGATGTCAATTCTTCATGGTTACATTAGCTAGCTAACAATGCTTTGTTGCTATCTGGCTAGTTAACAGTACTAGTAGCTAGCCAGTCAGCCATATTGACTAATTATGGGCTTGCGATCTAAGGTACTTAGGCAGGTAACGTTAAACATGCCGAACAATACCAAATTACTCATGAACCATTAAGAGGGATCCCCATTTAAGTGATTTATTAAAAGGTAAAACAAAAAGAGCAGGAGTCATACATATATTTCTATCTCTATATTTATACATATTGAAAATAATTGGTATGTAGCACAGTTCTCTAGCACATACAAGTGCAAGCTAAGTGTCTGAAGTGAACTGCCTCAACTCCTCTCTAACTACAGACTCCATCACTCTCCATCTTATTATTATCATCTGAAGCTTTGGAAGCCATCGGCCAAGTATGTACCAGATCACCTTGAGTTTATTTGAGTTTTTAAAGCTACTTTGAGATTCTGTGTGTAATGAAAAGTGCTATATAGAATAAATCATAATTATTATTATTTATCCTACAGGGGAGGAGCCCTTGTCATAATGGCTTTGCGATATGATGGACAGCCTTCTGTTTGCTACTAAACAGGTCCTAATATCTTAGTCTGTGTGCCAGTTCATTCTCTCTTTTGACTTTGTTGTGGCAAGCAGAAACACACTGGAATTTAGGAAATCCCACCAAACCACCGAATTATTACTTCAATTAAAGGGACAAATTATGTGGTCGCTTGGGGTAATGCAAAAATCCCCTTTGGTTATCACATGTAGGCACATGTGTAGTTTATGAGACAGATATTTGATTTAGTAGCTGTTCATTTGTTAGTAAATGTTGGGAGCTGTGACTCTTATTTATTCTACTGGAAGGCTGTCCTCTCCTCTGCTTACAGTAGAAAGGCCTTGGAGCGATCCACTGAGACGTAGTGAGCATAAGCACGACAAAAGACAGGAAAACAGTGACCATGTTTCGGGCGACTAACATGCATTTCCCCACGATCAACTGATCCTAATGTTATTCCACAGACAGCCAGCAGGGGGAACTCCAGACTCGCAGGTTTTTCTGCTATCATACACCCAAAACTCACTAACCCAACAATACAACTATTTCCACCACTGGGCTTACTCCTATCACTACTTCAACCTTTACTGAACTACCATGAAAAATACTTTTAGACAGCTGAAGCAAGCATACTTGTTAAAAAGTATCCTTTCTTATGGACGAGGGATTTGGCAGTGCGGTCATTGAGATTTCATACTTCTTGTTGGAGGCACAGGGGGATTAGCTCAAATGGTAGAGCGCTCGCTTAGCATGCGAGAGGTAGCGGGATCGATGCCCGCATCCTCCAACTATTTAGTTTGGTTCAATCAGCACACATTGTTGTTGTAGCTCTGGATACTGACCCAACAATACAACTATTTCCACCACTCGGCTTACTCCTATCACTACTTCAACCTTTACTGAACTACCATGAAAAATACTTTTAGACAGCTGAAGCAAGCATACTTGTTAAAAAGTATCCTTTCTTATGGACGAGGGATTTGGCAGTGCGGTCATTGAGATTTCATACTTCGTGTTGGAGGCACAGGGGGATTAGCTCAAATGGCAGAGCGCTCGCTTAGCATGCGAGAGGTAGCGGGATCGATGCCCGCATCCTCCAACTATTTAGTTTGGTTCAATCAGCACACATTGTTGTTGTAGCTCTGGATACTAACCCAACAATGCAACTATTTCCACCACTGGGCTTACTCCTATCACTACTTCAACCTTTACTGAACTACCATGAAAAATACTTTTAGACAGCTGAAGCAAGCATACTTGTTAAAAAGTATCCTTTCTTATGGACGAGGGATTTGGCAGTGCAGTCATTGAGATTTCATACTTCTTGTTGGAGGCACAGGGTGATTAGCTCAAATGGTAGAGCGCTCGCTTAGCATGTGAGAGGTAGCGGGATCGATACCCGCATCCTCCAAATATTTAGTTTGGTTCAATCAGCACACATTGTTGTTGTAGCTCTGGACTGATTTAACTCATCGAAGGATTAGTAAACAAATTGAATCAAGCGTGCTTGTCTGGCTCTAAAATGTGAATGTGTGTTGCTGGGGCATCCTGAGGACTGCAGTTGGGAAACACCAGTGGAAGGTAGAGTATGGTGGCGAGTTGAAATATTGATTCAAAATAGAGCAAACAGTAGACGACGCTATCGTGGCTGTTCATAATATATTAGGCTAAGTACTGTTTTATACTCTGCACTTTCAATTGTTGTGAGTTCATGACGTATTTCCCATGTAGTGTTTTAATAGGATAATTTAGGGACAGTTCAAAAATTACTGGGTGAGTGGGGGCTTGTAGCTCTCAAACTCTAGGGGTGTTTTTCCAAACATACTACCATGCTCCACACTCATGCTCCGATTGTATTCTCCACTCCGTTCTCTTGAGTACGTTTTTGTGTGGACGCGAGTGAGGAGAATGCATAAAGCAATACATTTAAGAAGCACTCGCACTCCCCCTACTGTATTACCTCACGCTTCACAGCCCCATTCACTGAACCTCCTTCCAGCCAGGACAATGGCAACAATAGACGAATCAAGATATACACAAAGCAAACGTTTGACGTCACAATTATCAGCTAGATATGTGAATCGTAACAATTTAGCTAGCCAGATAGCTAAACAGGACAAAAATGACCTAAAACGAATAATATGTAAGATAGATGTCAATTCTTCATGGTTACATTAGCTAGCTAACAATGCTTTGTTGCTATCTGGCTAGTTAACAGTACTAGTAGCTAGCCAGTCAGCCCTATTGACTAATTATGGGCTTGCGATCTAAGGTACTTAGGCAGGTAACGTTAAACATGCCGAACAATACCAAATTACTCATGAACCATTAAGAGGGATCCCCATTTAAGTGATTTATTAAAAGGTAAAACAAAAAGAGCAGGAGTCATACATATATTTCTATCTCTATATTTATACATATTGAAAATAATTGGTATGTAGCACAGTTCTCTAGCACATACAAGTGCAAGCTAAGTATCTGAAGTGAACTGCCTCAACTCCTCTCTAACTACAGACTCCATCACTCTCCATCTTATTATTATCATCTGAAGCTTTGGAAGCCATCGGCCAAGTATGTACCAGATCACCTTGAGTTTATTTGAGTTTTTAAAGCTACTTTGAGATTCTGTGTGTAATGAAAAGTGCTATATAGAATAAATCATAATTATTATTATTTATCCTACAGGGGAGGAGGAGCCCTTGTCATAATGGCTTTGCGATATGATGGACAGCCTTCTGTTTGCTACTAAACAGGTCCTAATATCTTAGTCTGTGTGCCAGTTCATTCTCTCTTTTGACTTTGTTGTGGCAAGCAGAAACACACTGGAATTTAGGAAATCCCACCAAACCACCGAATTATTACTTCAATTAAAGGGACAAATTATGTGGTCGCTTGGGGTAATGCAAAAATCCCCTTTGGTTATCACATGTAGGCACATGTGTAGTTTATGAGACAGATCTTTGATTTAGTAGCTGTTCATTTGTTAGTAAATGTTGGGAGCTGTGACTCTTATTTATTCTACTGGAAGGCTGTCCTCTCCTCTGCTTACAGTAGAAAGGCCTTGGAGCGATCCACTGAGACGCAGTGAGCATAAGCACGACAAAAGACAGGAAAACAGTGACCATGTTTCGGGCGACTAACATGCATTTCCCCACGATCAACTGATCCTAATGTTATTCCACAGACAGCCAGCAGGGGGAACTCCAGACTCGCAGGTTTTTCTGCTATCATACACCCAAAACTCACTAACCCAACAATACAACTATTTCCACCACTGGGCTTACTGCAGTCACTACTTCCACCTTTACTGAACTGCCATGAAAAATACTTTTAGACAGCTGAAGCAAGCATACTTTTTAAAAAGTATCCTTACTTATGGACGAGGGATTTGGCAGTGTGGTCATTGAGATTTCATACTTCTTGTTGGATGCAACAGGGGGATTATCTCAAATGGTAGAGCGCTCGCTTAGCATGCGAGAGGTAGCGGGATCGATACCCGCATCCTCCAACTATTTAGTTTGGTTCAATCAGCACACATTGTTGTTGTAGCTCTGGATACTAACCCAACAATACAACTATTTCCACCACTGGGCTTACTCCTATCACTACCACTACTTCAACCTTTACTGAACTACCATGAAAAATACTTTTAGACAGCTGAAGCAAGCATACTTGTTAAAAAGTATCCTTTCTTATGGACGAGGAATTTGGCAGTGCGGTCATTGAGATTTCATACTTCTTGTTGGAGGCACAGGGGGATTGGCTCAAATGGTAGAGCGCTCCCTTAGCATGCGAGAGGTAGCGGGATCGATGCCCGCATCCTCCAACTATTTAGTTTGGTTCAATCAGCACACATTGTTGTTGTAGCTCTGGATACTAACCCAACAATACAACTATTTCCACCACTGGGCTTACTCCTATCACTACTTCAACCTTTACTGAACTACCATGAAAAATACTTTTAGACAGCTGAAGCAAGCATACTTGTTAAAAAGTATCCTTTCTTATGGACGAGGGATTTGGCAGTGCGGTCATTGAGATTTCATACTTCTTGTTGGATGCACAGGGGGATTAGCTCAAATGGTAGAGCGCTCGCTTAGCATGCGAGAGGTAGCGGGATCGATGCCCGCATCCTCCAACTATTTAGTTTGGTTCAATCAGCACACATTGTTGTTGTAGCTCTGGATACTAACCCAACAATACAACTATTTCCACCACTGGGCTTACTCCTATCACTACCACTACTTCAACCTTTACTGAACTACCATGAAAAATACTTTTAGACAGCTGAAGCAAGCATACTTGTTAAAAAGTATCCTTTCTTATGGACGAGGAATTTGGCAGTGCGGTCATTGAGATTTCATACTTCTTGTTGGAGGCACAGGGGGATTGGCTCAAATGGTAGAGCGCTCCCTTAGCATGCGAGAGGTAGCGGGATCGATGCCCGCATCCTCCAACTATTTAGTTTGGTTCAATCAGCACACATTGTTGTTGTAGCTCTGGATACTAACCCAACAATACAACTATTTCCACCACTGGGCTTACTCCTATCACTACTTCAACCTTTACTGAACTACCATGAAAAATACTTTTAGACAGCTGAAGCAAGCATACTTGTTAAAAAGTATCCTTTCTTATGGACGAGGGATTTGGCAGTGCGGTCATTGAGATTTCATTCTTCTTGTTGGAGGCACAGGGGGATTAGCTCAAATGGTAGAGCGCTCGCTTAGCATGCGAGAGGTAGCGGGATCGATGCACCCATCCTCCAACTATTTAGTTTGGTTCAATCAGCACACATTGTTGTTGTAGCTCTGGATACTAACCCAACAATACAACTATTTCCACCACTGGGCTTACTCCTATCACTACTTCAACCTTTACTGAACTACCATGAAAAATACTTTTAGACAGCTGAAGCAAGCATACTTGTTAAAAAGTATCCTTTCTTATGGACGAGGGATTTGGCAGTGCAGTCATTGAGATTTCATACTTCTTGTTGGAGGCACAGGGGGATTAGCTCAAATGGTAGAGCGCTCGCTTAGCATGTGAGAGGTAGCGGGATTGATGCCCGCATCCTCCAAATATTTAGTTTGGTTCAATCAGCACACATTGTTGTTGTAGCTCTGGACTGATTTAACTCATCGAAGGATTAGTAAACAAATTGAATCAAGCGTGCTTGTCTGGCTCTAAAATGTGAATGTGTGTTGCTGGGGCATCCTGAGGACTGCAGTTGGGAAACACCAGTGGAAGGTAGAGTATGGTGGCGAGTTGAAATATTGATTCAAAATAGACCAAACAGTAGACGACGCTATCGTGGCTGTTCATAATATATTAGGCTAAGTACTGTTTTATACTCTGCACTTTCAATTGTTGTGAGTTCATGACGTATTTCCCATGTAGTGTTTTAATAGGATAATTTAGGGACAGTTCAAAAATTACTGGGTGAGTGGGGGCTTGTAGCTCTCAAACTCTAGGGGTGTTTTTCCAAACATACTACCATGCTCCACACTCATGCTCCGATTGTATTCTCCACTCCGTTCTCTTGAGTACGTTTTTGTGTGGACGCGAGTGAGGAGAATGCATAAAGCAATACATTTAAGAAGCACTCGCACTCCCCCTACTGTATTACCTCACGCTTCACAGCCCCATTCACTGAACCTCCTTCCAGCCAGGACAATGGCAACAATAGACGAATCAAGATATACACAAAGCAAACGTTTGACGTCACAATTATCAGCTAGATATGTGAATCGTAACAATTTAGCTAGCCAGATAGCTAAACAGGACAAAAATGACCTAAAACGAATAATATGTAAGATAGATGTCAATTCTTCATGGTTACATTAGCTAGCTAACAATGCTTTGTTGCTATCTGGCTAGTTAACAGTACTAGTAGCTAGCCAGTCAGCCCTATTGACTAATTATGGGCTTGCGATCTAAGGTACTTAGGCAGGTAACGTTAAACATGCCGAACAATACCAAATTACTCATGAACCATTAAGAGGGATCCCCATTTAAGTGATTTATTAAAAGGTAAAACAAAAAGAGCAGGAGTCATACATATATTTCTATCTCTATATTTATACATATTGAAAATAATTGGTATGTAGCACAGTTCTCTAGCACATACAAGTGCAAGCTAAGTATCTGAAGTGAACTGCCTCAACTCCTCTCTAACTACAGACTCCATCACTCTCCATCTTATTATTATCATCTGAAGCTTTGGAAGCCATCGGCCAAGTATGTACCAGATCACCTTGAGTTTATTTGAGTTTTTAAAAGCTACTTTGAGATTCTGTGTGTAATGAAAAGTGCTATATAGAATAAATCATAATTATTATTATTTATCCTACAGGGGAGGAGGAGCCCTTGTCATAATGGCTTTGCGATATGATGGACAGCCTTCTGTTTGCTACTAAACAGGTCCTAATATCTTAGTCTGTGTGCCAGTTCATTCTCTCTTTTGACTTTGTTGTGGCAAGCAGAAACACACTGGAATTTAGGAAATCCCACCAAACCACCGAATTATTACTTCAATTAAAGGGACAAATTATGTGGTCGCTTGGGGTAATGCAAAAATCCCCTTTGGTTATCACATGTAGGCACATGTGTAGTTTATGAGACAGATCTTTGATTTAGTAGCTGTTCATTTGTTAGTAAATGTTGGGAGCTGTGACTCTTATTTATTCTACTGGAAGGCTGTCCTCTCCTCTGCTTACAGTAGAAAGGCCTTGGAGCGATCCACTGAGACGCAGTGAGCATAAGCACGACAAAAGACAGGAAAACAGTGACCATGTTTCGGGCGACTAACATGCATTTCCCCACGATCAACTGATCCTAATGTTATTCCACAGACAGCCAGCAGGGGGAACTCCAGACTCGCAGGTTTTTCTGCTATCATACACCCAAAACTCACTAACCCAACAATACAACTATTTCCACCACTGGGCTTACTGCAGTCACTACTTCCACCTTTACTGAACTACCATGAAGAATACTTTTAGACAGCTGAAGCAAGCATACTTTTTAAAAAGTATCCTTACTTATGGACGAGGGATTTGGCAGTGTGGTCATTGAGATTTCATACTTCTTGTTGGATGCACAGGGGGATTAGCTCAAATGGTAGAGCGCTCGCTTAGCATGCGAGAGGTAGCGGGATTGATGCCCGCATCCTCCAACTACTTAGTTTGGTTCAATCAGCACACATTGTTGTTGTAGCTCTGGATACTAACCCAACAATACAACTATTTCCACCACTGGGCTTACTCCTATAACTACTTCAACCTTTACTGAACTACCATGAAAAATACTTTTAGACAGCTGAAGCAAGCATACTTGTTAAAAAGTATCCTTTCTTATGGACGAGGGATTTGGCAGTGCGGTCATTGAGATTTCATACTTCTTGTTGGAGGCACAGGGGGATTAGCTCAAATGGTAGAGCGCTCGCTTAGCATGTGAGAGGTAGCGGGATCGATGCCCGCATCCTCCAACTATTTAGTTTGGTTCAATCAGCACACATTGTTGTTGTAGCTCTGGACTGATTTAACTAATCGAAGGATTAGTAAACAAATTGAATCAAGCGTGCTTGTCTGGCTCTAAAATGTGAATGTGTGTTGCTGGGGCAACCTGAGGACTGCAGTTGGGAAACACCAGTGGGAAATACGTAGAGTGTGGTGGCGAGTTGAAATATTGATTCAAAATAGACCAAACAGTAGACGACGCTATCGTGGCTGTTCATAATATATTAGGCTAAGTACTGTTTTATACTCTGCACTTTCAATTGTTGTGAGTTCATGACGTATTTCCCATGTAGTGTTTTAATAGGATAATTTAGGGACAGTTCAAAAATTACTGGGTGAGTGGGGGCTTGTAGCTCTCAAACTCTAGGGGTGTTTTTCCAAACATACTACCATGCTCCACACTCATGCTCCGATTGTATTCTCCACTCCGTTCTCTTGAGTACGTTTTTGTGTGGACGCGAGTGAGGAGAATGCATTAAGCAATACATTTAAGAAGCACTCGCACTCCCCCTACTGTATTACCTCACGCTTCACAGCCCCATTCACTGAACCTCCTTCCAGCCAGGACAATGGCAACAATAGACGAATCAAGATATACACAAAGCAAACGTTTGACGTCACAATTATCAGCTAGATATGTGAATCGTAACAATTTAGCTAGCCAGATAGCTAAACAGGACAAAAATGACCTAAAACGAATAATATGTAAGATAGATGTCAATTCTTCATGGTTACATTAGCTAGCTAACAATGCTTTGTTGCTATCTGGCTAGTTAACAGTACTAGTAGCTAGCCAGTCAGCCCTATTGACTAATTATGGGCTTGCGATCTAAGGTACTTAGGCAGGTAACGTTAAACATGCCGAACAATACCAAATTACTCATGAACCATTAAGAGGGATCCCCATTTAAGTGATTTATTAAAAGGTAAAACAAAAAGAGCAGGAGTCATACATATATTTCTATCTCTATATTTATACATATTGAAAATAATTGGTATGTAGCACAGTTCTCTAGCACATACAAGTGCAAGCTAAGTATCTGAAGTGAACTGCCTCAACTCCTCTCTAACTACAGACTCCATCACTCTCCATCTTATTATTATCATCTGAAGCTTTGGAAGCCATCGGCCAAGTATGTACCAGATCACCTTGAGTTTATTTGAGTTTTTAAAGCTACTTTGAGATTCTGTGTGTAATGAAAAGTGCTATATAGAATAAATCATAATTATTATTATTTATCCTACAGGGGAGGAGGAGCCCTTGTCATAATGGCTTTGCGATATGATGGACAGCCTTCTGTTTGCTACTAAACAGGTCCTAATATCTTAGTCTGTGTGCCAGTTCATTCTCTCTTTTGACTTTGTTGTGGCAAGCAGAAACACACTTGAATTTAGGAAATCCCACCAAACCACCGAATTATTACTTCAATTAAAGGGACAAATTATGTGGTCGCTTGGGGTAATGCAAAAATCCCCTTTGGTTATCACATGTAGGCACATGTGTAGTTTATGAGACAGATCTTTGATTTAGTAGCTGTTCATTTGTTAGTAAATGTTGGGAGCTGTGACTCTTATTTATTCTACTGGAAGGCTGTCCTCTCCTCTGCTTACAGTAGAAAGGCCTTGGAGCGATCCACTGAGACGCAGTGAGCATAAGCACGACAAAAGACAGGAAAACAGTGACCATGTTTCGGGCGACTAACATGCATTTCCCCACGATCAACTGATCCTAATGTTATTCCACAGACAGCCAGCAGGGGGAACTCCAGACTCGCAGGTTTTTCTGCTATCATACACCCAAAACTCACTAACCCAACAATACAACTATTTCCACCACTGGGCTTACTGCAGTCACTACTTCCACCTTTACTGAACTACCATGAAGAATACTTTTAGACAGTTGAAGCAAGCATACTTTTTAAAAAGTATCCTTACTTATGGACGAGGGATTTGAATCAAGCGTGCTTGTCTGGCTCTAAAATGTGAATGTGTGTTGCTGGGGCAACCTGAGGACTGCAGTTGGGAAACACCAGTGGGAAATACGTAGAGTGTGGTGGCGAGTTGAAATATTGATTCAAAATAGACCAAACAGTAGACGACGCTATCGTGGCTGTTCATAATATATTAGGCTAAGTACTGTTTTATACTCTGCACTTTCAATTGTTGTGAGTTCATGACGTATTTCCCATGTAGTGTTTTAATAGGATAATTTAGGGACAGTTCAAAAATTACTGGGTGAGTGGGGGATTGTAGCTCTCAAACTCTAGGGGTGTTTTTCCAAACATACTACCATGCTCCACACTCATGCTCCGATTGTATTCTCCACTCCGTTCTCTTGAGTACGTTTTTGTGTGGACGCGAGTGAGGAGAATGCATTAAGCAATACATTTAAGAAGCACTCGCACTCCCCCTACTGTATTACCTCACGCTTCACAGCCCCATTCACTGAACCTCCTTCCAGCCAGGACAATGGCAACAATAGACGAATCAAGATATACACAAAGCAAACGTTTGACGTCACAATTATCAGCTAGATATGTGAATCGTAACAATTTAGCTAGCCAGATAGCTAAACAGGACAAAAATGACCTAAAACGAATAATATGTAAGATAGATGTCAATTCTTCATGGTTACATTAGCTAGCTAACAATGCTTTGTTGCTATCTGGCTAGTTAACAGTACTAGTAGCTAGCCAGTCAGCCCTATTGACTAATTATGGGCTTGCGATCTAAGGTACTTAGGCAGGTAACGTTAAACATGCCGAACAATACCAAATTACTCATGAACCATTAAGAGGGATCCCCATTTAAGTGATTTATTAAAAGGTAAAACAAAAAGAGCAGGAGTCATACATATATTTCTATCTCTATATTTATACATATTGAAAATAATTGGTATGTAGCACAGTTCTCTAGCACATACAAGTGCAAGCTAAGTATCTGAAGTGAACTGCCTCAACTCCTCTCTAACTACAGACTCCATCACTCTCCATCTTATTATTATCATCTGAAGCTTTGGAAGCCATCGGCCAAGTATGTACCAGATCACCTTGAGTTTATTTGAGTTTTTAAAGCTACTTTGAGATTCTGTGTGTAATGAAAAGTGCTATATAGAATAAATCATAATTATTATTATTTATCCTACAGGGGAGGAGGAGCCCTTGTCATAATGGCTTTGCGATATGATGGACAGCCTTCTGTTTGCTACTAAACAGGTCCTAATATCTTAGTCTGTGTGCCAGTTCATTCTCTCTTTTGACTTTGTTGTGGCAAGCAGAAACACACTGGAATTTAGGAAATCCCACCAAACCACCGAATTATTACTTCAATTAAAGGGACAAATTATGTGGTCGCTTGGGGTAATGCAAAAATCCCCTTTGGTTATCACATGTAGGCACATGTGTAGTTTATGAGACAGATCTTTGATTTAGTAGCTGTTCATTTGTTAGTAAATGTTGGGAGCTGTGACTCTTATTTATTCTACTGGAAGGCTGTCCTCTCCTCTGCTTACAGTAGAAAGGCCTTGGAGCGATCCACTGAGACGCAGTGAGCATAAGCACGACAAAAGACAGGAAAACAGTGACCATGTTTCGGGCGACTAACATGCATTTCCCCACGATCAACTGATCCTAATGTTATTCCACAGACAGCCAGCAGGGGGAACTCCAGACTCGCAGGTTTTTCTGCTATCATACACCCAAAACTCACTAACCCAACAATACAACTATTTCCACCACTGGGCTTACTGCAGTCACTACTTCCACCTTTACTGAACTACCATGAAGAATACTTTTAGACAGCTGAAGCAAGCATACTTTTTAAAAAGTATCCTTACTTATGGACGAGGGATTTGGCAGTGTGGTCATTGAGATTTCATACTTCTTGTTGGATGCACAGGGGGATTAGCTCAAATGGTAGAGCGCTCGCTTAGCATGCGAGAGGTAGCGGGATCGATGCCCGCATCCTCCAACTACTTAGTTTGGTTCAATCAGCACACATTGTTGTTGTAGCTCTGGATACTAACCCAACAATACAACTATTTCCACCACTGGGCTTACTCCTATAACTACTTCAACCTTTACTGAACTACCACGAAAAATACTTTTAGACAGCTGAAGCAAGCATACTTGTTAAAAAGTATCCTTTCTTATGGACGAGGAATTTGGCAGTGCGGTCATTGAGATTTCATACTTCTTGTTGCAGACACAGGGGGATTGGCTCAAATGGTAGAGCGCTTGCTTAGCATGCGAGAGGTAGCGGGATCGATGCCCGCATCCTCCAACTATTTAGTTTGGTTCAATCAGCACACATTGTTGTTGTAGATCTGGATAACAATACAACTATTTCCACCACTGGGCTTACTCCTATCACTACTTCAACCTTTACTGAACTACCATGAAAAATACTTTTAGACAGCTGAAGCAAGCATACTTGTTAAAAAGTATCCTTTCTTATGGACGAGGGATTTGGCAGTGCGGTCATTGAGATTTCATACTTCTTGTTGGAGGCACAGGGGGATTAGCTCAAATGGTAGAGCGCTCGCTTAGCATGCGAGAGGTAGCGGGATCGATGCCCGCATCCTCCAACTATTTAGTTTGGTTCAATCAGCACACATTGTTGTTGTAGCTCTGGACTGATTTAACTAATCGAAGGATTAGTAAACAAATTGAATCAAGCGTGCTTGTCTGGCTCTAAAATGTGAATGTGTGTTGCTGGGGCAACCTGAGGACTGCAGTTGGGAAACACCAGTGGGAAATACGTAGAGTGTGGTGGCGAGTTGAAATATTGATTCAAAATAGACCAAACAGTAGACGACCATATCGTGGCTGTTCATAATATATTAGGCTAAGTACTGTTTTATACTCTGCACTTTCAATTGTTGTGAGTTCATGACGTATTTCCCATGTAGTGTTTTAATAGGATAATTTAGGGACAGTTCAAAAATTACTGGGTGAGTGGGGGCTTGTAGCTCTCAAACTCTAGGGGTGTTTTTCCAAACATACTACCATGCTCCACACTCATGCTCCGATTGTATTCTCCACTCCGTTCTCTTGAGTACGTTTTTGTGTGGACGCGAGTGAGGAGAATGCATAAAGCAATACATTTAAGAAGCACTCGCACTCCCCCTACTGTATTACCTCACGCTTCACAGCCCCATTCACTGAACCTCCTTCCAGCCAGGACAATGGCAACAGTAGACGAATCAAGATATACACAAAGCAAACGTTTGACGTCACAATTATCAGCTAGATATGTGAATCGTAACAATTTAGCTAGCCAGATAGCTAAACAGGACAAAAATGACCTAAAACGAATAATATGTAAGATAGATGTCAATTCTTCATGGTTACATTAGCTAGCTAACAATGCTTTGTTGCTATCTGGCTAGTTAACAGTACTAGTAGCTAGCCAGTCAGCCCTATTGACTAATTATGGGCTTGCGATCTAAGGTACTTAGGCAGGTAACGTTAAACATGCCGAACAATACCAAATTACTCATGAACCATTAAGAGGGATCCCCATTTAAGTGATTTATTAAAAGGTAAAACAAAAAGAGCAGGAGTCATACATATATTTCTATCTCTATATTTATACATATTGAAAATAATTGGTATGTAGCACAGTTCTCTAGCACATACAAGTGCAAGCTAAGTATCTGAAGTGAACTGCCTCAACTCCTCTCTAACTACAGACTCCATCACTCTCCATCTTATTATTATCATCTGAAGCTTTGGAAGCCATCGGCCAAGTATGTACCAGATCACCTTGAGTTTATTTGAGTTTTTAAAGCTACTTTGAGATTCTGTGTGTAATGAAAAGTGCTATATAGAATAAATCATAATTATTATTATTTATCCTACAGGGGAGGAGCCCTTGTCATAATGGCTTTGCGATATGATGGACAGCCTTCTGTTTGCTACTAAACAGGTCCTAATATCTTAGTCTGTGTGCCAGTTCATTCTCTCTTTTGACTTTGTTGTGGCAAGCAGAAACACACTGGAATTTAGGAAATCCCACCAAACCACCGAATTATTACTTCAATTAAAGGGACAAATTATGTGGTCGCTTGGGGTAATGCAAAAATCCCCTTTGGTTATCACATGTAGGCACATGTGTAGTTTATGAGACAGATATTTGATTTAGTAGCTGTTCATTTGTTAGTAAATGTTGGGAGCTGTGACTCTTATTTATTCTACTGGAAGGCTGTCCTCTCCTCTGCTTACAGTAGAAAGGCCTTGGAGCGATCCACTGAGACGCAGTGAGCATAAGCACGACAAAAGACAGGAAAACAGTGACCATGTTTCGGGCGACTAACATGCATTTCCCCACGATCAACTGATCCTAATGTTATTCCACAGACAGCCAGCAGGGGGAACTCCAGACTCGCAGGTTTTTCTGCTATCATACACCCAAAACTCACTAACCCAACAATACAACTATTTCCACCACTGGGCTTACTGCAGTCACTACTTCCACCTTTACTGAACTACCATGAAGAATACTTTTAGACAGCTGAAGCAAGCATACTTTTTAAAAAGTATCCTTACTTATGGACGAGGGATTTGGCAGTGTGGTCATTGAGATTTCATACTTCTTGTTGGATGCACAGGGGGATTAGCTCAAATGGTAGAGCGCTCGCTTAGCATGCGAGAGGTAGCGGGATCGATGCCCGCATCCTCCAACTACTTAGTTTGGTTCAATCAGCACACATTGTTGTTGTAGCTCTGGATACTAACCCAACAATACAACTATTTCCACCACTGGGCTTACTCCTATAACTACTTCAACCTTTACTGAACTACCATGAAAAATACTTTTAGACAGCTGAAGCAAGCATACTTGTTAAAAAGTATCCTTTCTTATGGACGAGGAATTTGGCAGTGCGGTCATTGAGATTTCATACTTCTTGTTGGAGACACAGGGGGATTGGCTCAAATGGTAGAGCGCTCGCTTAGCATGCGAGAGGTAGCGGGATCGATGCCCGCATCCTCCAACTATTTAGTTTGGTTCAATCAGCACACATTGTTGTTCTAGATCTGGATAACAATACAACTATTTCCACCACTGGGCTTACTCCTATCACTACTTCAACCTTTACTGAACTACCATGAAAAATACTTTTAGACAGCTGAAGCAAGCATACTTGTTAAAAAGTATCCTTTCTTATGGACGAGGGATTTGGCAGTGCGGTCATTGAGATTTCATACTTCTTGTTGGAGGCACAGGGGGATTAGCTCAAATGGTAGAGCGCTCGCTTAGCATGTGAGAGGTAGCGGGATCGATGCCCGCATCCTCCAACTATTTAGTTTGGTTCAATCAGCACACATTGTTGTTGTAGCTCTGGACTGATTTAACTAATCGAAGGATTAGTAAACAAATTGAATCAAGCGTGCTTGTCTGGCTCTAAAATGTGAATGTGTGTTGCTGGGGCAACCTGAGGACTGCAGTTGGGAAACACCAGTGGGAAATACGTAGAGTGTGGTGGCGAGTTGAAATATTGATTCAAAATAGACCAAACAGTAGACGACGCTATCGTGGCTGTTCATAATATATTAGGCTAAGTACTGTTTTATACTCTGCACTTTCAATTGTTGTGAGTTCATGACGTATTTCCCATGTAGTGTTTTAATAGGATAATTTAGGGACAGTTCAAAAATTACTGGGTGAGTGGGGGCTTGTAGCTCTCAAACTCTAGGGGTGTTTTTCCAAACATACTACCATGCTCCACACTCATGCTCCGATTGTATTCTCCACTCCGTTCTCTTGAGTACGTTTTTGTGTGGACGCGAGTGAGGAGAATGCATTAAGCAATACATTTAAGAAGCACTCGCACTCCCCCTACTGTATTACCTCACGCTTCACAGCCCCATTCACTGAACCTCCTTCCAGCCAGGACAATGGCAACAATAGACGAATCAAGATATACACAAAGCAAACGTTTGACGTCACAATTATCAGCTAGATATGTGAATCGTAACAATTTAGCTAGCCAGATAGCTAAACAGGACAAAAATGACCTAAAACGAATAATATGTAAGATAGATGTCAATTCTTCATGGTTACATTAGCTAGCTAACAATGCTTTGTTGCTATCTGGCTAGTTAACAGTACTAGTAGCTAGCCAGTCAGCCCTATTGACTAATTATGGGCTTGCGATCTAAGGTACTTAGGCAGGTAACGTTAAACATGCCGAACAATACCAAATTACTCATGAACCATTAAGAGGGATCCCCATTTAAGTGATTTATTAAAAGGTAAAACAAAAAGAGCAGGAGTCATACATATATTTCTATCTCTATATTTATACATATTGAAAATAATTGGTATGTAGCACAGTTCTCTAGCACATACAAGTGCAAGCTAAGTATCTGAAGTGAACTGCCTCAACTCCTCTCTAACTACAGACTCCATCACTCTCCATCTTATTATTATCATCTGAAGCTTTGGAAGCCATCGGCCAAGTATGTACCAGATCACCTTGAGTTTATTTGAGTTTTTAAAGCTACTTTGAGATTCTGTGTGTAATGAAAAGTGCTATATAGAATAAATCATAATTATTATTATTTATCCTACAGGGGAGGAGGAGCCCTTGTCATAATGGCTTTGCGATATGATGGACAGCCTTCTGTTTGCTACTAAACAGGTCCTAATATCTTAGTCTGTGTGCCAGTTCATTCTCTCTTTTGACTTTGTTGTGGCAAGCAGAAACACACTGGAATTTAGGAAATCCCACCAAACCACCGAATTATTACTTCAATTAAAGGGACAAATTATGTGGTCGCTTGGGGTAATGCAAAAATCCCCTTTGGTTATCACATGTAGGCACATGTGTAGTTTATGAGACAGATCTTTGATTTAGTAGCTGTTCATTTGTTAGTAAATGTTGGGAGCTGTGACTCTTATTTATTCTACTGGAAGGCTGTCCTCTCCTCTGCTTACAGTAGAAAGGCCTTGGAGCGATCCACTGAGACGCAGTGAGCATAAGCACGACAAAAGACAGGAAAACAGTGACCATGTTTCGGGCGACTAACATGCATTTCCCCACGATCAACTGATCCTAATGTTATTCCACAGACAGCCAGCAGGGGGAACTCCAGACTCGCAGGTTTTTCTGCTATCATACACCCAAAACTCACTAACCCAACAATACAACTATTTCCACCACTGGGCTTACTGCAGTCACTACTTCCACCTTTACTGAACTACCATGAAGAATACTTTTAGACAGCTGAAGCAAGCATACTTTTTAAAAAGTATCCTTACTTATGGACGAGGGATTTGGCAGTGTGGTCATTGAGATTTCATACTTCTTGTTGGATGCACAGGGGGATTAGCTCAAATGGTAGAGCGCTCGCTTAGCATGCGAGAGGTAGCGGGATCGATGCCCGCATCCTCCAACTACTTAGTTTGGTTCAATCAGCACACATTGTTGTTGTAGCTCTGGATACTAACCCAACAATACAACTATTTCCACCACTGGGCTTACTCCTATAACTACTTCAACCTTTACTGAACTACCACGAAAAATACTTTTAGACAGCTGAAGCAAGCATACTTGTTAAAAAGTATCCTTTCTTATGGACGAGGAATTTGGCAGTGCGGTCATTGAGATTTCATACTTCTTGTTGGAGACACAGGGGGATTGGCTCAAATGGTAGAGCGCTCGCTTAGCATGCGAGAGGTAGCGGGATCGATGCCCGTATCCTCCAACTATTTAGTTTGGTTCAATCAGCACACATTGTTGTTGTAGATCTGGATAACAATACAACTATTTCCACCACTGGGCTTACTCCTATCACTACTTCAACCTTTACTGAACTACCATGAAAAATACTTTTAGACAGCTGAAGCAAGCATACTTGTTAAAAAGTATCCTTTCTTATGGACGAGGGATTTGGCAGTGCGGTCATTGAGATTTCATACTTCTTGTTGGAGGCACAGGGGGATTAGCTCAAATGGTAGAGCGCTCGCTTAGCATGCGAGAGGTAGCGGGATCGATGCCTGCATCCTCCAACTATTTAGTTTGGTTCAATCAGCACACATTGTTGTTGTAGCTCTGGACTGATTTAACTAATCGAAGGATTAGTAAACAAATTGAATCAAGCGTGCTTGTCTGGCTCTAAAATGTGAATGTGTGTTGCTGGGGCAACCTGAGGACTGCAGTTGGGAAACACCAGTGGGAAATACGTAGAGTGTGGTGGCGAGTTGAAATATTGATTCAAAATAGACCAAACAGTAGACGACGCTATCGTGGCTGTTCATAATATATTAGGCTAAGTACTGTTTTATACTCTGCACTTTCAATTGTTGTGAGTTCATGACGTATTTCCCATGTAGTGTTTTAATAGGATAATTTAGGGACAGTTCAAAAATTACTGGGTGAGTGGGGGCTTGTAGCTCTCAAACTCTAGGGGTGTTTTTCCAAACATACTACCATGCTCCACACTCATGCTCCGATTGTATTCTCCACTCCGTTCTCTTGAGTACGTTTTTGTGTGGACGCGAGTGAGGAGAATGCATAAAGCAATACATTTAAGAAGCACTCGCACTCCCCCTACTGTATTACCTCACGCTTCACAGCCCCATTCACTGAACCTCCTTCCAGCCAGGACAATGGCAACAGTAGACGAATCAAGATATACACAAAGCAAACGTTTGACGTCACAATTATCAGCTAGATATGTGAATCGTAACAATTTAGCTAGCCAGATAGCTAAACAGGACAAAAATGACCTAAAACGAATAATATGTAAGATAGATGTCAATTCTTCATGGTTACATTAGCTAGCTAACAATGCTTTGTTGCTATCTGGCTAGTTAACAGTACTAGTAGCTAGCCAGTCAGCCCTATTGACTAATTATGGGCTTGCGATCTAAGGTACTTAGGCAGGTAATGTTAAACATGCCGAACAATACCAAATTACTCATGAACCATTAAGAGGGATCCCCATTTAAGTGATTTATTAAAAGGTAAAACAAAAAGAGCAGGAGTCATACATATATTTCTATCTCTATATTTATACATATTGAAAATAATTGGTATGTAGCACAGTTCTCTAGCACATACAAGTGCAAGCTAAGTATCTGAAGTGAACTGCCTCAACTCCTCTCTAACTACAGACTCCATCACTCTCCATCTTATTATTATCATCTGAAGCTTTGGAAGCCATCGGCCAAGTATGTACCAGATCACCTTGAGTTTATTTGAGTTTTTAAAGCTACTTTGAGATTCTGTGTGTAATGAAAAGTGCTATATAGAATAAATCATAATTATTATTATTTATCCTACAGGGAAGGAGGAGCCCTTGTCATAATGGCTTTGCGATATGACGGACAGCCTTCTGTTTGCTACTAAACAGGTCCTAATATCTTAGTCTGTGTGCCAGTTCATTCTCTCTTTTGACTTTGTTGTGGCAAGCAGAAACACACTGGAATTTAGGAAATCCCACCAAACCACCGAATTATTACTTCAATTAAAGGGACAAATTATGTGGTCGCTTGGGGTAATGCAAAAATCCCCTTTGGTTATCACATGTAGGCACATGTGTAGTTTATGAGACAGATCTTTGATTTAGTAGCTGTTCATTTGTTAGTAAATGTTGGGAGCTGTGACTCTTATTTATTCTACTGGAAGGCTGTCCTCTCCTCTGCTTACAGTAGAAAGGCCTTGGAGCGATCCACTGAGACGCAGTGAGCATAAGCACGACAAAAGACAGGAAAACAGTGACCATGTTTCGGGCGACTAACATGCATTTCCCCACGATCAACTGATCCTAATGTTATTTCACAGACAGCCAGCAGGGGGAACTCCAGACTCGCAGGTTTTTCTGCAATCATACACCCAAAACTCACTAACCCAACAATACAACTATTTCCACCACTGGGCTTACTGCAGTCACTACTTCCACCTTTACTGAACTACCATGAAGAATACTTTTAGACAGCTGAAGCAAGCATACTTTTTAAAAAGTATCCTTACTTATGGACGAGGGATTTGGCAGTGTGGTCATTGAGATTTCATACTTCTTGTTGGATGCACAGGGGGATTAGCTCAAATGGTAGAGGGCTCGCTTAGCATGCGAGAGGTAGCGGGATCGATGCCCGCATCCTCCAACTACTTAGTTTGGTTCAATCAGCACACATTGTTGTTGTAGCTCTGGATACTAACCCAACAATACAACTATTTCCACCACTGGGCTTACTCCTATAACTACTTCAACCTTTACTGAACTACCATGAAAAATACTTTTAGACAGCTGAAGCAAGCATACTTGTTAAAAAGTATCCTTTCTTATGGACGAGGAATTTGGCAGTGCGGTAATTGAGATTTCATACTTCTTGTTGGAGGCACTGGGGGATTGGCTCAAATGGTAGAGCACTCGCTTAGCATGCGAGAGGTAGCGGGATCGATGCCCGCATCCTCCAACTATTTAGTTTGGTTCAATCAGCACACATTGTTGTTGTAGATCTGGATAACAATACAACTATTTCCACCACTGGGCTTACTCCTATCACTACTTCAACCTTTACTGAACTACCATGAAAAATACTTTTAGACAGCTGAAGCAAGCATACTTGTTAAAAAGTATCCTTTCTTATGGACGAGGGATTTGGCAGTGCGGTCATTGAGATTTCATACTTCTTGTTGGAGGCACAGGGGGATTGGCTCAAATGGTAGAGCGCTCGCTTAGCATGCGAGAGGTAGCGGGATCGATACCCGCAACCTCCAACTATTTAGTTTGGTTCAATCAGCACACATTGTTGTTCTAGATCTGGATAACAATACAACTATTTCCACCACTGGGCTTACTGCAGTCACTACTTCCACCTTTACTGAACTACCATGAAAAATACTTTTAGACAGCTGAAGCAAGCATACTTGTTAAAAAAGTATCCTTTCTTATGGACGAGGGATTTGGCAGTGCGGTCATTGAGATTTCATACTTCTTGTTGGAGGCACAGGGGGATTAGCTCAAATGGTAGCGCGCTCGCTTAGCATGCGAGAGGTAGCGGGATCGATGCCCGCATCCTCCAACTATTTAGTTTGGTTCAATCAGCACACATTGTTGTTGTAGCTCTGGACTGATTTAACTAATCGAAGGATTAGTAAACAAATTGAATCAAGCGTGCTTGTCTGGCTCTAAAATGTGAATGTGTGTTGCTGGGGCAACCTGAGGACTGCAGTTGGGAAACACCAGTGGGAAATACGTAGAGTGTGGTGGCGAGTTGAAATATTGATTCAAAATAGACCAAACAGTAGACGACGCTATCGTGGCTGTTCATAATATATTAGGCTAAGTACTGTTTTATACTCTGCACTTTCAATTGTTGTGAGTTCATGACGTATTTCCCATGTAGTGTTTTAATAGGATAATTTAGGGACAGTTCAAAAATTACTGGGTGAGTGGGGGCTTGTAGCTCTCAAACTCTAGGGGTGTTTTTCCAAACATACTACCATGCTCCACACTCATGCTCCGATTGTATTCTCCACTCCGTTCTCTTGAGTACGTTTTTGTGTGGACGCGAGTGAGGAGAATGCATTAAGCAATACATTTAAGAAGCACTCGCACTCCCCCTACTGTATTACCTCACGCTTCACAGCCCCATTCACTGAACCTCCTTCCAGCCAGGACAATGGCAACAATAGACGAATCAAGATATACACAAAGCAAACATTTGACGTCACAATTATCAGCTAGATATGTGAATCGTAACAATTTAGCTAGCCAGATAGCTAAACAGGACAAAAATGACCTAAAACGAATAATATGTAAGATAGATGTCAATTCTTCATGGTTACATTAGCTAGCTAACAATGCTTTGTTGCTATCTGGCTAGTTAACAGTACTAGTAGCTAGCCAGTCAGCCCTATTGACTAATTATGGGCTTGCGATCTAAGGTACTTAGGCAGGTAACGTTAAACATGCCGAACAATACCAAATTACTCATGAACCATTAAGAAGGATCCCCATTTAAGTGATTTATTAAAAGGTAAAACAAAAAGAGCAGGAGTCATACATATATTTCTATCTCTATATTTATACATATTGAAAATAATTGGTATGTAGCACAGTTCTCTAGCACATACAAGTGCAAGCTAAGTATCTGAAGTGAACTGCCTCAACTCCTCTCTAACTACAGACTCCATCACTCTCCATCTTATTATTATCATCTGAAGCTTTGGAAGCCATCGGCCAAGTATGTACCAGATCACCTTGAGTTTATTTGAGTTTTTAAAGCTACTTTGAGATTCTGTGTGTAATGAAAAGTGCTATATAGAATAAATCATAATTATTATTATTTATCCTACAGGGGAGGAGGAGCCCTTGTCATAATGGCTTTGCGATATGATGGACAGCCTTCTGTTTGCTACTAAACAGGTCCTAATATCTTAGTCTGTGTGCCAGTTCATTCTCTCTTTTGACTTTGTTGTGGCAAGCAGAAACACACTGGAATTTAGGAAATCCCACCAAACCACCGAATTATTACTTCAATTAAAGGGACAAATTATGTGGTCGCTTGGGGTAATGCAAAAATCCCCTTTGGTTATCACATGTAGGCACATGTGTAGTTTATGAGACAGATCTTTGATTTAGTAGCTGTTCATTTGTTAGTAAATGTTGGGAGCTGTGACTCTTATTTATTCTACTGGAAGGCTGTCCTCTCCTCTGCTTACAGTAGAAAGGCCTTGGAGCGATCCACTGAGACGCAGTGAGCATAAGCACGACAAAAGACAGGAAAACAGTGACCATGTTTCGGGCGACTAACATGCATTTCCCCACGATCAACTGATCCTAATGTTATTCCACAGCCAGCCAGCAGGGGGAACTCCAGACTCGCAGGTTTTTCTGCTATCATACACCCAAAACTCACTAACCCAACAATACAACTATTTCCACCACTGGGCTTACTGCAGTCACTACTTCCACCTTTACTGAACTACCATGAAGAATTCTTTTAGACAGCTGAAGCAAGCATACTTTTTAAAAAGTATCCTTACTTATGGACGAGGGATTTGGCAGTGCGGTCATTGAGATTTCATACTTCTTGTTGGAGGCACAGGGGGATTGGCTCAAATGGTAGAGCGCTCGCTTAGCATGTGAGAGGTAGCGGGATCGATGCCCGCATCCTCCAACTATTTAGTTTGGTTCAATCAGCACACATTGTTGTTGTAGATCTGGATAACAATACAACTATTTCCACCACTGGGCTTACTCCTATCACTACTTCAACCTTTACTGAACTACCATGAAAAATACTTTTAGACAGCTGAAGCAAGCATACTTTTTAAAAAGTATCCTTACTTATGGACGAGGGATTTGGCAGTGCGGTCATTGAGATTTCATACTTCTTGTTGGAGGCACAGGGGGATTGGCTCAAATGGTAGAGCGCTCGCTTAGCATGTGAGAGGTAGCGGGATCGATGCCCGCATCCTCCAACTATTTAGTTTGGTTCAATCAGCACACATTGTTGTTGTAGATCTGGATAACAATACAACTATTTCCACCACTGGGCTTACTCCTATCACTACTTCAACCTTTACTGAACTACCATGAAAAATACTTTTAGACAGCTGAAGCAAGCATACTTGTTAAAAAGTATCCTTTCTTATGGACGAGGGATTTGGCAGTGCGGTCATTGAGATTTCATACTTCTTGTTGGAGGCACAGGGGGATTGGCTCAAATGGTAGAGCGCTCGCTTAGCATGCGAGAGGTAGCGGGATCGATGCCCGCATCCTCCAACTATTTAGTTTGGTTCAATCAGCAAACATTGTTGTTGTAGCTCTGGACTGATTTAACTAATCGAAGGATTAGTAAACAAATTGAATCAAGCGTGCTTGTCTGGCTCTAAAATGTGAATGTGTGTTGCTGGGGCAACCTGAGGACTGCAGTTGGGAAACACCAGTGGGAAATACGTAGAGTGTGGTGGCGAGTTGAAATATTGATTCAAAATAGACCAAACAGTAGACGACGCTATCGTGGCTGTTCATAATATATTAGGCTAAGTACTGTTTTATACTCTGCACTTTCAATTGTTGTGAGTTCATGACGTATTTCCCATGTAGTGTTTTAATAGGATAATTTAGGGACAGTTCAAAAATTACTGGGTGAGTGGGGGCTTGTAGCTCTCAAACTCTAGGGGTGTTTTTCCAAACATACTACCATGCTCCACACTCATGCTCCGATTGTATTCTCCACTCCGTTCTCTTGAGTACGTTTTTGTGTGGACGCGAGTGAGGAGAATGCATTAAGCAATACATTTAAGAAGCACTCGCACTCCCCCTACTGTATTACCTCACGCTTCACAGCCCCATTCACTGAACCTCCTTCCAGCCAGGACAATGGCAACAATAGACGAATCAAGATATACACAAAGCAAACGTTTGACGTCACAATTATCAGCTAGATATGTGAATCGTAACAATTTAGCTAGCCAGATAGCTAAACAGGACAAAAATGACCTAAAACGAATAATATGTAAGATAGATGTCAATTCTTCATGGTTACATTAGCTAGCTAACAATGCTTTGTTGCTATCTGGCTAGTTAACAGTACTAGTAGCTAGCCAGTCAGCCCTATTGACTAATTATGGGCTTGCGATCTAAGGTACTTAGGCAAGTAACGTTAAACATGCCGAACAATACCAAATTACTCATGAACCATTAAGAGGGATCCCCATTTAAGTGACTTATTAAAAGGTAAAACAAAAAGAGCAGGAGTCATACATATATTTCTATCTCTATATTTATACATATTGAAAATAATTGGTATGTAGCACAGTTCTCTAGCACATACAAGTGCAAGCTAAGTATCTGAAGTGAACTGCCTCAACTCCTCTCTAACTACAGACTCCATCACTCTCCATCTTATTATTATCATCTGAAGCTTTGGAAGCCATCGGCCAAGTATGTACCAGATCACCTTGAGTTTATTTGAGTTTTTAAAGCTACTTTGAGATTCTGTGTGTAATGAAAAGTGCTATATAGAATAAATCATAATTATTATTATTTATCCTACAGGGGAGGAGGAGCCCTTGTCATAATGGCTTTGCGATATGATGGACAGCCTTCTGTTTGCTACTAAACAGGTCCTAATATCTTAGTCTGTGTGCCAGTTCATTCTCTCTTTTGACTTTGTTGTGGCAAGCAGAAACACACTGGAATTTAGGAAATCCCACCAAACCACCGAATTATTACTTCAATTAAAGGGACAAATTATGTGGTCGCTTGGGGTAATGCAAAAATCCCCTTTGGTTATCACATGTAGGCACATGTGTAGTTTATGAGACAGATCTTTGATTTAGTAGCTGTTCATTTGTTAGTAAATGTTGGGAGCTGTGACTCTTATTTATTCTACTGGAAGGCTGTCCTCTCCTCTGCTTACAGTAGAAAGGCCTTGGAGCGATCCACTGAGACGCAGTGAGCATAAGCACGACAAAAGACAGGAAAACAGTGACCATGTTTCGGGCGACTAACATGCATTTCCCCACGATCAACTGATCCTAATGTTATTCCACAGACAGCCAGCAGGGGGAACTCCAGACTCGCAGGTTTTTCTGCTATCATACACCCAAAACTCACTAACCCAACAATACAACTATTTCCACCACTGGGCTTACTGCAGTCACTACTTCCACCTTTACTGAACTACCATGAAGAATACTTTTAGACAGTTGAAGCAAGCATACTTTAAAAAAAGTATCCTTACTTATGGACGAGGGATTTGGCAGTGTGGTCATTGAGATTTCATACTTCTTGTTGTATGCACAGGGGGATTAGCTCAAATGGTAGAGCGCTCGCTTAGCATGCGAGAGGTAGCGGGATCGATGCCCGCATCCTCCAACTACTTAGTTTGGTTCAATCAGCACACATTGTTGTTGTAGCTCTGGATACTAACCCAACAATACAACTATTTCCACCACTGGGCTTACTCCTATAACTACTTCAACCTTTACCGAACTACCATGAAAAATACTTTTAGACAGCTGAAGCAAGCATACTTGTTAAAAAGTATCCTTTCTTATGGACGAGGAATTTGGCAGTGCGGTCATTGAGATTTCATACTTCTTGTTGGAGACACAGGGGGATTGGCTCAAATGGTAGAGCGCTCGCTTAGCATGCGAGAGGTAGCGGGATCGATGCCCGCATCCTCCAACTATTTAGTTTGGTTCAATCAGCACACATTGTTGTTGTAGATCTGGATAACAATACAACTATTTCCACCACTGGGCTTACTCCTATCACTACTTCAACCTTTACTGAACTACCATGAAAAATACTTTTAGACAGCTGAAGCAAGCATACTTGTTAAAAAGTATCCTTTCTTATGGACGAGGGATTTGGCAGTGCGGTCATTGAGATTTCATACTTCTTGTTGGAGGCACAGGGGGATTGGCTCAAATGGTAGAGCGCTCGCTTAGCATGCGAGAGGTAGCGGGATCGATGCCCGCATCCTCCAACTATTTAGTTTGGTTCAATCAGCAAACATTGTTGTTGTAGCTCTGGACTGATTTAACTAATCGAAGGATTAGTAAACAAATTGAATCAAGCGTGCTTGTCTGGCTCTAAAATGTGAATGTGTGTTGCTGGGGCAACCTGAGGACTGCAGTTGGGAAACACCAGTGGGAAATACGTAGAGTGTGGTGGCGAGTTGAAATATTGATTCAAAATAGACCAAACAGTAGACGACGCTATCGTGGCTGTTCATAATATATTAGGCTAAGTACTGTTTTATACTCTGCACTTTCAATTGTTGTGAGTTCATGACGTATTTCCCATGTAGTGTTTTAATAGGATAATTTAGGGACAGTTCAAAAATTACTGGGTGAGTGGGGGCTTGTAGCTCTCAAACTCTAGGGGTGTTTTTCCAAACATACTACCATGCTCCACACTCATGCTCCGATTGTATTCTCCACTCCGTTCTCTTGAGTACGTTTTTGTGTGGACGCGAGTGAGGAGAATGCATTAAGCAATACATTTAAGAAGCACTCGCACTCCCCCTACTGTATTACCTCACGCTTCACAGCCCCATTCACTGAACCTCCTTCCAGCCAGGACAATGGCAACAATAGACGAATCAAGATATACACAAAGCAAACGTTTGACGTCACAATTATCAGCTAGATATGTGAATCGTAACAATTTAGCTAGCCAGATAGCTAAACAGGACAAAAATGACCTAAAACGAATAATATGTAAGATAGATGTCAATTCTTCATGGTTACATTAGCTAGCTAACAATGCTTTGTTGCTATCTGGCTAGTTAACAGTACTAGTAGCTAGCCAGTCAGCCCTATTGACTAATTATGGGCTTGCGATCTAAGGTACTTAGGCAAGTAACGTTAAACATGCCGAACAATACCAAATTACTCATGAACCATTAAGAGGGATCCCCATTTAAGTGACTTATTAAAAGGTAAAACAAAAAGAGCAGGAGTCATACATATATTTCTATCTCTATATTTATACATATTGAAAATAATTGGTATGTAGCACAGTTCTCTAGCACATACAAGTGCAAGCTAAGTATCTGAAGTGAACTGCCTCAACTCCTCTCTAACTACAGACTCCATCACTCTCCATCTTATTATTATCATCTGAAGCTTTGGAAGCCATCGGCCAAGTATGTACCAGATCACCTTGAGTTTATTTGAGTTTTTAAAGCTACTTTGAGATTCTGTGTGTAATGAAAAGTGCTATATAGAATAAATCATAATTATTATTATTTATCCTACAGGGGAGGAGGAGCCCTTGTCATAATGGCTTTGCGATATGATGGACAGCCTTCTGTTTGCTACTAAACAGGTCCTAATATCTTAGTCTGTGTGCCAGTTCATTCTCTCTTTTGACTTTGTTGTGGCAAGCAGAAACACACTGGAATTTAGGAAATCCCACCAAACCACCGAATTATTACTTCAATTAAAGGGACAAATTATGTGGTCGCTTGGGGTAATGCAAAAATCCCCTTTGGTTATCACATGTAGGCACATGTGTAGTTTATGAGACAGATCTTTGATTTAGTAGCTGTTCATTTGTTAGTAAATGTTGGGAGCTGTGACTCTTATTTATTCTACTGGAAGGCTGTCCTCTCCTCTGCTTACAGTAGAAAGGCCTTGGAGCGATCCACTGAGACGCAGTGAGCATAAGCACGACAAAAGACAGGAAAACAGTGACCATGTTTCGGGCGACTAACATGCATTTCCCCACGATCAACTGATCCTAATGTTATTCCACAGACAGCCAGCAGGGGGAACTCCAGACTCGCAGGTTTTTCTGCTATCATACACCCAAAACTCACTAACCCAACAATACAACTATTTCCACCACTGGGCTTACTGCAGTCACTACTTCCACCTTTACTGAACTACCAT